>NC_047055.1:36521270-37121270 GCF_011762595.2 Tursiops truncatus
AAGAGACCACCCCCAACCCCTTGTTCTAAGATACTGGAATTTGGCAACCAGAACAAATCTTGCATCAGTTAGAGAGACGAACTGTTTCTTCTCAGCAGGAAAGAGTTAAGCAGGGGGTAAAAGGGAAACTAGACTGCCTTTCTGTCCCTCCTAAGTAAGGCCTTCCCAGTATGGTTTCCTTGTTTTGTTTGAAGGTACTCCCAAAAGCAGCAAACACTCTCAACTTCAATAGTAACTACAAAGAAAGTCCAAAACAGGCCAGAATGAGTTTTTAGGTTGTCCACCATTGGATTTTCCAAGTGAATGCTCTCCTTCATTGGATAAATAATTTATAGCTACATAAAAACACCAAGATTAGCGTGGCATATATTTTCTCAGTGTACCTGAAGTGTGTTGACTTAAATTTGGAGCAGGAAACCTCTGGATCTTGCCTTGAACTTAATTTAATCAAAGAGGAGATTTGATTCAAATGTAAACTTGAGGTATTGGGGAATTGACAGTTCTACTCTCTCAAAGACCAAAGGCAAGATAATCTCAAGATAATCTTCTGAATGTCAAATGGAATGGGGCTGATGGCTTTACAAATATATTGACATCTCTAAGATTCTGAAGTAAATCTCAATACCTATGGCAGTCTCTTGGTTTTTCATCTGTAAATTGAGGGGTTGAACTAAATTCTTAAACTTGGCTGTTCATTAGAATCTCTGTGGGAAACTTAAAAAAATACCTATGCCCAGGCATAGTAACTCTGATTCATTTGGTATGGGGTGGACCCAGGCATTGGTATTTCTTTTAAAAGTTCCCCTATATGTGCAGCCAGGGTTGAGAATTGCTGAACTAAGAGTAAGGCCTCTTCTGGCCCAGATATGCTATGAATCTCTGATTCTGTGGAAGAATTTATGTGTTTAATTGTGGTATGTTTTATTTGGTGGAGCTGGAAGGTGATAGTGTAGAATTAAGAAGAGAGAAAATAAACATCTGTATGTAATTGGCCTTTAAGAATTTGTCAGATATTTCCTCACTTTGGAAGGAAGCAGACAGTTGAGTTAGTTCCCATAATGCCTGTTGTTGGTCAGTCAGATCATGGGTGTTTCTGAACTGTGTAGGCCAAAGGAGGACTTTATCTGCACAAAAGGAAGGTGTTAGTGAGAATGATACCACGCCATGAGGTCAAGATTAGGCTGATGGCAGGGTGTAAAGGAAGACAGTTGAAGCTAGAAAACTGCCTAGCTAGAGCTAACGGGGACTCCGGGAGAGAGCGGTAGTCAATCGAATCAACAGACCAAAGAAAGAGGTCCAGTGTGCCTTCTGAAACAGCCCTCTATTAGGAGTGTTTTAAAGATTCATTATCTAGTTTCTGTTTAGAATAAACCGAATTTTCATAAGAATTTTTACTGGAAGGTGTGGAAGTTCCAGACAATGTGCCTGGAGTAGCAGATACCTAATAACAGAGGACAGGCTTCTTTAGGACATGCCATAACATTGTAATACACTGACACAGATTCACACTCTGTTGGGACACACAGATGCATAGCCTTCGGAACTGTACAGGAAAATCAGCCCTTATCTCAGAGATACTCTGTGAGATGTAAAAGGAAAGCCGGCTGAGCAGACTGCTGGGGAAAGAGCAATGACTGGCCGATGCCATGGGGACGTGTCAGGATCTGTTCTAATAGCCACAGTCTAGGGGAGAGGGGGTGAGGTGGGCAGTAGTGCAACCCTGACACACTCAGAGAGAACCCACTGAACTGATCCTCCCTTTTCATTCTCTGACTCCTTCTGTCCCTCAACCTCTCCCTGTGTTTTGCTCTTTGTCTCATTTCTGTCCTCCCCCGCATACCCTCCCCATTCATCTCTCTTTTCCAGAGCCTTTTTTTCTATCTTCCCACCTTCTATATCCCATATAGCTCTCTCTCCACTCCTCTCCTTTGCACCAACCATCTTTTCTCTCTCATCACAGAATTGGATCATCAAAGCTGAAAAGGACCTTAGAAATCATCTAAGTCGTCCAGCTCTATCAGTGAGGAAACTGAGGCTCAGGTCAATGAGGTAGCTACCCTAAGACCACCCCTGAATTTGAGGCAAAGCCAGGTCTAGAACTTAATTCTCTTGACTCTTAGTTAATACAACAGGGCCTTAGTGCAAAACTGATGGACTTTAAATTACTTCTAAAAACTTTAGTGGATAGAGTTTGATGTTTCTTCCTCTTAATTAAAAAGTGAATGATGAGTGAAGTATTTTATCATTCTTTCTCTTGAAAGAAAAAACAAAACAAATAGTGCATGCACGGTAAAGATAAAACCGGCCCATATCCTCCCTTTTCCTCATTACTCATAAAGTAGGATACACACAGACTTAATAAACATTTGCTTATAAAGTTCATGAGAATTGTTTAAATCTTGAAACAAACACACACAAATCCCCCAAACCAAAGAAAGCCCATGGGAGGAAAGAGCAACAAAGTGGGAGATGGAAGACCTTGGTTCTGTTACTACCTAACCTTCTGACCTTGGGCAAGTCATTTAATCTCTTCAGGCTTCAATTACTTTAAATATGAAGCCCTCAAATTTGGTGATTTGGGAGGGAAAAAAAGCTCTGCTTAACTACTTGTAAAAGTTAATAAGCAAGAGAGAAAGCGGACCCATATCTGCAATAGGGCGGACTCCAGGAAGAAGGTATTAGGCACTGGCTATAGGCAGAGTCAGGGCTGCCAGTACTGATATTCAGGCTGTACACTGCACAAGGGAACCACTTCTAAGAGGGTACTATTCACATTGTAGACATACAGTAACGTGTATGAGAGTGGTGCAGGAGTGAGCAAAGAGATTCTGGCCTCTCAGCCTAGTTCTGGAATGAGGTAGCGGACCTGACAAAGAGGCCTTACCTGGCAGGCAGGGCTTGGTGGTACGCAGAATACTGAAGCTGCTAGTGGAGTGTTTTCCCTGGTGTCTGGAGGATGTATGAGTCAACGAGAGTGTGGTACATGCACAGATATATACAGCTGGGGCTGCTGCCCAACATCACAGGGCTGCCACAGGCTGCAAAATAATATTCTCACATTATTTTTTTACTTGAGGGGAAGCACCCTTTGCTAATTAGCACAAAGTTGCCGTAGAAGCTAGCGGTGACCATGGTCCATGTAATATAATTGCAAACGTGCTGGGAAGGCTTTACTATATACACATCAGTGTATAACCCACACATGGGCTGACTGTAAATTCCCAGTTAGAGTTTATTCTTTCAGATTAAACCTCAGCCTTTGATCTCTCTAAAGGGCAAAATCCTTTAGATTTTGTGGGGCCTTACGATGGGCCTTTCTAACCAGTTCCTAAGTGACTATGATGTAACTGGTCTAGGGCCACACTCAGGGAATTGCTGGGCAAGAGACCAGGAAAGCTGCCTTTGGTACTTTGACCAATCTGCTACAGACAGGCACTGGTCCTGGACTACCTTTCTGAATTTTGTGGGCGTGAGCCTGGCTGGCACAGTTTTGTTCAGCTGCTGAAGGTCTCTAGAAGCCATTTCCTAGTTAAAGGGTTTTGAGCTCCTTGGCCAGAAGATACCCTCTAACACCCAGTACGGCGAGTAACTCAGATGCCTGCAGCTCCCATTATTAGCCTTTGCCTCCGGCTGGTCTCCAGATGTAGTGCCACAGCTGGATATATTCCATAATAAGAGAGTGGCTACACTCTCTTATTCTCGGAATTTGACTGTACAGAGCTCTCTGCTTTATTATCTCTACTTGATGACAAATTGGTGCAGCCTGAAATGGAATCTCCAGGCTATAGGTAATAGACGCGAAAGCACTTTGAAGAGGAGAGAGCGCTGTGCAAATGTAAGGCATTATTATTATTATCACAGAGAAAAAGGAATCTGTGTGTTGCTTTTTTCAGATTTGGGCTGGACAGAAACTAAATAGGGCTTGGTGACTGACGAATCCTTGAGGCTATGCACGTAGAAGAAAATTATCTATCAGGCACTGGCGTTAAAGTGAAGACAGTAAAATAATTGTTGTTTTTGACTTGACAGCAGCCTTAGAAATAGCTGTTTTGTGCTTAAAAAGTCAGAAATAGACTTCTGAAAGAGTCTAGATTACTCTATTACTATGGTAGTACATTTGTACATCCAAATAAAAAATGTTTAATCGATGTTTAAGCCAATCAGTTTATGATTAAAGCATAACAGACTCCCAAAATGACCTGTCCCACAAGAGAAAAATGGATCAAGGTAAATGCAGGAAACATTTGCTGCACTGCATCTCCTGCCCTACATCTCTCGACATAGACGCCTCAAGGCAGTGAGAATTGCAACCACTAACCATCACCATTAATCGCAGGAAACCTGGTGCTACGTCACTTAGCTATGAATGAGTGAAATGACCCGGGACTTTCTGCAGTTAGTTAAGGAAGTCGTTGCAGAGAGCAGTATCATTCCTTTGATGGCATCTGCATCCCTGCAATTGTTTCCCTGCTTTAGTTAATTGGAACTTTAAACTTTAACTTCTCTGTGTGACCTCCTTTTTAGCTCTGAATACAGAATGTCCATGGGGTGGAGGGTGAGAGAGGAGGAACAACGCTTGTTTAGGTTGATGGTCTAACTATAGACTCTTCGTGTGGAAGGGACATTGCTCTAAAGCTGCTGGCAACTAAGGCTCACCAACAATCTTTACCTTTTCTTTCTAGGGTGATTGGGTGTGGCTGAAAAAGTTCCCCTCTGGAGATTTTGGAGACATTAAATCCATCAAATCAAGTGCAAGTGATATGTTTGAAATGGTATGAGAAACCCTCTCTTATATATATTCCCACTGAAACCACCAATCGTTTCTCCAAAGTAACTAATACCAGCTGTTAGGAAGATCCTTTAACAGATCAGTGCAGGGAAACTATAGGGTAGCTACTGACTCATTACGACCGTATGATGCAATGGCAAAAGTATGGGCTCCGGAGTCAGAAAGACATGAAGGATTCACTTCTCAGCTCTACCACTTAAGAGATACATTAACTTGGAAAAGTCACCTAAACTCCCTGAGCTTTACTTTCCTTATTTGTAAAAGGAGTATATTAATGTCTACCTCCCAGGGTTGAGGTAATACACGTAAAGCATCTTGCACATTTCCTGACATATAGCTTCTTCGTAAAATGGTAGGTATCTGATTATTATTAAGTACATATCCCATAATCATTCAAAATCTCCGTTTGCCAGGCCTGGAAAAGTCATCTGGTAATTTCTATTTACATAAGAAAAATGGTGATTTCCCAATGCCACCAATTATATTAAAAAAGTCCTTGGGGGCTTCCCTGGTGGCGCAGTGGTTGAGAGTCCGCCTGCCGATGCAGGGGACACGGGTTCGTGCCCCGGTCTGGGAAGATCCCACGTGCTGCGGAGCGGCTGGGCCCGTGAGCCATGGCTGCTGAGCCTGCGCGTCCGGAGCCTGTGCTCCACAACGGGAGAGGCCACGACAGTGAGAGGCCCGCATACCGCAAAAAAAAAAAAAAAAAAGTCCTTGGATAGTTTGTTTAAGGAAGCAGTCTGTACATAAGGCAGAGATGATGATGCTTCCTCTCAAACCATTTAAAATTGACTCCTCCTTGAACTTTGAGTTCATAAAAGATTTACGGAGACTGTCTCTGGTTCCTTCAGACTCAGGAAAGTGGGACTTCTAGAAGATAATGATATATTTCTTCACATTTATGAATCAGGCAAGTTCAAATCAATCCAATAGGTTTGAATGAGACACCTGCTACATCCAGACTGCTGTACAAGTGAGAAAACAAGGGAAATGGGGAAATGGAAGAGGTGCAGCCCATGAGGGACCCAATGTGCCTCATGGATCAGAATGAGATGTTAGGATTTGGTATTTCCCTTACATGTGGCTTTGATGCCTGGAGCTGAAGGAAAAATAATGAGAGATGAATCCAGAAGGGGTGACTAAGGTCAGAGCTAGAATAAGCAGTCCCACACTGGTTTGATGATCTGGGATGCTAAACAGAGAGCTAGATCCAAAGTATGGAGCCAAACGATGCCAAGCCTGGGGCAGCTGATAAACTAGAAGTATGGAGATAAGAAGACCCAAGGTAGAGTGTGTCCATGATACCTTTTTTTGGGTAATTTAAAATTTTGACATAATTTCAAACTTGCAGCAAAGCTGCAAGAATAATTCAAGGAACTACTGTATATCCTACCCAGATTCAGCAATTGTTTACATTTTTCCTAGTGCTTTTCATTCTCTATTTATAAATTTAGGTACAGTCGGCCTTCAGAGTCCATGTGTTCGGCACCCCTTGATTTAACCAACTTCAGATTGGTTGAATCTGCAGCTGCAGAACCCACGGATACGGAGGGCCCACTGTACTATTTTATTTTATTTTTGTTTTTTTTAAGTTGACAAGTATTTATTACATTGTTTGATAACAACCAATATTATGTGTTAACTATTATTTTTTTAGAGGATAAAATCATGATTCTCGCACAAATACAAAATGAATACATGTCAAAGGTTTTGTTTAAATCATTAAATATATAAGGGAATCAGGAAGATATTACAACCACTTCAAGGGAGAATTCAAAGTACTGCTGTATCATTTTATATAAGGGACTTCAACGTCCATGGAGTTTGGTATCCTCCTGGGTTTGGAATCAATCCCCAGTGGATACTGAGGGTTGACTATATATTCTTTTTTTCTCAACCATTTGAGAGTAAGGTGTAGACATCATGCCATTTTACCTCTAAATACTTCAGTGTTTATTTCCTAAAAACAAAGACATTCTTGTATATAACTATGGTATCATCATCAAAATCAGAAAATTTAGCATTGATACAGTAATATTATCTAAACTACTGCTCATATTTTAATTTTATCATTAGTCATAATACATTATAGCTAATTTTTCCCTGGGCCAGCTTCCAATCCAAGTTTACACATCGTAGTTGGTTGTCATGTCTTTTTAGTTGCCTTTAATCTGAAACAGAGTCTCAGCTTTTTGTTGTTGTTGTTTTTCTTTATCTTGATATTTTTGGAAGAATTCAGCTGAGTTATTTTGTAGATGGTCCCTCAATTTGGGTGTTTTCCATGTTCTTCCGGTTAGATTTAGGTTATGCATCTTCAGCCAGAATGCTACAGAAGTGATGCAGTGTTCTTTTCAGTGCTTTGTATTAGGAAGCACATAATGTTGGTTGTCCCATTATTAGTGATATTAACTCTTATTGCTTGGTTTAGGTGGTGTCTACCAGATTTTGCCACTGTAGAGCTACTGTTATTTTTTTCCTCATTGTAATTAATACATAATTTGTAGAGATCATTTGAGTCTGTATAAATAGCCTGTTTTTTTGATCAAATTTTTACCTACTAATTTTAGCATCCATTGATGATTCTCTAACTCTAGCATTCTTTCTATGTTTATTTGTTGGCTCTGTATTGTAAGAAAGAGCCTTACCTTCTCTACTGTTTATTTATTTATTCATACATTTATACCAGTGGTTTTAATTTTATTCAATTATCTATCTATCATCTATCTATCATCCATAATACCTCCAATTGTAATTGAATGCCACAGAGTTCATTCTATCCTTTCCCTTTCCGTATTTGTAACTCCTTTCTCCAACAGTTAGAAAACTGGCTCCCATTATCCTCATGACATCTTTTTGTGTCCCCTTACTAACTTGTGTTACTATGTCAGGTGCAGATAGTAACTCAATTCTAGGGTGAAGGCCAATTTTCCAGAATTTACCATGTGAAAGGCCCTAATTCCTTTCTAGTACTTTTATGAAGCAGGAAGTGGATCTGACGATGCTATCACTGTGAGTCTAGCACTGCTTTGACTACTATGTGCCTTCATGATTTTAAAATTTTGGGACTGAGTATCAGGGGCCAGACTGGAGAACACATCTTGGTGAGCCAGCTATAGAAGGGAGTCGTGTACAGTCAGATAGATATTCCTTAAAGGGAAACAGCTGGAGTCAGAAGGCCAAAGGACTGATGACTTCCAACATCTTTTAGGGTCCCAACTTCTCCAAAGACGTATGCAGGAAAATCAGACTGTATCTGTCTCCCAGTCTCATGTTCTTTCCCATCATCTGGAACTGAGTGGCATACTCCTTGTACCTTCTAATACCTTGGCTATTTAGTTCCTTGCCATATAATCTCTAATCATCTTCTCTTCCATTTCACTTTGGCCATCCACTACTATCATTATACCTCGGGGTTTGTCATTATCTATAATTGCTACTGAAAATGCTTCACTTCCAAAATCATAGATTCAAACATCACACTCTCTGACTATAGCCTTCTCTTCTTTCAACTGTGCCTATATTTTACATTGGGTCTTCCTATCTACTGACCTCTACTTTCTCCCATCCCACAAGCCCTTCTTTTATCTTCTTTCATGCCCACCTTAGATTTCATAGTTGACCGTTTGAACACATTCTTATTTCTGTCTTTTTGGACACACATAAAACTCATATTCAGGAGGACCCTAACTCTTAACTTTCTTTGTGCCTGCATCTGAACAGCTGAGTATTATGGCAGAAAGTCATGCAACAAGGTATATTGTTTCCATCTTAAAATGTCCCTTAAAATTATCCTTTAAGTCCATTATAATACTTCATTAGTTAATTCACTTTCTACAACCTGTATTTCAGAGCTTCTCCATTTTCCTTAAAAGTCCAATGTTCTCTTCCTCTATTTTTACTGTTACCATCCTGGTCCAAGCCACCGTCATCACCCACTAGAGCTACGGCAATTGTCTGTTGTTTTTTTTTTTTAAAGAGACAGTTTAGTTTTTAGAGCAGTTTTAGGTTCACAGAAAAATTGAGCCTCCCCCACTATCAACATCCTGAACCAGAGTGGTACATTTGTTATAATCCATGAGCACACATTGACGCATCATTATCACTCAAAGTCCATAGCTTACATTAGGGTTCAGAGGGTAGTACATCCTATGCATTTTGACAAATGCATAATGATGTATCTACCATTATAGTAACATACAGAATAGTTTCAATGCCCTAAAAATCCTCTATGCTCTGCCTATTCACACCTTCTTCCCCATAAACCCTGGCAACCACTGGCAATTGTCTTTACACATATCCACTTTTATCATTGTCAAATCTTTTCTCCACATTGCAATCTGAATCAAAATCAAACCTGATCTTGTCAGTTCTCTGCTTGAATCTCTTTAATTAGAGTCCTATCGTTCTTCTCTTTGTGTGGAGATTTTAAATTACAGATTCAATTTCTTGAATAGATATTGGACTATTCAAACTTTCTATTTCTTCTTATACCTGTTTCAGTAAGTTATGTCTTAAAAGGAAGTTGTCCATTCCATATATGTTGTCGAACTTACGGGCATAAAGTTGTACATAATATGCTCATGCAATCTTTTAAGTAGCCTTAGGATCTGTAGTGATGCTCCCATTTTCATTTCTGATAATGACAATATGTGTTTTCTCTTTCTTGATCAGTTTTGCTGGAAGATTATCAATTTTATTAATCCTTTCCAGAAATCAACTTTTGGCTTTGTTGATTTTTCTCTGTTGTATGTCTGCTTTCTATTTCATTGATTTGTATTCTGGTTATTTCTTTCCTTCTAGTTTCTTTGCTTTTAATTTGTTCTTTTTCTAGTTTTTTGAGCTGGAAGTTTTTATAGTTGATTTTAACCGTTCTTAGTTTCCAATACAGTCACTTAAAGCTAGAAAACTTCCTTTAAGTACTGCTTCAGCTACATCCTGGAAGTTTTTCTTTTCTTTTAAAAAATTTTTATTAAAGACGCAGACCTCCTAGAGAACGGACTTGAGGTTATGGGGAGGGGGAAGGGTGAGCTGTGACAGGGCGAGAGAGAGTCATGGACATATACACACTAACAAACGTAGTAAGGTAGATAGCTAGTTGGAAGCAGCCGCATGGCACAGGGATATTGGCTTGGTGCTTTGTGACAGCCTGAAGGGGTGGGATAGGGAGGGTGGGAGGGAGGGAGACACAAGAGGGAAGAGATATGGGAACATATGTATATGTATGACTGATTCACTTTGTTATAAAGCAGAAACTAACACACCATTGTAAAGCAATTATACCCCAATAAAGATGTTAAAAAAAAACTTTTATTATAGAAAATAACAAACACACAAAATAAACAGAATGATATAAACAAACTCCATATGCCCGTCACCCAACTGCAACAATTATCAACATTCTACCATTATTATTTCATCTCTACCTCCACCCACTTCTCACATCTCTAACTTGGTTATTATTGTTGTTATTTTGCAGTTCTGTATTTCTGAGGTACAATTACACGCATTGAAATGCTCATATCATAGATATATAATTTTGATGAAGAGATATGCCCATATAATCTAGACTTCTATTATGATATAGAATAGGGGTTGGCAGAGTTTTTACATCCTGGCCTGTTTTTTACATCCTGGAAGCTAAGAATGTTTTTTACATTTTTTAAGGGTTGTAAAAAAAGAAAACAAAGATTATGCAACAGGAACTATACATGATCAGCAAAGCCTAAAATATTTACTATAGGTACAGAAGAGGATTGCTGACCCCTGATATAAAACATTTCTTTCTCTCAAGAAAGTTCCCTTGTGTTCATTAGTAAATTATTGCGTTCCCCCCCAAACCAAAGAAAACCACTGTTCTGGGTTTTTGGTCTATCTTGCATTAATTTTGCTTATCCTATAACCTCATATAAGTGGAATCATACAGCATACTGACTGATTCATTCGTGTTATCATGTGTATAAATAGCTTGCTCTTTTCATTGCTGAGTAGTAGTCAATTGCATGAATATAACACAATGTAATTATCTGTTTTCCTGCTGATGGGCATTTAGGCTGGTACCAATTTTGGCTATTGTGAATAAAACTGATACGAATGTGCTTTTTATGTCTTTTTATGGACACATATTTTAATTTCTCTTGGGTAAATACCTAAGAGTGGAATTTCTATGTTAAAATATAGTATATGTTTAACTTTATAAGACACTATCAAACCTTTCCTAGTTTAATTTCCTACACGCAAGTTATGAGAGCTCCATTTACATCATCACCAATGATGTAGTCTTGTCAGTCTTTTTGGTTTTAGTATTCTAGTAGGTTTCTATGGGTATCTCATTGTGTTTTTTTAATTTTAAATTATGATAAAATGACAGAAATTACCATCTCTAAGTGTTGAGTATATTCACATTTTTTGGCAACAGATTGTCACAGCTTTTCTCTTGCAAAGCTGAAACTCTGTACCTATTAAACAAAACTCTCCTTTTCCCCAGTCACCCTCAACGCTTGATAACCACCATTCTATTTTCTGCTTCTATGAATTTGACTACTTTAGATACCTCTTTTTGTCACTGGCTTATTTCACATAGTATAATGTCTCATTGTGTTTCGAAAAGACTTTTTTATTTACGTATAATTTGATGAATGAATTATCTGTTCAGTGAGTTTTGATAATTGCATATATTGCATATATCTGTGTAACCACTCCCCAAAACAAGATACAAAATATGTCTATCACCCCAGAAAGGTCTCTTGTTTCCCTTCTCAGTCATTTCTTTTATCCCAGAGGCAATCATTGTTCTGATATCTATCATCATGAATTAATATTTTTTCTGTTCTTGGATTTCGTATAAGTGGAATGATAGACTATATACTCTTTTGTGCCTGACTTTCTTCTCTCAACATAGTATTTTTAAGATTAAATCCACGTTTTTGCAGGTATCAGTAGCAGTTCACTTTTTAAAATTTCTGAGTAGTATTTCATTTTATGAATATATCACAATTTGTTTATAATTTTCCTGTTGATGAACATTTGGCTGGGTTTCCAGTTTTTTGGAGTTATGAATAAGACAACTATAAATATTTGTTTAATTAAGAAAAAACACATAACATAAATTTTACCATCTTTATTTTTAAATGTACAATTCAGCAGTGTTAAATATACTTGCATTGTTGTTAAACACATCGCCAGAACTTTTTCAATTTGCAAATATAAAACTCTGTACCCATTAAATAGCAGCTCACTTTTTTCCCCTCCCCCTCTTCTGGGTTAACCACCATTCTACTTTCTGTTTCCATGAATATGACTACTCTAGACACCTTATATAAATGGAATAATATAGTATTTGTCTTTTTGTGACTGGCATATTTCACCTAGCATAATGTCTTCAAGGTTCATCCATGTGGTAAAGTGTGAATAGATTTCTTTCCTTTTAAAGGCTGAACAATATTCCATTTTATGTTATTCATTCATTTCTTGATGGACATTTGGGTTGCTATGAAAATGGGTGTGCAAGTATCTCTCTGAGATCCTGCTTTCAATTCTTTGCATATATACCCAGGAGTGGAATTTCTGGATCATATTGTAGTTCTATTTTTAATTTTTTGAGGAACCTCCATACTGTTTTCCATAGCAGTTGCATCACTTTACAATCCTACCAACAGTACACAAGAGTTCTAATTTCTCCACATCCTTGTCAACACTTGTTATTATCTGGTTATTTTTTTTAATTTATAGTAACCACCCTAATGGGTGGGAGATGATATCATATTGCCATTTTGATTTGCACTTCTCTGATGATTAGTATGTTGAGTATTTCTTCATAGGCAACTATAAACATTTTTGTCCAAGTATTGATATTTTTGTGAACATGTATTTTCACTTCTCTTCGGTAAATGCTTAAGAATAGACAAACTGAGTCATAGAGTAGATGTACGTATAACTTTATATGAAACATCCAAACAGGTCTCCAAATTGGTTACAATATTTTACACTCCTGTCAGAAATGTACAAAAGTTCCAGTTGCTTTAAATTCTCAGCAACATTTGTCTTTTTGATATTTGCCTTTCTACGGTGTATAAAATGTTATCTTATTGTGGTTTTAATTTGCGTTTTCTTGATGACTAATGTTATTGAGCATCTTTTCATGTGTTTATAATTCATTTGTATATCTTCTTTTGTGAATTGTCTGTTCACATTTTTTCCCATTTAAAAAAATTGAGGGTTTTGCCTTTTAATTGTTGAAATGTAGACGTTCTTTATATAACCTTCCTTTGGTCAGATATATGTTTTACAATATTTTTTCTCAGTCTGTGGATTGTTTGTTTAATGGTTTTGATGAGCAAAATTTTTAATTTTGAGGAAATCCAATTTATGATTTTATTTTGCGGCTTGAAAATCTTTGCCAATTCCAAGATTTTAGATTTAGGATTATGATCCATTTTGAATTAGTTTTTATGTATGGACTGAGATAGTGGTCATGGTTAATTTTTTTTTCATAGCGATATCCAGTGTTCCAGTAACAATTATTTTAAAAAGCCTTTCCTTTCTCCACTTAATTAACTTTTCAACTTGGTGAAAAGTTGACTGACTATATATGTGTGGGTATATTTTTAGACTCTGTACTCTGTTTCACTAACTCATTAGTGTACCCTACTGCCAATATCACACTATCTTGATTATCACAGCTCCAGAGTAACTCCTATAGTTAAGTGGTATAAGCTCCTGCAAATTGTTCTTTTTCAAGATTGTTTTGGATAGGGTAGTTTATTTTAATTTTCAATAAGTTCTTGAATAAACTTGTTCATTACTTCAATAAAGCCTTCTGGAATTTTTCATAGGGGGTTATATGAATTTATAAATCAATTTAGGGAAAATGGACATCTTAACAATACTGAACCTTCCAGTCCATTAATGTGGTATAGATCTTCATTTATTTAAGTTTTCTTTAACTTTTCTCATCAATGTTTTGATGCTATTATACAATATTGAGTAGAAATGGTGAAGGAAGACATCCTTGTCTTGCTCTTGACTCTAGAGGAAAAGAATTTAATGTTTTACTCTTGGGTTTGATGTTACCTGAAGGTTTTTTCACACATGTCCCTTTGACTTCTGATTTGCTGTGAATTTTTTTTTAATCATGAAGAGGTTTTTGTATATTCTCTGACTGCCTGCATAAGTTTAGATTTTAGGAGTTTAATTATGATGTGTCTAGGTGTAGCTGTCTTCATCTTACCTGACCTCTCTAGTATTTATCACATTTTCCTGAAATTCCTTCTGGCATTTACCTCACTTCCCTGAAACGCTTCCTGTGGTGTTCATAATGTTGTTCTAAATAAGCCTTTCTCCACTTCTCTAGCCTCATTTCTAAGTCTTTATGCAGGATGTTCTTCCTTTTCCCATCTTTTAAATGTTGATATGCACCCCCCCGCTTTTCTTTTTATTTTATATGCTTCCCTTGGGTTATCTCATTCACTCCCATTAATTTCATCTACCATTTACATGTTTACAATTCCCAAGTCTATTTAGCTAGAACACACTATCTCCTTGGAATAGTTCCACCTTGATGTTCCACAGGCACCTCATTCTTAATGTGTCTCAAACTGAATTAATCAGCTGTCCCCATCACCCAGAATTTGCTTTCCCACTGTCTTAGGTCAGATTCTCTAAAAGCGGAGCCTGAGATGGAGATTCTTGTTCAAATTACTCATTGAGAGAATGCTCTCAAGAGAAAAGGAGTGAGGATGCAGGATAAGGCAGAAGCAAAAGCTCGGCAAGTATGTGATCTCAGCTTGAGACTAGCTTCAGTATGATTTTATGGGAGAAATACTGGAGCACAAGTTACACCATGAGTTCCACTTTGAGGTGAGGGAGTTGAACTTTTGTACCTTTCCCAGTCAGTCAATCATTAGCTGAGGTCTGTGGGTAGGCCCTAACCTTTCAAGTAAGATAGCTCCCCTTTGGCTTAGCCTCTAGGACAATTTTCCAGAGAATGGAGCGACTGTGAGTTACCAGCCAACATTTACAGCAGCTGCAGGATGCACTGTAAAGGGGATATAGGTGGGGCACCAACATATCCACTACTAAAACATCCCTGAATTTCTTATATTGATGTATATCACTGCCATCTATCCAGGAATCCAAGTAGAAATCTAGAAGCAAAAATGGAGCCCTTTTCTCTCTCATCCCCCATTAAAAAGTAATAATAATAGATAACAATTATTGAGTGACCGTAATATTAATTTCGAATTCTATAGCACGGTTCTCAAAGCTGCACAGGATGTGGCGCCTGTCTAACTCTCCAGCCTTTTATAAATTTATTTATTTATTTTTGGCTGTGTTGGGTCTTCATTGCTGCACACGGGCTTTCTTTAGTTGTCTTGAGTGGGGGCTACTCTTTGTTGTGGTGTGCAGACTTCTCATTGCGGTGGCTTCTCTTGTTGCAGAGCACAGCCTCTAGGTGCACGGGTTTCAGTAGTTGTGGCACGTGGGCTCAATAGTTGTGGCACATGGGCTCCAGAGTGCAGGCTTAGTAGTTGTGGCTCACGGGCTTAGTTGCTCCGTGGCATGTGGAATCTTCCCGGACCAGGTCTTGAACCCTTGTCTCCTGCATTGGCAGGCGGATTCTTAACCACTGCGCCACCAGGGAAGCCTATCTCTTCAGCCTTGTGTCTCATATTCTTTCCTCTGCACTGTGTTCTGGCCACCCTAAACCTGTTGCAATTTCCTCAGCATAACATGCTCTCACTCTCAACCCCTCCCACCATGTCACCTTCACATGGTCCGCTCTTACTTGCGCTTCATGATGGTCTAGACATTACCTCCTCAGGGAAGCCAGATCTCCCAGACTGAATTAGATACTTACACCATCTGAACTCTACCAGCATCCCATTCTCCCATAAGAAACCACTTCACAGGGAAATACAGCTGTCAGTTTGTTTGTCTATCACCCTTCTTTAAATGTGAGCTCTTTCAGGATATTGATTTCATTTTGTTTATCTCTATATCACTAGCATGCAGTCCAATGCCTTGGACATTGTTGAGACACACTAAATGCTTCTCACATTAGTGGAAAAAAATGAATGGATACAAAGGTAAAATGTAGTCAAAATTCGAAGTGTTTCTTCTGAAACAAATTTTGTAAGCTTTGGCCTGATGTTTATGTAAGCTATTTATTTTAATAGATGCTGCATAGATGAATATTCACGGAAAGACAATCTATTCTACCTCTTACTGTACTAACCTCTTTAGTATTCCTGGGTCACTGAGCTCCACTCCACAGTGTCCCTAAAGAATCAGGAAGAAGGCCCCAGCTCCAATTGAGACAGAACAGCTGTGACTCTCTTCTCTCCCTCTGTTTCCAGATGAAGGACCTACGTCATGAGAATATTAACCCTTTAGTGGGCTTCTTCTATGATTCGGGGATGTTTGCCATTGTGACAGAATTCTGTTCCCGAAGGAGCCTGGAAGACATACTGACAAATCAGGATGTGAAACTAGATTGGATGTTTAAATCATCACTCCTGCTGGATCTCATCAAGGTTAATGGAAAGACTGAAAATCCAGGATTTTCCCTGTAGATTAGAACTTCAATATTTTGGGATGTTTCACTTGCCTTGGATCATTATGATGCTCTTACTCCTCCACCTTCCTTCCCTGTGTCTGCCCTCACTTCTTCTCATAGCCCTTTTGTCCATATCTGTTATAAGGTCCTGATACAGAAAGAGTTTGCTTGCTCCTCACCTGCTCCCCTGTTTGAGGGCCAGATTTTTGTCTTTACTTCCTATAGCTATTGAGCACTCTTCTGCCTTAAGCAATCCTTTCTTCCATCCCATTTCTCTGCCTTCTGGATGTGGGAAAGTGCTCATTCCCAGGCTCTTTGGTTCTGCTTAGCCCCATCTCCTGGCTTTCACGTTCTAAAAGGTGGTTCAGTCTAGAACTAGGTGATGGGTCTTTGCATAGGTCTATACCATAGGTATAGATGTGGAACTCAGCATGACCAGAAAGCCAAAAGACCATCGGTTCTACCAGGCAGCACCTCCATTCTCAGAGGCAAGGACTATTAACAGCCAACGGGGTTCACAGATGGGTCCATGGATGGGCTTCAGTGGAGTCTATGAACTCCCTAGAGTGATATGAAAATTGTGTCTGTGTGCACTTGTAGTGGGCTGATTTGGATAGCCAATAGTCATTGAGCTTCCTGCATATTAATCACAGTCTTGACCCTTGTATTGTGGCCTAACTCTTTTCAAGGTAGCTTTATAGACATAATCTCATTCCAATTTTCTATAAAAGAAGTGTGATTATCCTCCTTTTACAGAGGCTCAGAGAAACTAAATGAGGTTTTTGTTATATAGTGTCTACCACACATAGTAGATACTCAATAAACATTTACCAGCTGTCTATTAAGTGGCAGAGCTAATAATAGAATCTAAATCTCTTAATTCCTATTCTAATACTCTTTCCACTCACTCTGTAAGCAAAGTCCCGTGAGTTAAGGGAGAGTCCTCTAAATGAGTCCTCTCAGACCCGTGATGAATGAAACCTAAGCATTAGACACCTAGGGAGAAATCTCCCCCACTATAGACTCTGCTTGGAAGTACTGGGGACTCTACAGAATTTCCTAGGGTGCAAGATGTAAAGCATACAAATACAAAGGGGTGTCAGGTGGCAAAGTAGAGCCAGATACTTAAAAGGACTCAGCATAAACAGTCCCGAGATGACTGCACTAGAAAATGGATGTATTTATATGTGAATGATTAAACCCATCTGGTAAAGTCCTGGTAGATCACATTTGAATGTCATAAGGTTGCCAAGCAAACTGTAGCAGTCAGTATCAGCTTTCTTGCTTTCAGCTTTCTTTTTTATTGTCTATTTTTAATTAAAAATATATAAAAAATAAATTGTATATATTTTATATAATTTTAATATATTTTATATAAATTATAAAAATAAGACATTTCTAATTATAAAAATAATGCATTCAATTAAATTTAGAAATCAAGTGATATAAATATATTGGGAAAATACTGACAATTACTCAATCCTCCTTCATATCTTCCCCCCAAATTAATCACTGTTGACAATTTGGTGATTAGCCTTGCAATTCATTTTTCGTGTATTTACATACATTATAGATTTTGTTTGTTGTTTAAAATACATACTGTCACATAGTTCTGCAACTTACTCCTTTTCACTTACTTTATGGCTTAGATATGGTCCCCTATCGGTACATACAAATTGATCTTATTATTTTTAATTGTTGCAGACTATTCCATAGGTTGGATGTACCACAATTTGGACGTCCCTTCTCGATATTTATTATACATCCAATTATATAATATAAAGCAGAGCTGCAAGGAGCATTCTTGTGTATGTGCACATGTGCAAGCATTTCCTTGGAGAAGTAGAATCCCTAGGTCACAGGGTACGCATACTTTCCATTTTGATAGCTATTTCCAAATTACCCACCCAAAAGGCTGTACCAATTTCCATTCCTGCCAGTAGTAGATGAGAGTTTGGCTAGACCTTTTGGGGGAAAATCAGAATCTTCAAATTCTTGACAATTATATATGTGTAGATCTCTCTGTGTTTGAAATGTCAATAAATCTTCCAATAACACACAGTTCTTTATGCCCACAAGATATGATTCTTCATCAAAACGTAAAATTTTAGCGCTAGAAGGGACCTGGAAACGATTCTTGTTGTCAGAGTTTTGCTTTGCCTGCGTGTAAGAGAAAAAGGCTGAATTCTAGATCATAATAGCTCCTGCCATTAACAATCTCAGAAAGTGGTTCTAAAAGCCCCAAATAGTTAAATAAGTTGCTAAATAAATCCTGTTTGTATCATCTGCAGGGCATGAAGTACTTACATCACAGAGAGTTTGCTCATGGGAGGCTGAAGTCTCGGAACTGTGTGGTAGATGGGCGTTTTGTACTCAAAGTGACAGATTATGGCTTTAATGACATCTTGGAAACGCTAAGACTCTCCCAAGAGGAACCTTCTGCGGAAGGTAAGCGATGTATTGTACCCTTCTGATGCACACAAGGTAACTCCAAAGTTCAAATGAGAACATGCCCTGAATTAAAGCCTCAGGCTGATTCAACTCCCCACTTTTGTTGAAAAGCAGCCTCATTTCCAAGCCAAAGGAGTTGAATGAAGTCTGCAGGCTGTAATCTCAGCGCAGCCAAGCCTTCTGAACAAAGCCAGTGCAATAATGTTGAGTTCCTGCTGTGGCAGGATTAGGTTATATTGTGTGGAGACCCCAGGTGTCCCTGGAGGAACTTGCTGAGCACTAGGCACACAGTAGGTGCTCAATAAATACTTGTCAGATTGAATGGAAGGTAATTTGGTAGCTGGACTCCCACAAAGCCCATTCTGGAATGGGATGTCACTAGAGCCTACCCTCACTGTCTCTGTCAGAGAGAAAGAAGCAAGGGGGGGGGGGTCGGCAGCAAGTAAATGCTCTGTGGGTTGTGTGGGATGGCTTCAGACCGAACTATGGCCTTCTAGTAAGTCAGTAGGCATGCCTGTAATGTCCACTTTGTGTTTTTGTCTTCTATTTAGTGCACGTGTGGCAACACCAAACAATGCCTGTAGAGGTCATAACAGATCAAAGAAATAGAAACCTGAGATGGGGCTTGGGAGTGGGTGATTGAGAACTATGAGGGAATGAACTGATGGAAGGGAGGGAGGAAGAAAGAGAAAGAGTAAGGAGAGAAAATGAATAGGGTTAAATACATATAGGAAGTTTGCACATTAAAAGTTTTAACCGGTATTGCAAGGGGGAAGAAGAGAAATAATGACACAAAAACACAGAGAAACAGACAACCCAGAAGAGACACAGAGAGGGAGAGATGCAAAATGACAACATATACTCATATTCTTAAAATGATCTTTGGTGTTATAAGCTTTAAAATTGCTGACTTTATAGGAGAAATGAAGAGTGCAGGACACAGAGAGACACATGCACGGATAGAGACACAGTCCAGTCATCAGTGGCATCATCTTTGAGCTTTACAAAGCTAGTGGAATACGAAATTTTAGGGAGTCATCCGGTCCAACTTGCTCATTTAACAGATGAGACACCTGAGTCTCAAGATTTGCCCGAATCGTGCAGCCACTTAGCAGCTAAATTAAAACATTTAGTAACAATTTCCTCTTTCTCTGCCCATCCATGCTTTGAAGGACTTGCAGCTCATGGTAATCACAATAGCAACAGGTGCTATTGTCTTCCTCTGGGTCTCTGTTTCACTGTCTCTCTCTGTCTCTGTCTCTCTCTTCGTCTGTTTCTCTCTGTGGGCCTGTTCTTGTTGACCACTTAGTCGTATGGGTATTATTTGGCTAATCCCAATTTGAGAGCTTGGAGTAGTTGCCTGGTGTTAGTGCTAGGATGTTGGGACAACCGCTGTAGAGTGGGAAGTACTTAGCTTCCTGTCAAAATTACTCATCTATAAAAGATAAAACACAATGTCCAGCTTCCCAGAATTCCATTGAATTCACAGGTTGGCTACTTTCAAACTTAAGAAACTCTGGTTTCAGAGTGAGGAAAGCTAGCTGCAGTGGGTGTTTTTTATTTTTATTTATTTATTTTTAAAATTTTTTATTATTATTATTTTTTTGCGGTATGTGGGCCTCTCACTGTTGTGGCCTCTCCCGTTGCGGAGCACAGGCTCCGAACGCGCAGGCACAGCGGCCATGGCTCACGGGCCCAGCCGCTCCGCGGCACGTGGAATCCTCCCGGACCGGGGCACGAACCCGTGTCCCCTGCATCGGCAGGCGGACTCTCAACCACTGCGCCACCAGGGAAGCCCTATTTTTATTTTAATTTTATTTTATTTTTGGTGGACTGTGTCTGTCTCTTTCCCTGTTTCTCCCTCTTAACGTTTCATTCCATTCTCCAAATTGCAAGGGCAATCTGGATGCTCAGTCCATTCTTTGCACACTGCAGCCAGAGGGAGTTTCCTAAACTGCAAATCTGATCATGTTACAACGGTGCCAAAATTCATTGAATGGCTTCCCATTGCTCTTAGGATAAAGTTCAAACTCTCTTACGTGGCTTACAAGCCCTTCATGGTCTGGGCCGTGAGGACCTCTTGTGCTTAACCACTCCCTCCTCTGTCTCTGTGCTCCAGCAATGCTGACTGCCTTCCAGTTGTTTATTTGCACCAGGCTCTCTCTTACTTCCAGAACTTCACACATGCTGTGCCCATTGCTTGGGACACTCTTCCCTTCCTACTCTGTTACCCACTCATCTGAGTCTGGCTAGATTCTCCTCCTCCCACAGGGCTCAACTTAAATACCACTGCTTCAAGAGACTTTCCATGACCCCTTAGGCTTGGCTAAATTCTCCTCTTTATGATCCTTTAAGGCTTTGAACTTTGTTGTAATACCACATTTTGTTGGTATTACATGTTTAATTAGCTGTCTTCTCTCCCTCCCCAAACTGTAAGTTTTGTGAAGGGGAGAAACAGGTTTGCCTCCCTCGGTGCCTTTCACAATACTTGGTGGAGTAAATGTTTGTTGAATCAATGAATGGATGAAATAAAATAAAATAAAGAAATTTGAGGCTCCCTGCCTTAGACGACAGGGCTAATAGAATCTTATCATTGGAAGGCCCTTGGAGGTCATCTGGCTCAATTTCCATTTTATGGATGGGGAAACTGAGGTTCAGAAAGGTGAGCTGATTAGTGACCAAGTTGAGATTGTGAACCCAGGTCTCTTGACTTCCACCATGTGTTCTCTTGTACCACACCACACTGGCTCTCCAAGGTTGATTTTATCACCATAGCAGGGCTCAAGAGTTAGTAGTAGCTCCAGCAAACACAAAACAAGCCAAAGTGATTTTTCTAGTTTTTTTTTTTTCCTGAGAGTTCAAGTCTAATGGTAGGTAGTGGCTCTTACTTGGCTCTGGAGTGGGAATGGGAAATGGGGGCAGGTTGTAAGTGTATTCATTACTGCCCACTCTCAATTACATAAGTATAGTCCAGATAAAGCCTCATTTTAGCCATTAACAACATACATGTAAGTGCTCTCTGAAAATACTGTTTGGTAGTGATTGTATTTAATAACCCAGCTTTTTACCAGAGTCATGTCCTCTTTTCCCTTCTTGTGCTTTTTTTTTTTCCTTCTTGTGCTTTTAAATGTGCAGGGAGAGAGGATGCCAGGAAGAAGCAGCTGCATACCATTTTCCCTCCCCCCAAAACCGTATGCCTGAAATCCCATGGTCAGAAATGTATTCCTTTGACTAAAGTGTTATTCAGTCTTTTTGGCTTTATTTGCAAATATCAGTTCTCCTAGGTGAGGAGATAGAAGGGCAAAACCACTATAGTGAGCGTATCAGAGACTCACAGGGGTGGTGGGGCAGGCGAGTTGGGGGACAAAGGCTGGGGACACCTGGAGGGCAAAGAGAGATGAGTATGTGATTCGGGGTGAGGCTAGAATTCCCTGTTCCACCATTTTGATCAGAGTTGCCTCAGAGTAAGAATTTCCAGGGTGAGTTTCTCTTTCCTGGGTTTCGCGAACAAACCAAAATCATCTCTGACCTTTTATCCTCCTTCTTGCTTCATAGGACCTGTCCTTTGGGCTCCCTTCCCAATACCCCAAATTTGAGAAGATGAAAAGTTAGCCAGCGCTTTCCGCATGCCACCTTCACCCTCAGGAGGCACTCTTTTCCAGCCTCCCTATCTGGACATCAACCTGCTGTTTACTCTACCTCTCTCCCCTCGGAAGAGCATACTGAGCCTGTCCCCAGCCCTGTCCCTTCCCTGTCCATTGTAGCCTACCTATATATCTCGTTCCCCATCCTGCTGCCGTCGCCCCTGCCCCCATTCAGGCCCCTTTCACCTCGCCTCTGGCTCTTACTGTAATAGCTTCCTAGCCGGTCTCCCTGATTCCAGCCTCTCTCCTTCTTCAATCCAGTTTGTGCAGGTTGCCAGATTAATCTTCCCGAACACGGCTTTCATCAAATCCCTCTCCAGCTCCAGCACCCCTACTGCCTTTTGTATTCGCTCCAAATGCCTTCATTTGGCTCTCAGGGCCTCTCACCTTCTGCCCTCATTCTTCCAGCCACCCTCCCTCCCCCACTTCATCAACCCCATTTCTCATTTCTCATTATTCCTTAACAGAGCCCTTCTCTTCAGCCAAGCTAATCTGCTTACCAGCACCCCCATCCGCAATTTGCTCCTTTCTACCTCTTGTTCTTTTGCACATACTGTTCTTTCTCCCTGCAAAGCCCTTACCCTGTCGTCGGCTCTAGGAAACTGCATCCTTGACCTTCTTAACAAGCTCCTTTAACTTTTCCGGGAAGCCTTCCTGGATTAATTTGATCAGCTCAGTTTTTTTATTAGCTTGAACCTCATGGAATTGCCAATATTGAACCATTTTTGATCTACAGAAATGGAATTTCATATGTTTCAATATGAAGCATTCCCTCCAATTTTTGACTACTCAATTTATATTATTAACTGGTATTTCTTTATATATTGCTTAAGGGGCCCTCGCCCCAAATTTCTGAGTCTCTGCCATAACTCTCTGAAAGCAGAGATAATATCTTTTTTTCCCTGTTCGGGTCTGAAATGCAGCAGAGCACACAGTGGGTTCTCAAGAGTGGCTTTTAATAGATTCATTTCCTTACACTATATAGTGGCCCTCATCACTATCTCTGTTGTATTGCAGTTACGGGTACACGTGTGTGTCTTGCCCACTGGTCTGTGAACTCTGCAAGGGCAAAGGCAAGGTCTAATTCATCTCTGGCACTGCCCCTGTCGTTAGCACAGTGCCTGGTACATAGTAAATCCTCAATAAATATTTGCAGAACTGAGTTGAAGGAATTGCTGCACCCTTTTGCTCTGCAAGGAACAGAGGAGACTTGGGGATCCTCTAATCCTCTTAGATAAGACCTGGAGAAAGCAACTTATGACTCCTCGAGCCCCAGCACAGTCAAATTATCAGACACATATAGATCTCAGCACACAGCAAATCCATGGCAACCAGTCGGGCAGGGCACTCGCCTTTCCCTGGAAGCCTGCCAACTGCTACTTGCAGGCTCAAGAGAGCAAGAAAGTCAGCACCAGATAGTTTTTTTATTTCGAGCTTCTTTGCCCTTCCCCACACCTCCGCTGTGTCTGCCTGCGTGGTCCTGGTGTGGGGAAAGTAGTATGCTTTCTCTGAGAGTAATTCCTTAGATTCATAAATGCAGACTCCAGGGGGAGGGGGGGCGCGGAGGCACTAGCATGCCAGTCTGTCTTAATACCAATATAAAGCAGTCAATGAAACAGCACCCTTGGAGCCCTCGAGGGCATTGCAGATGCTGTCAGTTAATCCGCCCTGTATTCATTACACAATGCTTTCTTTTCAGAGTTGCTGTGGATGGCCCCTGAACTGTTGAGAGCCCCGAGGGGCAGCAGGTTACGTTCTTTTGCAGGAGACGTCTATAGCTTTGCCATCATCATGCAAGAAGTGATGGTCCGGGGCACCCCATTCTGCATGATGGATCTGCCTGCCAAAGGTAAGCGGGAGGTGAGAAAAGGGTACCAGGAGCCCACCATGACCCAGATCATCAGGCCAACCCAGGCTGCTGCGATATGCCAGAAGAGTGAACACGATTCCGTGTTTGTGCTAACTGCCCACTGGTCTGCAAGCAGCCCTTGTTGTGTGCAGGTGGGACTTGGAGCCAGACAGCTTTAGGCATTTGGAAGAAATAACCCTCACCCAAGAAGCTGGTCGTTTTCCAAACTGTGACATAAGCCAAGGGCCTACAGGACTTACGTTAGTCCTTTTTTTAGCAGCCCCCTACTACTCCTTTGAGACACCCCCTGCCAGACATTTCAGTGCCCCCTCAGTGATGCTCCTGGATGTCAAAAGTCCTCCCATTCTTTCCCTGTGACACGCCATAGTCTTTCATCCTTATCTCCCATCAGAATCTTTGGCTACCAGGCAAAATTTGAGGGGAAGCAGGATGTTTACGTATTCTAAAAGTATGAAATCACTAGATATTTACTAATTACAAATGGAAAAAGAGTAAGTTTATTAGTGGAGGATCCTGCAGACACCACCTTAACCAAGTGATCAAGGTACATCAACATCATGTACCCCTGCCATGATGCACTGAGAAGGGCTCAATACCACCCTCGTGGTATTCTTGCCCCAAAATGCATAACCTCAATCTAACCATGAGAAAACATCAGACACACCCCAGCTGAGAGGCATTCTGCAAAATAACTGGCCAGTACTCATCAAAAGTGTCAAAGTCCTGAAAGACAGGGAAGGAATGAGGAACCATCACAGATTGGAGGAGACTGAGACATAACAATTAAGTACGATATGGGATCTTGAATTGGATTGTGAAACAGGAAAAGGACGTTATATATATGGAATTTAAGAAAAAAAATGTCATGAAGAACCTAGGGGTAAGGCAGGAATAAAGACGCAGACCTCCTAGAGAACGGACTTGAGGTTATGGGGAGGGGGAAGGGTGAGCTGTGACAGGGCGAGAGAGAGTCATGGACATATACACACTAACAAACGTAGTAAGGTAGATAGCTAGTGGGAAGCAGCCTCATGGCACAGGGATATTGGCTTGGTGCTTTGTGACAGCCTGGAGGGGTGGGATAGGGAGGGTGGGAGGGAGGGAGACGCAAGAGGGAAGAGATATGGGAACATATGTATATGTATGACTGATTCACTTTGTTATAAAGCAGAAACTAACACACCATTGTAAAGCAATTATACCCCAATAAAGATGTTAAAAAAAAAAAAGAAAAAGGACGTTAGGGGGAAATTGATGAAATTCAAATAAAGACTCTAGATTAGTAATAGTATTGTACCAATATTAACTTCCTTTGTACTGCAGTTTTATAAGTTGCTAACATTCGGGGACATCCCTGGTGGTCCAGTGGTTAAGACTCCACGCTTCCACTGCAGGGGGCATGGGTTCAGTCCCTGGTCGGGGAATTAAGATCCCACATGCCACATGGCATGGCCAAAAAAGAAAAAAATAATAATTTGCTAACATTAGGGGGAAACCGAGTGAAGGATATATAGGCAATTATTGTACTATTTTTACAACTTTTCTGGAAGTCTAAATTTATTTCAAAATAAAAGATTTAAAAACTGCAAAATCAAACCAAACCAAACCTAAAATACTTAGTTGTCTCTTGCCCCACTCGGAGTTTTAGTTCACTCCTCTACTTAGAACCCCCCAACAGTTCCTCATCACAAGTTAAATGAAGCCCAGTCTCCTCACATGAGGTACAAGGCCCTTCACAATCTGGTCCCTAGCCACCTCTCTAGGCTTATCTTCTGTCACTCCCCATACTCCAGCTAAGGCACGTGACTGGCAGTGCCCTGAAATCACTACCTCCCACCTCTGTGCCTCCACACGTGTTGCCCCTACCTTCTCCCCACCTTGCCTCATCCAGCTCATGTCACCTCCACTGGGAAACCTTCTCTGACCTTTTCAGTGTGGGTCAGGTGTCCCCTCTGTGTTTTCCTGTGCATATATCTGCTAGAGCACTTATATTGCTGGTCATTGTTTATCCTCCCTTTAAACTGTGAGCTCCTTGAGGACATAAATCATGCTGGGCCTAAGCAGAGAGGTGACCTATTTCACTCGTTGGTGTTCTCAGAAAGGGACTCCCTCTACCAGAGAGTTGGATGGGGCGGTTGCACTCCAAGGGGTCGACGTCCATGGAATCTATTGCACTGGGGGCAGGGTGAGAGATGTGATGGAGAAACCATTACTGGTGTGGGCCAACCTGGGTTAACAGAGCAGAAGGTGTGGTGTCACAAGGAGCTGAGAAGTCAGAGGCAACAACTGAAATTCTTTCATGGAGGCAAGGGGACGCTTATAATGGTATAAAGCAGTGCTGTTGGAGTGTTACAGCCAAGGCAGGGGTGGGAAAGGCACACTGGTGGTGGAAGCAAGGTTTGGTTCACGATGAGGATGTTAAAGTCAAGGGTGTGGAGAGGGGACTAGGGGTAAGAAGTGAGCTGAAGCAACTATACACCAGTAAAAATTAATAAATAATAAAGCTATTCCGAGAAATGTGGGACATTAAATTTGAAAATGGAAGCTCCAACTTCCATGTGCAGTAAAATCTTTCTTCAACCAAAAAAAAAAAAAAAAGAAATAAGCCGAAGAGATAGTCGGGGCTTGGATTTTATCCTGTGGGTAATAAAAATCCATGAAGGGATGTTAAGCAAAAAAGTGACACGGCCAAATCCATGTTTTCAGAATGGTTTGTTGAAGGCGAGGCTGGAAGCAGAGAGACCATGCAAAGTGCTCGGCCCATAGTCTGATACACAGTTAATGTTCCACTGAAAGTGGGGTTCAAGTACCAGCAGCCAGAAGGATCCCAATGGGGCCCTGAACTATTTACTGGAGGTTTTTTTTTTTAATTTATTATTTATTTATTTATTTTTGGCTGTGTTGGGTCTTCATTGCTGTGCGCGGGCTTTCTCTAGTTGCGGCGAGCGGGGACTACTCTTCGTTGCGGTGTGCGGGCTTCTCATTGCGGTGGCTTCTCTTGTTGTGGAGCACGGAGTCTAGGCACACAGGCTTCAGTAGTTGTGGCACGTGGGCTTAGTTGCTCCGCGGAATGTGAGATCTTCCCGGACCAGGGATCGAACCCATGTGCCCTGTGTTGGCAGGTGGATTCTTAACCACTGCACCACCAGGGAAGTCCCTTTACTGGAGTTCTTAATTCCCTTACCTTAGGGGCCAGGCAGGACCCATAGCCCGGAACTGGGCTGGGCCTGGGCCTTCAGCGGGGGCTAATTGGGTCTACTGTAGAGACTGAGAGGCTTAGATGATTTGGGGGTGGGTGAAAGGAGCCAGATCATTGAAACAATGGATAAACAACGAGGTCCTAATGTATAGCACTGGGAACTATATTAAATATCCTGTAATAAACCATAATTAAAAAGAATATGAAAACGAATATATATATGTGTATATACACACACACACACACACACACACACACACACACACACATATATAAACTGAATCATTTTGCCATACACCAGAAATTAACACATTGTAAATCAACTATACTTCAATGAAAACATAAATAATATCTAGCAGAAGCAGAATAAAGCTGTGCTTAAATGATACCAATAGCTCAATTGATTAGTTTCTCAGTCCTTCCTCCATTGATTGATGTAGCCTTTGTTCAGATACAATTTATATTCAGGCCACCTAAGGAGAAAGCAAAAGACATTGCCTTTTTGTAATTTCTCCTGACCAACCCTATTCTTGGCTAAAACTCAATTATCTTTGCCGAATCTTGGTGCTTTCCCCACAATCTGTAGACCTTTTTCTTCTTGCTTCTGGACAGAAATCATAGAAAGACTTAAGAAGCCTCCTCCTGTCTACAGACCAGTGGTTCCTCCCGAGCACGCCCCTCCAGAATGTCTCCAGCTGATGAAGCAGTGCTGGGCTGAGGCTGCAGAACAGCGGCCAACTTTCGATGAAATATTTAACCAGGTAAGGACTCCGTGAATCTTAACACTCACAGCCCAGAAGCCGTACTGAAACCAGCCCACCTAAAATGAACTCCGTGGGGTGTCATCACACTGTGGAACCTCTTGCAAGAGAAAAAGGCATTCGTCTTGGGGAAGAAGCATGGAATTGGCTATCTGAAGGCCTTTGGTGTTGGAGCATCCCCAGCACATCCTCCAAGAGCACAAGGATAGGTTTTTGCGCTCTTTATCTGATGAACCTCTGTTCCAGACCATCCACAATCCGATCTAACTGACCTTTCAAAGATGGAGTTGAGCCACTAGGCACTTGCAGGACAATGGCATTGAGACCATTAGAAGATGGAATAGATGTATCCTGGACTAGATGGGAATCCTCGTAGAGCCCCCTTTGCTTTGGAAATTCCAGAGAACTCTGATGAGTATCCCATTTAAGTGAAGCCAGATTGCTTTTGGAGGGTCAGGGAAAATATGGGGTGTTTGAAACAGTGTTCCAGATGGAAGGAAGTGCAAATGTGGAGTACAAGAGCAGGGGATTCCTCAGGTTTCTGGGGAATGACTTGAGGCAATGGAGTGCACGAAAAGTGATAAGCTCTCTCCTTAAGATACTGAGTTTCTAAAGAGGTTGACGCTTTCCCTAGAGTTGGGGATTAAAAGGGGGAAATGGGGAGCAGACAGAGAGAGCCCTGCTAAGGGAGCCCTGCTAGGGTGTGGTTCCTCTGTTGGAGCATGCTGTTGAGGGATTTGTTCAAGCTACAGGATACCGAAGCTGAGGGTGCTCTCTGGGAGTGCTGTGTCAGCTCTGGCGGAGAGGCTTTGGAGCCTGGCTAGGGTACAGCACCGAGATGCTTTGTGAGTGGCAGGTATCTGAGGCGGAAAAAAGAAAGACTTGGATTGAAAGCCTGAGGGGCCCTGAATATGAAGTCATCCGTGTCCCCAGGTAACAATGCCTCCATTAGCCCGGCTGAGTTTTTTGAGGACACTCAAACAGGTATGCAATAGTATGGAAAAGGCAAAGGACCATGAAGGTCAAATTTCTGAAAACTTACCATGAGGCAGGAGAAAAAGCATTTGCCCTGGTGTTGATGCTAGAGATGTTATTTCAGAAGGCAGCAGAGAAGCCGGTGATAGATAGAAGGAGTGCACATCATACGACCTTCAAACAAGATTGCTTGGAGCTGCCCTCACTGAAATGCTTCAGTGGAAGTTTGGACTGTCTGAAAGACAAGGGTAGCCTCCCAACTCCCCGCAGCTAATAAAACTGAAATGGGAAGAGGAAGAGAGGGAGGCTCCCTGGGTTAGGCAATAGGGGGCGCCCAAAGCATCTGAGCTGGCTACTGTAGGACCTTGGTGGACACGTAGATCTGGACCAGGCGAAGAAGGAAGCTCCTAGTGTTAGCCTGGGGACATTGAGTGCTATATAGAGCACGTGTGGCTCAGCTGTATAAAAGGGTTCATTGGGACAGATTCCTAGGCATGTGCTAAGCAAAATTACCACCAGTCTTCCCTTGTTGTCAGCCCAGCATTTTGCATGCTGAATACAGCAGTAAGGAGGGGTTACCCCTCGTGATTCCAATGCTATGCCAAGCTCCTTGTCTCTGTAAATGAACAGGGTCCCGGGAGGGCTTATTAAAAATCTGTGGCATGCAGCCACCTCTAAAGGACCAGGGGCAAGACCAGTTGAATTTCTACATGACCCTGACTGACATGAAGGCCAGGAGACACCATTATTCTTGGACCCCATGGTAAGAAATAGGGGTAGATCTTACCACGTCGAGCTTGGGTCGTATTTAAGAGGTCAAAGAACCTCCCACTGTCCGAGAACTGGCAACATGGTAGCATTAGAAGATAAGGATGATTTTGTAGGTTGATGATCTAGAAGAGTAAAAGAACACTCCCTGGGCCTCCCTGGTGGCGCAGTGGTTGAGAGTCCGCCTGCCGATGCAGGGGACACGGGTTCGTGCCCCGGTCCGGGAGGATCCTGCGTGCCGCGGAGCGGCTGGGCCCGTGAGCCATGGCTGCTGAGCCTGCGCGTCCGGAGCCTGTGCTCCGCAATGGGAGAGGCCACGGCAGTGAGAGGCCTGCGTACCGCAAAAAACAAAAACAAACAAAAAAAAAACCACTCCCTGCCCTCTTCCCCTGACCCCACTCACAACTGGCCTGAGCTCAAGACCAAATCCTGGTGCCTTTGAAGTGGCTAACTATTCAGGTGCTAGCATCTCAGAACCGAAGGATCCTGCCTGGAGAGCACCTTTGCTTAGACTTGAAAGAACCAGAAGGGTAGGGGAAGAACTACTCACGGAAGAAGAGCCCTGTGAGTGGGCCAGGGTGACAATAAGGGTGGGTAGTGACTTTTCCTCTTTATACCTGGGGTCACCTCTCCTGCCTTTTCATCTTAGAGGAAGGGGTTTATGATAAGGGGGTCCTGTTCCATCATCTCTAAGTTTAAGAAGTAAGAATTCCCTGGCTCCTCTTTCTGTTTACTTCCAGTTTAAAACTTTCAATAAAGGGAAGAAGACTAATATTATTGACTCTATGCTTCGGATGCTGGAGCAATATTCTAACAACCTGGAAGATTTGATCCGGGAGCGGACTGAAGAGCTGGAAATTGAAAAACAGAAGACGGAAAAGCTTCTAACACAGATGCTACCACCGTATGTGTGAACACCTGAGGAGTGTGAATGCTTGTAACAATGTGTTCTATTAAAAATAGAAAAAAATTTCCCATCAACTAACTGCTCCCTCCCCCTGTCCTGTACACTCTCTACTCCCGGTAGGTTTGAGTCACACCTTCAAATCAAAGAAGAATTGGAAGGCCAAGGGGGCAGAGCGCACTTCCTAATTTTCCACTGCTTGTGGATAATGCTAGTCATTTAAGTTTTTGATGCCTCGGTTTTTCTATGTGTCACTTCATGACTTTGCCTGGAAGTTGACCAATTAAAAGGAGGCAGATTTTTTAGCTCCTAGAGGAAAGTAGCAGGGTTGTTTTTCTATGTTTTTCCTTCCTTAGGTGAAAGCCTTATGTGTTGCTACAATTTCCAAAATTTCCAAGGCACCTTATCATGTTGTAACATGATCTTCGAGGAGATAATTGGGGAAGCTAGTCTCATGCAAAGGCAGCTGCCTGGGAACATTTCCCCCTCAGGTGGGGTGGAGTTGTTGGGGGGAACTGAGGAAGGATAGAGAGTTGAAAAAAACTCCACAAAGGTACAGATCAGGGCTCTCTGCTCAATGCTGCATCCCAGCACCTGTCACAGTGCCTGGCACATTGTAAGCACTCAATATCTATTTGTAAAAGAGATGAAAGAATGAGTGTTTGCATCCAGGTGACATTTTCTTCCTTATCACTTACTTGGTAGTGATTTTTGGAGAAGTTGTGTTCTAGCAGATGTTTTGTGTGGCCTGGAGGGAGACCTGTGTCCTCTGAGGAATAGCTGTGTCTGTTTTCAGATCAGTTGCTGAATCCCTCAAAAAGGGCTGCACGGTTGAACCTGAGGGCTTTGACTTGGTCACCTTGTACTTCAGTGACATTGTGGGCTTCACTACCATCTCAGCCATGAGTGAGCCCATCGAGGTGGTGGATCTTCTCAATGACCTGTACACGCTCTTTGATGCCATCATTGGCAGTCATGATGTATACAAGGTACGTTACTTAGCAGAGCAGTATATTCCAGAGAGAAATTTTGATATGAGGCTCACCTATGTGTACTCCAAAATGGAAGGAAGGATGCAATTGTATTGAATGCTGTTATTTAGGAATTAAAATGTAAATAGTACACTACTTCCATTGGTCTCCCATTGGAAATGAAGGCCAAATAGAATGCATAGAATTTCACACTTTCCAAAACAACAATCTCAACCCGGCAAGAGATTGCCAGTCAGATTTCTTTTGAGCTATTTTCTAGAACTGGGACTAAGGAGAGGTTGGGGCCAAAAAGCATTATTGCACTTCAGTTTCTAAGTACCCACAGTGCAGACACGGAAGGGGCTACAGAAAGTACTGGTGTCTGGCCCATAGTTGATGACTATGACAGAGTTCATCCTGGTAAAGTTTGTGTACATCTAATACGTGCTGTTAAAACTTGGTTTCCTCCTTTAGGTACCGTTTTTATACAGGAGGGAACTCTGGCATTATACATGTCAAAGAGCTATTGGACCTGAGGCTCTCTGGGATTGCTGTAGGGTAACCTAAAGCCCACCTAGTGGTCTGAGGTCTTGGGAAGTGATTAATTGTGAGGTTGCAACCTACTGCTTCCACTTCCCCCCACCCCTCCAGCCTGTCAATTTCCACTCTTCCTTTCAAAGGTTGCAGAAGATGAGTACAGAACAGATGACTGCATTCACTCATTGCGGTGCCATGCTTCTTTACCCTTGATTGTATGTGCTGTCCTGTCTCTAGGCAGAAAATGACTAAAAATCTCATAGCTACATAGGAACATTTCCACGTCTGCAACATGGTTACTTGTTTTATTGATGGAGAAAGATGCCCCAGGCATCCCACACTTTAGACAGCTCCTCTGTCCCAGGAACCCAGGTAGAGCTGGAGAATGAGTAGCTCCATTCATTGGATCCTTCACAGTAGTCTGAAATGTTCCAACTCTCAAATCACACACAGGGCAGTGTGTTTATCTCAGATTAGACAGGGCCCTTTCAGGTCAAGTAGAGAGCCTCGGGGCTAGGCCAAGCTGCCTAAATAGGGCTCAGAAATAGACATCATACCTGTCAATCAGCAGGAGCTGCAAACTAATCAAGAAGCACACATGGAAACCACGGTGGAGGAAAAATCCATGGAATCAGACTACCTGTCTTAACTTGTTGAACTCAAGCAGCCTGAAGAGAAAAACAAATCACTGGAAGCTAATTCAGTTGAAACTAAAATCAAAGATGACTCAGTGTGGGCAGTAACACAGCCACTGGTTTAATCAATCCAGCTGATACTGTTCAGACAATTGTCGGGGGTCTTGGGAATGAGATTGTTAGGTATTTTGATACTTCACGGCTGCAGTAAGAAGCTAGTGGGCTGTTTTCAGGACAGAGTCGGGCTATATAAATCCAAAAATGGAATCTAAGTTTTCAGTCATTTTTAATCAAAACAACACAGTGCAAAGGAAATAAACATTGAACCAGCAGCGAGTTACCAAAACCGTTTGTGTTTTCATTTTCCTTACCTGTAAAATTGGAGTCACCTCCCCTGGCACTTGATAATCTGAAATGGAAGGAAGAAGGCTGCTGCAGAATTATGAAGTTAGTGATTTGTTTTCAGTTTCAGTTCTCCTACTACCACTCCGTCTCAACCAGACCCCTTTCTATACCTCCTCTTCCCTTTCTGTGTCCTTATGGTGGTTTATACAACCCACAGTTCACCACAGCAGTCTCACACCAAGGCCAAACAGTGCCCGTGCTCCCTGCCTTTCTAACTGTCTCATCCATATTCCTGGGGGCTCCTGGATGACTGACTCATTAAAGCTGAAGTGTCAACCACCAGTCAGTGATAATGGCCAGCCAGTGAGTTTCTCCCTCCCATATAGTATTTGCATTGTACTGTTGCCTTCCTCCGTGCAGGCAGGCACGCTTATCTGAGAGCAGGGATCCTTTTCTCAAATTGCACCAGGTATAGGAGGCCCTGAATGGAAGCATCCTGAGGTACAAAGTACCATAGGTGCAAAGGATCGCTGTTATTGGCTACATGGGAAGTCATGATGAGGGGCCTATTGCCAATTACAAAATTTTCTCTGGAGCTGAGTCATAGGCACAATCCTATGACTTGTTTCAAGACACGTCAGTTTGACGATGATGATGTGGTGATAATGATGGCGGTGGTGCTAATGGCTTGCGCTTATTATCCACCAGACAGGTTTTAAGTGCTTTGATATCATTTAGTACTTAGAAAATTCTAGGAGGTAGGTGCTGTCATTTTCCCTGTTTTACAGGTAAGGATACTGAAGCACAGAGAGGTTAAATTACGTGACTAAAGCCACACAGTTTGTAAATGGTGCATCTGGAATTCTGAACGAGGCTGTATAACTTCAGAATTTCATGCTCTTAACTATGGCAATCTGTGAGTTCAGTTCTTTAGGAGAACATAGATTTTAACTGGATCCAAACTTGTACTAGCAGAGTCTGACAGGCACATTTCATAGAAGTCCCTTCAGCTTACTTATCTTTCGGATTTACCTGAAAAGTTTCACCTTACAATCACCTAAAAGAGTGAGTACACTTCTGTGGGGAAGATGAGCACAGATTCATTTGCCTTTATTTACAGGTGTCCAGCTCTAATTGCCCCTGCAAAGCAACTGAGGGCTACTATTGCTGCTCCTTTGAGAGGTGGCAGTAGGACAGGAGGAGGGAGCTGGTGGGAAAAGACTGAGTTCTCATACCCAAGGAGACTGCAAAACTAACTCCATCATATTAGCGAGGCAAAGCAGAAGGAACAGAATCGTTCACCTCCTTCCTTTCCTTTTCCCTATACTTTCCTTAAGGCTGTTCTAGCTTACTGACCCGAAATCATCTAGAGAAATGCTTGCTGGGAAAGCACCTTCTCCTAGGATGATGAATTTGGAGTCTGATAATTCTCTAGGGTCAGACAGGAACCTGAGAAGTAACTGCAGAATCTATAGGTATGGGACCTAGACATCAGTATTTTTTTAAGTGAAGCTCCTTAAGTGATTCTAATGTACAGGCAGGACTGTGAAGCAGTGACAGCCTCTCTCTGGCTTCCTCACTTTACAAGAAGAACACTTGGCCTCCATCATACCCTTTAAGCTCTGTGAAAACACACACACACACACACACACACACACACACACACACACACGTTATTTACTTGCTAATTCTATCTCCCCTGATCTCCAGGTAGAGACCATTGGAGATGCTTACATGGTGGCCTCAGGCCTCCCAAAGAGGAATGGCATGAGGCATGCAGCCGAGATTGCAAACATGTCCCTAGATATCCTCAGCTCCGTGGGTACCTTCAAGATGCGGCACATGCCAGAGGTGCCAGTCCGGATTCGAATAGGCCTGCACTCAGGTAACAACCAGCAGCTAAAGCAAGAGAAGACATTCCCATGTACCTCAAGGGAAGGCTAGAAACGGGAGGAAGAGGGTAGCTCTCCCCTGATTATTGGCAGCTGGATTATCCAGGTGTCTAGTGCTACATCATTCCTTTATGTCTCCCCAAGTTTACTCTCTTCCCAGCACCTGCCCTACCCCAGTGGGCAGCAACCCTTGTTCTAGGTACCATACCCTTCCAGTCTACCTTTCCTGTTAGAGCCAACAGTTCCATGTTTGACTATGATACAAGACCAACCTGCACATGTGATATTTAGGATAATTGCTTTAATTCGTTAAAATCTCAACTCCTGGAGTATTTTTCTCCCACACGCCTCTTCACTTGCTTGAACATCTTCAGGACTCCCCTTCATCGTACCCTTTCCACCTATCTTCACATTCATAGGTATCTTCACAGGTCTCTCACCTACTAGCCTCTTGCTCCCCTCCTCTTTATCTTCGCTTTGTTCTTCTAGGTTCCTTTTCTTCTCCCATCATTTTCATCCCTTTCCTACCAAATTTTGTAGAAGAATGATTGACATTTATCCTGCCATTTCTTCACTATCCGTTGCCTCTTTAACCCCTTTGCAATCTGGCTTTAGCCCTACCACTTTTCCCGGTCCTAGTCTGCCCTTATCTCTGCAGCATTTGATATTCTTGACGATTCTCCCTCAATTGGCTTTTATGACCTCCTCCTCAGTCTCTGAATTCTTCTTCTCCATTTCATTTACTGGCTCTCTTAGCAATCCCTGCTCTCTAACTGCTCCCACATTTTCTGCAAAGCTCTGAGCTGTGATCTCCTTGCTCTCTGTATGTCCTGACCTCGAATTCATTTCTCAACCCACTCCAATCTGGCTTTCATTTCTACCATTGTCTGATAATCTCTTCTGTCTTTTTCTGTCCCATCAATATTGATATGCCTCAGGGTTCTGTCTTTCATCCACTGTTTCTCTCCCCTTATACGCTCTTCTGGGTCATCTCATCCATGTCTATAATTTAACTACCACTCGTGTGCTGATGACTTCCAACTCTACAACTTCAGCACCCGTCTTCTCCCTTAAGCGTCAGCCCTATATAGCAGACTTACTACTGACATTTCCACTTGAATGTTCCACACAGACTTCAGACTCAACAGATCCAAAACAGAATGATTTTCTTCCCACATAAACAGCCTCCTCTTCCTGTACTTATTTTCTGTTTCAGTTGTTGTCACCACCATTCACCTAGTTATTCCAGTTAGTCTTGAGAGTCATCCTCCTCGACTCCTCCCTCACCCTGACCTTCACCATTCAACCAATTACTAAGTCTTAAACGTTTTACCTTTTCAGTATGTCTTGATTCTGTCTTTCTCTTCTTGACTCTCACTGCTTAAGTCTAGGCCACCAGCATCTCTTGCCTGGATCACTGCAATAGCATCTTCTTGCTTCCACTCTTGCTTCTTTCTATCCATCCTTCTCATGGTCATCACCACATCTGTGTTTGCTTGCCTGTCCTTCCATTAGACTGTAAGCTCCTTGATGGCAGGAACCAGATCTTACTCATTTTTGTATCCTGAATGCTTAGCACACAGCAGGTGTTCAGTATTTTTCTTTTAAAGAAAAGGCTTCATCTCCCATTTGTGCTTCAGTTTCACATCAGCAACCCCCCTCAGCACATCTCTTCTTGGACGATTCACCATTACTTCAAATTCTGCATATCTAAAGCTTCAAGTCATCTTTTCCCACAAACCAGTGTAAGCTCATAAGCCCATGCCAGTTTCCTCACGGTTGTCAATCAGACAGTCAACACTTCTCCTTTGATAATGTCTCTCTTTTATCACTCCTTTTTGCCCTCCGTCCATCGTCACCTCCTTTCCAGTACTTACAACCTTGTGCTTGAATTACTGCTATTACACTTAACGGTTTTCCCTGGTTTTACTTTCTCCCCTTTCGATGCATTCTATACACTGACCTGAGAAAGAAAAAGAAAAAGGATTTTCATCATGTAATTCCCTGCTCAAACTTCTCTAACGATTCAAGGTCTGCCATCTTGTACAACCCAATAGCCAACCTTGTCTCTAGTTTCTCCTTAGGCACATGAACTAAGCAGACTGCTTTCTCTAAGAGCTTCCCAAAATTCCATGCTCAGTCCCAACCACAAACCTTACCTTACCTTACCTTCTTCACTGGGCCATTTTTGACTGAACCAGGTCTTAATAAGCAACCCCTCCCCCATTTTCTAAACTATTAGAGCACTTCTGCCTGTGCCATTTATCTTGCCTCAGCCATACATTGTCTTGGGTTGTTGCTTAATTGCTTCCAGTTTGGTAGTCTCTTTTCTTCAATTAGATTATAAACGCCTGGAGAACTGAGACCACGTGCTACATTTTTTATTCCCCTTGGTGCCTAGCTCAGGGCTTAATGAATGCTTCTTAATGGGTGAGAAATGAATTAAAATGAGAAACATAACTTTTATTCTTCAAAATTAATGTTCAGAAAGAACTTTTTGAAGCAAAAACACTTAATTATTTTCTCTAATTCAGGAAACAGCAAAAAGATAATCCTGAACACTTTTCACATAGAAACAGAACAGAGACCAGAAAGGGGAAGGTGGAGAAATTTCTAGATCATCTTGAACTAGGTTTTCAGTAGGGTTGCTGAGATTTTTTCAAGTAATGTTCACCCTCTGGACACTTAACATGATCGTACTAAAATGCAAGAACAAAACCCATTCTAAGGGCAAATAGAAAATATTCTCAGATTATCTTTATATACCACTCTTCCATGCCTCTAACACAAACGATTGAATGTCAACTCTACTTCTTTTCAGATTTTCCAACTGTCTTAGCAATAATTCTCTTTATAGACACAATTTGTGAGACAGCCCTATGAGATCCCTCCTTCCAACCCTAAGGCACGAGAAAGAGTCACATTTTTTCCCTCGCAACAAACATGTTTGGATCCTGAATCCCTGCCCAGGCTTTTCTGATTGGGTTTAATGCTTATTTGTCCCTGTTGACAGATATAAGCATCTTGGGTGTAACTGTTACTTGGAACAAAGGTATAAATCAGAAGGGTAATCATTTCTTCATCATTATAAATTTGCTTTCTGGTAGGGCAAAGAGTTCATTACTCACTGTAAGACTTCCTTCAGATGCCCAGAGCTATTTAGTGGCAACTTTATTCTTTTATGCAGCTGCATTCCTTCCCTTGGCAGTGTTCCTCTATTAGCATTGGATGCATACCTGTTGACTATACTCCCAATTGCCTGCTACTCTATAGGGCCGGTTGCTGCTGGAGTGGTGGGCCTCACCATGCCCAGATACTGCTTATTTGGAGACACTGTGAACACAGCTTCTCGGATGGAATCGACAGGGTTACGTGAGTACTTCTAGAGGGATGGATGGGATGGTAACCTCCTGCTACTGACAAAGTGATTCTTCGCCAAGAGAGGAGAAAGAGGGACTTCCCTGGTGGTCCAGTGATTAAGACTCCGCGCTCCCAATGCAGGGGGCCCGGGTTCGATCCCTGGTCAGGGAACTAGATCCCACGTGCCGCAACTAAAGATCCCACGTGCCGCAACTGAAGATCCCACGTGCCGCCACTAAAAACTGCCCAAGCCACAACTAAGACCCGGCACAGCCAAGTTAAAAAAAAAAAGAAAAAATATTTTCTTAAAAAAGAGAGGGGAAAGAGAGCAGAGAGATGTTTTACTGTTTCAAAGAAAAATCAAAGATAACTTGAGAAGTTGAAGATTTAACACACATTATTTTGGTCTCTAATGACAAACCAGCAGGGGGTGATGTTGGATTGAACATGATGTTGTTCTAGACGTGAAGCTGTAGCTAGGTGACGCTGAAACAGCCAGACAATTTGATCAAAACAACTCAAAAAAAATCCTTTGGGTAAAGGAACAAATTGGCCAACCCGGTAGGTTTGGGAGCGTCATATTGAAAAAGGAAATAGGTAAGGGACTGACATTTTTCAGTTTTTCAGCTAGTTTGTGGAGACACACCCAGAGCCAGCTGTCTCTCAGCCAGCTTCTGTTTGCTGCTCTAGTCCTCTTTTTGAACTCGTTACGATCCCAGGAGTTCTGGCTTCATCCAATAGTGCCCTCAAATTTAGCTAGCAATAATCCCTCAATCTAAGGAGCTTGGAATTCTGAAATAATTAATTTCAACTTGCTTGTATATAAAACTCTTAGCTTCTTTCTATCAAAACAGGCATGGTATCAAAGATACCATTTCTCCCTACTTCTCTGAGAAGAAAACTGTACAAACCATTAAGTCACTTGTGCGCCGCTGGCAACTCTTCCTTGGTTATTTCCTGCTACTATTAAGGCAATGTCAGAATCAAAATGTGCTTTACCTATGTTATGGTTGAGCAAAGCGATTTGTTCAAGCTAGTATAAAAAAAGCATCAAGAACCACAATAGATTCTATATATAGTTTTCATGGATTTTACATTAAAAAAAAACCACTTAAGCCCTTAGCAGCCCTGGCTGTGGCAGCTACTAAGCAAGACAAGCTCTTCTCAAACTTCAGCAATATACGTAAACAAGTCCCTGATGATGGTGGCCTATATCACAGTGGGTGGTGCCCTGTGTGACCCCCCCCCTCCTCATCACTCATGTGTGGAAACAGCCTTGCACAACAGGTCCAGTCTTAGTCAATCTAGCCTGTGCAGCCATGATTAAGGAGGCAGCATGGAACTTAGAAGCTGTTGTCAGAATACATTTTCTGACATCTGGGAAAGTCTTCGAACTCCACAGATATGGCAGAGGCCATGGAAGGAGTCATCCAGGAACTGCCGCACGCATATAACTTTGCTCTGGAAGTGCAACCCGAGATGAAGTGAAATTGATCATGGAAACGCAATGCAGATTTGGCACAGTACTCTGGACTGATGTAAGCTTGGAGAACGCTGAAGTCATGTTCTGGTCTGCACCAGGGAAACTCACTCCACACATTTCACGTTGGAAATAGAGTTGAGAGCAGAAAGTGAATTTTCAGATTCCGGCAGCACCTCGTCCAGGGATCAGCTAGCAAGGAGCAAATGGAGTGAACCATGCACAGCAGTGTGTATTAAGCACTGACTATGCAAGGAAGGCATTGTGAGGGATACAAAGAAGCATACGTGTGTGGTCTCTGCACTACAGGAACTGGTTAGAGTGCTTTTCTGGATGCTAATGACTGACTGAAATAGGACATTAAGCGCCACTCCTGAGTGAAGATCTGTAAAGAGGTAGACTAACTTCATGTTGGATATGAGACTAGGACGTGTCATAGGTCTATTTTTTTAAAAAATCAATCTCATCAATACCTCCTTTATGCTCAGTTGAATCTACTGATTCTGGAGTGGAAGCGACTAGTAACCCAGCCCTGGAGTGACCTTCCTTGCCACACAACTGGATGGTGGTTGGCATGAGCCATCTCTCTGTATTGAGCTGTGTGTTCCCCATCAGTAGGATTATTCTACTGAAATGTTCCCTCACAACAAGATGCTAGTGGAATGTCACACATAGGGCTGGCTCGGGACACACTAGCTGAATTTTAAGGATGGGACAACCTTTTCGGAGCAGAGGTTTTGGGTGACCATGAGGTAGTGCGGAAGATACAAACGATACTGAGCTGTCAAGAGAAGGAAAGTCATTGTAGAACACAGCATAAATTTCTTGCAGTTCTTTTCAGCTACTCAGATTGTACTCAGATTCTAAAAGAATTACTTTCTCAAATGTGTGTGAGACTGCCTTGGACTTTTATTGAACAAAACTTGAACAAGGTCTTACTTCATAGGATGACAGTTTTCAGGACAGTTAAGGATCCTACCTCAGTTAAAAGATTGTTCTTCACCAAAGAATTACACTTAATTTCTAAAAAGAAGTTTTAGTCATAGTTCCTCATATAAAGCTCTCATCCTAAGTTGGGATTATTAGTTGGAAAATAATCCATTCATGTGTGTACACGGCTAGAGCCACCCACCCAAAGGACAGCTATAGATGTAGTCACCACAGAATGTTGGCAGAGGTCTTGGTACATTTCTCACTGATGTTTTAAGTTCAGCAATACTGAAAGACAGTTGGATGGATGTATATGGAAGAGACACCCTTTTGCCTCTTAAGTAGGATGGGCAGACCTTGGGGGTTCAGATCCAGCAGCAGCCTGTGAGAGTAGCTGCTGAAGCTTAACCTCCCTCAGAGGAGGTCACGCTTCAGCTAAGAGCAAAGTAGTGGTTGCTTTTTTCTTCATCTCAAACCTCAAGTTGAATGAACACCTTTCTATTGCATGGTCTTTCATCTGAGATAGAGTCTAGGAGGCTGATAGGTGCTACAGCTAACGTTTTATTTGGTGTTTTGCCTGGTGAGAAAGGCCATCCATCTCCGTCCCCTCCTCCTGTGAAACTCTAACTAAAGCTCGCTCTCTCTCTCTCTCAGGGACTTTGCTTAGGGTCTAGTTCATTTAGAAGTGGGGGCATTTATTACATTAATATTTTTCTCACTGATTTTACCTGAAAAGATCCAAAGTCATGCCTCTCTTGCTTTTACAGCTTATCGCATTCACGTCAGTCACAGCACGGTGACAATTCTTCGAACCCTGAGTGAAGGCTATGAAGTGGAGCTTCGAGGAAGGACAGAGCTCAAGGTATAATGTCCTTTTGTTTTTTGAGTCAAACCACTTGGACACACCTGCTCCTGGAGAGGTCATGGTCTGCTGAAAGAGTTTACCTGGGTGTCTGACTATAATTTGGGCAGAATTTCCAGCTCCATTTCTGGTTCCCAAAAGATTGTTCCTTTTTGCCTCACCTTTCATTCCTTTAAAATATGGCTACAGTGAGAAGGATCGTTAAAATCTCTCTGCATTTTTCTGACTAGGAGTTGCATTTTTCTCTCTTAAAAAATTGCCCAGAATTTGGCATTTCAGTGAGCGGCACTATTATTTACATTTTCTAACTTCCATTTCATTTAGTATGTGGCAGTGCTACAGTATTGGGGAGTTTGGGTTTTCTGTCCATCTGCTTGGTGGCTCTCCTTTCTGATTTTTCATCCACAACATTGACCCTCTGTTTACAGAGAGGCTTTATGTCTTTCCCCAAGGACCAGTCAGTTCTGATGAAAGACAAACATTTTATAGTGCCTTTTCTCTGTTAGGACTATCACTTGATCTGGGATTCAGGATTATAGTAATATTCCTTTTTCTTGTTTCACCATTTCCACTGGATTCTTCTCATCTTCCTCTGGGTACCCCAGGGCCCCTGGTCGTCCCGACTGGAACAGACTCTAGAGATTTGATAATTTAACTCCATTTTCAGATGAAGAGCCAAGGCCCAAAAAGGTGAAGTAATTTGATCAGGGTCATATAGTCAGTTGATAGCAGAGTCGAGCCATAACCCAGGAAGCCTGACTTCCCATTCAGTAGTCTTTCTATGATACCACTGTCCATGAAAATTATTTCCTCAGTGATTATTCTTAGGCAAAGCAAAATCCGGGCACTGAGTGATGCACAATTTGTTTCTGTCATTTGCATGCCTACCCCAAATAGTGGCAATTTACATATAAAAGGATTTCAGAAGTCAAAGATTGGAAGGCCTGGTTCTAGTTGATCAATTAATTCCCTTAATGGCTAGTCCTAGATTGTCCCTTCCAATAGATCCTTAATATCTTCTAGCAGGGGGGATGGGTCACTTATCAGGGGACAGAGGTTTCTTTCCCACCTCTGCAGAGAATGCAAAGATAGGATGTGGGGGACGATATTACTTAGGCAATGAATCAAATCACCCAAGGCGTTTGTGATCCCTCTGTATATTTGGACATTTCTCAGCAGAAGAGGACGAAGGTGGCTTGGCTTCCTGAAGCACTTGCCTGCCTGTGTTACTAGACACAGATTCCCTCATTTAAGAGAGAATTTAAGAGCTGAGGAGGTGCCACTTTTGAAACTGAAAAGGAAAAATAGACCCCCATCCCCATGGTTTTTATTGCCCCCCAAATACCAGTCAGGAGCAATCACATCTTTGGGTGGTTCACATACAAAAGCAGGACTGCTTCAGAAGGGCCCTTTGCAACTTCACAGTTTCCCCTGCCCCGGGGAATTTGGGGGAAGAGGCTGGGAGAGGCTTCCCCTAAGGCCATGTCAGGCCTTGGTTATTGGGGTGGCAGGGACCTCCTGAGGAAGAGAGATCGAGAGGGAGATACTGAGAGAGAAGAAGAGAGGGTGCCCAGGGGAAAGGAAGGGCCAATGAAAAGAAGGATAAGGACAGGAAGTAAGACCCACAGAAAGGAAGGGAGAGGAGGGGAGATCTTTTCTGTCTCTGTACCTCTGCCTCCCCACCAGAGGCAGGTATTGGCTATTACCTAGTAGGGACTTGGGGACAGAAGATTCCTTGTCCCTTGAGGGCATGCAATATATCCCCAATAAGACGACATCACCAGCACACTTTAGAAATTCTGATTTAACATTTCCACCACCACCCGCCCCCCCTCCCCCATCCACACCGTGTTGCTGGAAAGCAAGAATCGCTCTAGTGCCTGGGTCAGAAGGACTACATTTGATGGCCAGCCAGGTGTGATTTCAAAGCTGATGGCCAAAAACATCCTCTCCTTCCAGCTGGCTGATGCTTAAAATTCCTCCATCAGAGCCTCTTCTCTTCAGCTCAAGGCTTGGATCCAGTAACAACACCACTCTTCCCCCCTCTACCCCCCATCCCATTTCCTTCACTGGAGTGATGACGCTTTAAGTTGTTTCTTTTAGTGGGATCAAAGATGTGGATTGGATTGGCTGAGAGAGGAGAACACAGAGAAGTTGAGTCATTGGGTGGGAGCGGGGTACAAAGAAAGAGACCAAAATGAGGAAGCTTAGAGGAGGACACATTTAGAGACAAGAAGCTCATACTCTCTGGGAATCTGTTCCCCTGCCCACTCCGACCTCCCCTTGTACTGTACTGGCACAGAATCATCAGTGCTTAACGGGCCATTTCTGCTTTTTTCAATATTTTTCTCCTAATGGCCTGGCGGTAAGTCATCTTATTACCTCTTCTCTTACACGAATGAGTCCTGTTTCAGTTACTGTTTTCCTAACAAGTTTGAAGCTCCTTGCTGAGACTTTGTATATATCTAGGCTTATCACATATATTTGCCAGGGCCTCTTAGGTAGCTTTACATTCTGAAAAGATTTCCCCAAATGGTTGTTCTTAGCTGGTTTCTGTTGTCCTTGCCAGAGGTGGGCATTTACACACCAGCAACTGAGCTAAGAAGTAATGAGGTTGTATTGACAGAGTCATGAAGGTCAGAAGGTCTGGTCCATAATTCTTGTCCCATCAGTGACTCAATATGTGACATTGGACAAGTAACTTCATCTTCTCTGTGCTTCCATTTCTCAACATGGAGGCCTCTTCTGACCTGTGATTATCAGGCAGATCATTAATCACAAGCTTTAAAATTCCCTGCAGTTGCTTTTTGGCCTCTAGACCTGCCCCTTGACTCCAGTGTGTTGGAAAAGCTATATGGTGTAGAGGGAAGAACACTTAAAATTTGGAGTCTAAGATGTTAACTAGACTTCTTGTTGTGATCATTTCACAATATATACAAATATCGAATCATTATGTTGTACACATGAAACTAATATAATGTTGTATGTCAATTATACCTCAATAAAATATAGCAAAGTCATAGTAAAAAATAAATAAAGAAAATTTGTAGTCTAGTAGGGTTAGGTTCAAGTCCCAGCTATGCCTGCTTATTGACAAGTCATTTTATCACCATAAACCTCAGGGACCCCATTTGCAGAATGAGGTTAATAATAAACCTAGTTTCCACAGTTTTTGTGAGGATTAAATAAGACAGGAGTGCCAAAGTATCTTAAAAGTGTCAGGCCAAAGTAAGGTGCTATTATTTGGGAGGTCTCTGGGACTGCCTAGGGATGGATACTGAGTCAGAGAGTTCGCCTTAGGCTTCGGTTGTTACATACTTGTTCCCCCCCGCCACCTCCCTTCAGCAGATTTTTGAAAGTAGGGTGGGTAAACAGAGAGCTGGGATTCTAAGAATTCTCCTGGATGGGCTCCAAAACCTCAGAGAGCCCCTGGAGCTCCCCAGCATACTCTTTGATTTGGAAGCTTGCCTGAGTCCATAACACTTCCATCCTATTTTGCAACCATTGGTTTTGGCATGCCAGTATGTCCCAGGACTCACCCAAATATCTAGACAATCCTGGCATCTGCAAATCTCCCTTGGGGATTGGCATACTGTCCTGGTAGCCCCTAGAGCTCAAGAAAAACAGTCAACTATGGTTGGGGGTTGGGGTCAAGTTTTGAGAGTATGTTTTACCAAAATGAGGTCCAACGACACCTTGAGTATTCCAGGCACTCAAGGAATGAGAGTGCCAGTTAATGGAACAGTCTATTTACTGAGCACCTGTTCTGTACGAGACACTGTACTAGGTTCTGTGAGGAAAATAAAGAGCTGAGGAAGCAGAAGAGTTGTGCTTCTGTTTAGGGCCCAAGACATGGCCTGATAATTGGGGGGGTTTTTTTTTTTTTGTTTGTTTTTTGTGGTACGCGGGCCTCTCACTGTTGTGGCCTCTCCCGTTGCGGAGCACAGGCTCCGGACGCGCAGGCTCAGCAGCCATGGCTCACGGGCCCAGCCGCTCCGCGGCATGTGGGATCCTCCCAGACCGGGGCACGAACCCGCGTCCCCTGCATCAGCAGGCGGACTCTCAACCACTGCGCCACCAGGGAAGCCCGTGATAATTGTTTTTATTTAATTACACTGTGAGCTCCTTAAGGACAGAGCCATCTCTGTATTCCCAGCCCTGACACAACGAGGGTGGAATAAATGTAAGAATGAGTGATGGGAGCATATTTTCAAGTTGCTCACTTCTTCTGAAAACAGAGTGGCCCCAAACAGTCCAATTATTTGAGGTTTAGGTTTAGGGTGGGTTGGCTGCCTGTTCATGGAGGTTGGGCTGTTGTGGTATTCTCTTCCTACTTGCCTCATGGAGGGCTCGTTCAGAGCCTTGAACCAAATATTTGCGAACGCTTTGAGATTCTCCAGTTAAATGTGCTGATTTTTATTATGGTTGTTGTCGTGATTGTTAAGGGATGGATATATGTGATGTAACATAGAGAATAATGGATTTGATATTTAAAGGGGGGCAAACCTAATTGGAATTTCTAAGTTAAACTATTTAGAACTGTTCCAAATGAGATCTGCCGAGAGTGAGACCATATTTCAGATTGAGTTGGAAACACATCCCATTACTTTTCTCAGTCTTAGTAAACACATTTTTTCCTTACGGATTGGGGGAAATGACAGGACAGAGAAAAGAGAATTGAAAGGAGGAGAGAGAACCATGTTGTTGAGGAGGGTTGATTGGAAAGAGGGGAGGACAGCGCAGAGGCAGAAAATTTGGCTCTTCTGAGGTCATCACTCAGGCTCTGGGGCAATGAACTTGAGTTTACATTCCCTTCCTCTTCTCAGACCTGTGGTTCTTGACAGTCAACTAATGGGACTGTACGTGGAGGCCTCCCTGGGGTCTCTCTCTGTAAGACTCCCTTGGCAAGAAGAAAAGAACATTGCAGAAATGCAGACTTCTCAAAGCAGCCAGGAGGCCCTGGGCTTAAGATCAAAGTTGCATGGCGTGCTTTCCATTTCTGTTCCCTTTTTGGGTTTTGTGAGAGCCATTGGATGGTGGAGTGTTGGGGATGGAGGTGGACTCCGAATGTATGTACTCTAGATACAAAAGACAATGGGTTGCCTAATTCCAAAAGACCGTGGCAAAAATGACAAACGGAATCTTTGATTGAATGTACAGATGTTTGGTTGCTATGAAGCGGAACGTCCACGTATTCCCAAAGATGGAGCTGTGTGTCAGCGGGTAGACAAAACATCTGGATGACAGCTTGAAATGCTGTTCGCTTTTCATCTGGCCCCTGTGGCAGCTTATGGAGCTTGTCTGAGCCTTAGGTATATATGGCAAAGAAGCCGTGTAGGAAGGAAGACTCCAGCGAGTGGTGATAAGGGGAAAGCAGAGGCAGTTTCTGAGCCAAACAGAATGTTTGCACCCTATTGAACAGAAGGACTTCTTAGGAAAATTGGTTATAGCACGTTTAAGAGTTTCCGTATTTTCTATAATAAGGGCAAAGGCACAGAAGAGACCTTCTGGCTGGTTGGAAAAAAAGGCTTCACGAAGCCCCTTCCCGTGCCTCCACCAGTGGGCAAAGATGGGTAAGTGGAGATCACAGTTAGCGTCGTCCCATGCCCCTCTCTGCCACACTCTCTTCGTTAACTATTTTTGTGTCTCTCCTGCCCCGCAGGCAAGTGGGCCATGGCCTGCAACCAGTGGAGATCGCAGCCTTCCAAAGAAGAAAAGCAGAAAAGCAGCTGGTGAGAAACAAGCCGTAAGGTAATGGCCAGCAGGAGAACAGAGCCCAGGAACTGGCCAGATATTCAAAGCTGGGGCTCCCTTTGGCATGGATGCCAGTCTCAGCCTACATTCTGTTGGCAGAGTGTGATGGAGTTGGTGAATTTCCAAGCTCCACTGAGTTGTGCAAAACCCTTGTGGGGAGGCCTGTTGCAGAGCAAGCTGCATCTGAGGGAGGTCAGCTGCCCCGGCCTTAGAGAGATCTTCACCTCCTCACTGATAACGTATTTGAATGTTAATGAGGCTGGCCTTGTTATCCAGTTATCAGGCAGGTGCGCCCATCTGTCTCATTGTGAGCACTTGGGCCTCACGGTGGGCCACCTCTGGTCTTCAGAGACTCACCTCTATTTAAGCCACACAGCAATACTGCCACGACCCCCTTTTCCCAGGATTTATTGGCAAGATCATCTTCGAGGGGATGCTTATGTCATTTCCTCTGCAGGCCCTGCCCCATTGCTTCTGCCTGGCAACTCCCTGACTGCCTGGCTTGAATTCAGGACAATTTCCCTCATCCCTCCTCCCCTACTAGAAGCAGCAACAACAGCCTAATTATCAAGAATTCTCCCCATGTATTTATTTCTGAGGAATCCATTGCTTTATTGGGCTCCTGTCAGTATCTTTTCTCTTCTTTATCTTGCTTTCTTATTCTCTCTTTCATGGAGACACTGACCCTCAGACCCATTGCTCTCTCCACATATCCGTGGAAATCACACGATTCTAAAGTAAACGTTAGGGCATCTCCACACACTCCTGCTCCCTTGTCTTTTTAACATGTTCCAGAATAATCACAATTCCAACAGCAGCTACCAAAGGCATCCACATTCTTCCTATATTTCCACTAGCCTTTGTTGACTTTGTCAGCTCTCGATGACTGCTTTTCTCCTAAGAAAACCCAATGCATCCTCATTTCTGTGACGATCACAGGTACCCTCTATGTGTTGTAACATTTATGCTTCAGAAAGCTTCTGTACTGAACATGTGGCTGCCCTGCGGCCCCCTGCCACCTGGGACCCGGCTCTGTTCTTTCCTTCTAACCAATACAAGCAGATGATCAACTGGGACACACATTCATCCAATCTCCAAGACATTCTTTCCTGTGGGGAAGGAAACACCCAAGACACACAGCACACAGTCAGTCTCGGTCTCTGCCTCTGTCTCTGTCTCTCTCTCACAGCAGAAAAGGGTTTGGAAGCTCTTGAAGGGTTTTCCCTCTGGCAGGGTGGCACAGGCATTGGAGGTACCACACAAGAACCTATCCATTCCTAAGAATGTGTTGGAGTTTGCAGCAGAAAACACTGCGGCTGACTCGCCGTCATTGGTTGTGTGCTTGGTAGCGCTTTCCCAGCACTGGAGATGGATGTAGCTGAGGCCATTTACACTCACTCATCTGGATCCCCTTGATAGAGGGCAAGATTCCGTGGGCTGTGCATCTGTGGAACGGATTGAAGCCAATTGGCCCCAAAGTGGATTTGACCTCTGATCCTGGCCTCATCAGCACTTGTGCTCTAACCAGCGTGTTAATTGACCACAATGGCGTTGGCAGGCTGTACAAATCACAAAAGTCCTCAAAAAAGAGCCCCCTTAACAAATTTCAGAAGGCTTGACCTAAATCCAAGAGCTCCCAGACATCTCACTTACCTTTCATTAAATGTCCTATGTTGATGCCACCGACTAACACCACCTATTCCAGAATGTTTCCAACTTTCTATGAAGTTTCAGGCTGACTCTTAGTGAGATAGACTCAACTTATAAAATACCCACAAGATCTAGGAATGCTCACACGCACTGCCACTACCATGGAAGCCATTGAGGAGACACTTGAAACCTTGAGAGAGCATTGTGGTGTCAGACAGGGAGGAAGGAAAGATACTGTGAAAGGGGGTATAGCTTTGGCGAAGTGACTGCAGGGCTTGCCTTTCAGGCTGCACCCTGCTGCCTACCTAGTAGCTTCTTCCTCCTGTCCTCCAATATCTACCACTTCCTAAAACTTCCTAGAGGTTGTTACTTTCCCTTAAATTTCACCAACTGGGGTTCATAAGCCTCCTCTTCCAACCATAGATATACATTTTGGAGGGTAAGGGGCGATTCATCACTAATATCATAATGAAGGTGAACTGAGCTAGATGCTCAGGAGGACTGGGAAGTTTCATTTTCATCAGGACTAGGAGAAATGAAGAAGTTGGCAGGTTTGTTTGTTGTTTGTTTTTTTTTTTTGCGGTATGCAGGCCTCTCCCTGCCGTGGCCTCTCCCGCTGCGGAGCACAGGCTCCGGACACACAGGTTCAGTGGCCATGGCTCACGGGCGCAGCCGCTCCGCGGCATGCGGGATCTTCCCGGACCGGGGCACGAACCCGTGTCCCCTGCATCGGCAGGCGGACTCTCAACCACTGCGCCACCAGGGAAGCCCGAAGTTGGCAGTTTTGAAGAATGAAGGATTATAGTGGAAGGCTTGGGACAAGACATGAGCAATGGATCCCTAGGAGATGTGGGAAGGGTGAAACAAGTATGAGGGTGGAAAAGTCAGTTTAGATTCCTCTACTTTAAAACTTTTGCTTTGGGTTTTCCTTGGACCCAAAGAATGGGAAGAAAGAATGCTTTTCCTTCTGCTCTCAGGACCTAGGACCTCAGCCAGAGGGCTAATATAACTCTGCTTCATGTGGGTTAAATCAGCCTTTGTGTACTGGCCTAGAAACCTGACCACCACATATGTAACGCAGTTTCTATGCAGCAAGGCATTCCAAACTCCAAGTCACTGACTTATAAATGTTTAGGACACATCTCATTAGGAAGTTGAGAATCACCTATGTATTAATGTGCCTCCTCTTTTTTTGTTGTTGTTACATCTGTAAAAACCTTGTAAATAGCAACATTATGCAATTGTAATTATGGAATCCTGACAAATGTAATAATGTTTATTTGTTCGACAACCCAGGAAAGTTTAGCAATTTGCAAACTGCTGGTGGAGTAGCATGATGTTGCAGAGCTTGGAATCATTCATATTGAAATCCTGTGAAAGGCCTAGGATGGAGAAGGTATACTTACTGTTTTCTCTTTCTCCCACCCAGGAGCAAATGGCTCCAAGATTGGCATCTTCTCTTGGTGAGGCAATGGAAAAGTTCACTCCAGTTCAACAAATTGTTCTGCCTGGGCAAGAAATTAGTGAATGACTGTACCTCTGAGGATGATGACCAATGTCTAGGGTTATTCAAGCCTAATTCCACTGTAAGGGCCCCTGGGAAGTAACTTTAATAAGCTTCGCTCACGACACAGCTATCACCCAAAGGCCATTTGAATGTATACTACAATGGATGTGAACCCTAAGGAAGGGCAGAGAACCACCTCCAAGTTTAGTCATTCTAAAAGAGCAGACCCTACTTGGACTAAGATAAGAAGCTCTCTGTTTTCACAGAAAAAAAGTAGGAGGCACTTTGTTTTCTTTTTCATTTCGTTTGAATCTCTAGAAAGTATTTAATGAGCACAATTTACAACTCAGATACTGTGAGATTAGTGCCAGGAAAAAACATCTTCTAGCAAACATACATCTGAATCCCAGTGCACTGTGACCTCAGTTGGCTGGAATGCATAGGGAAGAGGAGGAGGGAGAAGAGTCTGGTTAACTGTGTTGTTTGGATAACTGAGGGCTAAGAAGAAGTTCCTTTGTTTTCTGATTGCTTATTACTCAAAATCTTTCCCAAACTGTCATGATCCCTTTTCTTGTCTAAGTAAGGAGAATCTAGGCAACACAATTGAATTGTCCTTGCTAGGTGAGTATCTCACTGGGCCTCAGGGTCACATTCTGAACATGACGGAAGAGATGTAAGAGATATTGTTAGGGTAAAAGATATAGCGGTCGTAGATTGACTTGAGCAATTCCCTTAGAGTTTGGTACTTTCCCTCCCTTCCCCTGTCCACCCTGCCTTTCAAGCCCCTACCCCTGCTCTTAAACTAAATCCCTTTGAACATTTGCTTTTACTTTATTCTTTTAGTTTTCCTACTTTCAAGGGGTTATTGGCAGTGGATTGCCACAGTCACATGGACCGAAGCAATAAGGCTTAAGTCACAGGCATGTTTAAAATAGTTAAGCAAGCTTTTCCTCTCTTTTATTATAAAAAATAATCTCTTTATTAAAACAGCTGAACCCAAACATATCAGCCAGTAAAGCAGTTAATTCTTTTAGAACAAGCCTTTTTAAAGAAAGAAATGCCTAAGGTATAATTTGATACCTTTCTCACTAATATTTAATTTTTCCATTATCAGCTCACCCCGAATCTGAGTCACAAGCTCTTCCCAGCATTTTCCCCTCAATCTTCAGTCAGAGCGCCCTTAGACTACTACTCTCTTCACAGAAGCTCACTTCTCTCAGCCTCAGGGTGGTCTATTTACTATACTAACGCTGTTCAAGAGGATGCAGAAAAGGCTCAAGTTGCCTTTCAGTCTCCTCGAACTGAGTTTCTAATCCCTTTTTCTAGACGTGGCAGTGGAGGAGGAGACATGAAATATCATCTTCTACTGGTGGCAAGGTTCAGTCAAAAGCTGAACTTTTAAGACTTCTAGAAAGAGGCAAAGCCTGAGGGAAGTTTCAAAGAAAGGTACCAACTTAAAACATGACTTTACTTCTCCCAGAGGAGGTGGTACTGCCCTCTTATATGAATATGGAAGGATTTTGGGGGGCAAGGTAGGGGGAATGAGGCTGCAGCTGTAGGTGCCATGGATCAGGAATCTCCCGGACATCGTGTAGTGCTTTAGCCCCGGGGACTGTCTAGCCCCTGGGCTGGCCCTGTAAAGTGAGCACTGACTAGCCAAAGTCTTTTAGTGGCCATAAGATCCATTGAGTGTGATCGCTAGCTCTGTATCGAATCCTACCCTCTAGTTCCCCCTTTGGTATTTCTCTAGTCCAGCATGCCAACCAAGCCTACCTTGTCCAGCCTGCTAGTTCTGTCTTGGTCATGATCACATCTGCCTTTGCTTGATTCTATCATGAACCTCTATCTAAAACCATCCATCCTTTCTTGGATTCTTTTCCATTAAGGCCTTCTGCCTTGACCAAAACTAAGCTTTCTTCAATTTGCCTTAGTGTTTTAATTATTTATGGAGAAGAAAAACACTCTCTACTTTCATGTACCATTTGATTTATTTAGTGGAGTACAGCCTGATTCTTATATTTCTCTATTCATCTGTCACTAATAACACAGGAGCTTGAGTTGGTGGTTAAGAGGGACCAAAATGATTTTTTCAAAATGATGTTTTCCTAAGTAAACTATATTCTTTGCGCAAAACAAAATATTTAGGAAACAACTTAAACAAGGTTTTCAAATAGCTATTTAAATCAGTTTCACCACATCCCTCATATCTGCTTGTTTTCTTGTGATTCGCCTCTACTCAAAGTGGATTATTGGAAAAAGAAAGCCAAATGCTGATGAACTTCAAGTTGGGTTCTGCTTACTTGAGGTTGGACTGTACTCTACAAACGTAACGTAACAGAATGGTCATCCCATGGGGGATTATTTAAATCTCTTTAGATTTTTTTTCTTACTGATCTCAACAGCAATACATGTTCATTGTAGAAAATTTAGAAAACACAGAAAGGCACAAAGGAAATTAAAATTGCTCGAAATCCCTTTAGATCATTTATTCTATTTTATCCTTCCTGTTTGGGCTCACTTCATAGATTATTGCATGTTATTATAACATCCAGCCAGCCAAAGAATACCTGAAGTCAGCCTGATTCTCAAATTAGTCCACTTGACTTTTATTTTATTTTATTGCTGGCAGTGTTACTCATGTGTCTGGTGGCGGAGGCTGAATCTGTTTAGATTGTGGGCAGCTTTCAGTGATCCACTTATTCCTTATTTCACTCCATGTAGCTAAGCAGGAGGAGATAGCAGATGGCTATCTACCTCGTCTGTAACTTGGTTTACTACACAAAACTACTCTACCAAAAAGTGTTGTTCCAAGGACTCCCATTCTGCCTACCTCGTCTTAGACTTAGTATAAACAACTTTATTACCAAGCTACTCATCTCATCACATTCTTGTCCTTAAGCCAGGTGGAATCAACTTGCAAGGAGTGGGAGGTGGCAAACAGCCAAATGGTAATACTTCGTACACTGGGTGGTCACATCTATGTGACATCAGACAATTGGATGTAACTTGAAAACTCAGTTGAATCAAGTAAGCATTAATTAGACAAAAGGCCACAATGGATTGGCCCTTTTATTTTAGCCTCCTCTTCAGCCAAAGCTAGTCGACTTAATCAAGCGCATTTCCCACCTGGCTGGTTACTCCTAGCCCATTAAAATAATGGAATCTGTGCAATACGATTCTCTCTTACCCCTTCTCTGGTCCATGCCGTCTTCTCAGCTCAAGAGGACTGATAGGTAGACCACAGACATAGCCACAAGGTACCTTTTAAAAACCTACAATACATCTGTTATTTGTATGTTGTTTGGGTTTCTCTGGAGTGGTTTGTAAAAACTGTGCTATCTTACCTCCTTTCCAGTTTGGATTTGCTGCAGGACAAGCAATAGTGGATCTCTTTCAAAGAGGCACTGAGAGCAGAGGTGACTATTAATCTGTATTCTAACTTTGGCTCACTGCAAATTAGAGTGGCTCCAGATGCCACTAAAGATTTTTCAAAGGTGACCTAGTTCCAAGCAAACGAACGTGCGCACATAGAGTTATAGACCTGGCAGGGCCCTGGAGACCATCAACCGTGTTGAAATGTGGAAAAGTATATTAGGGTCCAGAGAGCAGAAGCTATCTTCCTAAAGTCACCATCTAGTTAGTAAAAGAAGAACTGCTCTTACCAAGTCAAAAAGAGATCTGAGTTATCAAGGACAACCCTTGACCCTTAGGAACACTCCTTAGAGATCCTGGGGAAAGACCCCTAAGTGTACGTATGGGCATGAGCTTGGCAGGAATACTTTGGTTTGGGGTGTTTTGAGCTAGGTGACTGTATTGACATCACAGTCCAGAGAGAGAGAGAGAAAAAATTGCAGATTCCTTGGTCACTGTATCACCTTTATCATGCAGACAGGATCTCATCCAGAGCCATACATGTTCCTAAGTTGATTTGGCCCGAGTGGATGAGAAACAAACCTCCAATTCTGCCCAGCCTTATGGATTCATTTGTCAGTTGAAAGCACATGGTCTTAGTCCTATTTATAGAATTAAAGTCTCAGAAATACCTGAGAAGAGGCCTGACTTCAGAGGACATCTTAGGAACATTTTCACTGTGCCCATCATCCAAATAAGAGCTCCAGTATATGAGGAGGGAAGTCAGAGGAGAACCAAGCCTGCAAACTTCAAAACGAGATAAGAACCAATTCTGATTACTATGGTTGACAACACCTTTCTCCTCCAGAGCCATGAAATCTGAGTTGTGGGTACAGTTCTGTACCCAGTGGGAATAGTCTGGCCAGGAAGGGACTTTGCCCCTGCACTCACTGGCTCCAGCTACCTCAGGATGATTGAGCCCAGCATGGGAAGTAGTCCCAGGTGAATTTCTCATGACCATGCTTTTCTGGAACGAGAGATCAAAGGAAAAGCAATTGCTCCAAGCAAATGCTTAGAACCCTCTAGGGGACTAGCTGATGGAGGTAGGTTCTTTATAAGTGGCAGTATATTAACTTAATTGGGACATATTTGATGTGACTAAGAAGCAAGACCTGCTTGTTCTTTTGGGTATCCCTCGGTCCAGGAGCAATCTAGGGTCAGATTAAATTCACTTGGATGGTTGTGAGTCTGCAGAACCTGTCTCATAGGTCAGACTTGGGTTGACTTGGTCTCCTGTCCCCAAAGGACAAATATTAACATGAAATATCCTTATTTATGCCTATGAAGTGCAACACTACTTTAATGGTTTGTAGTGACAGTGTTCCAAAAGGGTGTCAAAAGATGGTTATGTTACTCCAGAGAAGTATATTTTTTCCCTCTCTGTGTATATCTCTATCTATATTTCTGTGTACCTTTCTGGGATTAAAGCTCAGATCTTATAATCTTCTCTATCCTCTTTCTACAGTTTATGCTCTAGCCCAAACCTAGTGCTTGCTCTTTCCCCTGACCTTTTCTGATTCCATGCCTTTATTCATGCTTTTCCCTCTACCTGAAATTCCCTCTGAATACTACCATAGGAGGGCAATCCTTCAAAGTCTAGTCAAATATCACTTTCTCCAAAAAGCCTTCCTTTTTCCCACTAGTGATATGTTCCTATTTCTGAAGTCCTGTAATAATTGTACCTATACTTCTTTAAAAGTTATATAATATTAACTTGTTTTCTAGCTATTTGTATATTTGTCTTGTTGTCTCTACTATGCTTCATTCTAGAGAGAAAAAAAATGTTACAAGCTTCTTGATGGCAGGAACCATGTTCAATTCATCTTTGTACTCTGCATAGTGCCTGACATATATAAAAGGCACTCAATAAATATTTGGTGAATGAATAAATGAATGTTTCTATGCCTCTCTGTATATCTTTCCTCTGTGCATTTTCATCTCTTTTCCTTTTTTATTTAATGTTTTTCCGGGGTTTCCATCCATCTATCTATCTCTCACCACCCTTCTCTATCTGTATCTCTATATAAATATATATATATATAATTTAGTTAACCATTATAAAAATGTATTTTGTATTTTTTGTGTTTATTAAGTTGAGGTTAAATATCTTGCTTTTCATTTGAAAAGCAGTAGTGTTTTTATATCCCCCTCATAAAATTTCCAAGAGGTAAATTAAGTCACATTTCTATTATGCCATTGTTGCTTAACCTTTTTTTACTTTGAGAGCCACTGTCTTTTTTTTTTTTAACATCTTTATTGGAGTATAATTGCTTTACAATGGTGTGTTAGTTTTTGCTTTATAACAAAGTGAATCAGTTATACATATACATACGTTCCCATATCTCTTCCCTCTTGCGTCTCCCTCCCTCCCACTCTCCCTATCCCACCCCTCTAGGTGGTCCACAAAGCACCGAGCTGATCTCCCTGTGCTATGCGGCTGCTTCCCACTAGCTATCCATTTTACGTTTGGTAGTGTATATATGTCCATGCCTCTCTCTCGCTTTGTCACAGCTTACCCTTCCCCCTCCCCATATCCTCAAGTCCATTCTCTAGTAGGTCTGCGTCTTTATTCCTGTCTTACCCTTAGGTTCTTCATGACAGTTTTTTTTCTTAAATTCCATATATATGTGTTAGCATACGGTATTTGTCTTTCTCTTTCTGACTTACTTCACTCTGTATGACAGACTCTAGGTCTATCCACCTCATTACAAATAGCTCAATTTCGTTTCTTTTTATGGCTGAGTAATATTCCATTGTATATATGTGCCACATCTTCTTTATCCATTCATCCGATGATGGACACTTAGGTTGTTTCCATCTCCGGACTATTGTAAATAGAGCCGCAATGAACATTTTGGTACATGACTCTTTTTGAATTATGGTTTTCTCAGGGTATATGCCCAGTAGTGGGATTGCTAGGTCATATGGTAGTTCTATTTGTAGTTTTTTAAGGAACCTCCATACTGTTCTCCATAGTGGCTGTACCAATTTACGTTCCCACCAGCAGTGCAAGAGTGTTCCCTTTTCTTCACACCCTCTCCAGCATTTATTGTTTATAGAATTTTTGATGATGGCCGTTCTGACTGGAGTGAGATGATATCTCATTGTAGTTTTGATTTGCATTTCTCTAATGATTACTGATGTTGAGCATTCTTTCATGTATTTGTTGGCAGTCTGTATCTCTTCTTTGGAGAAATGTCTCTTTAGGTCTTCTGCCCATTTTTGGATTGGGTTGGGGTTTTTTTTGTTGTTATTGAGCTGCATGAGCTGCTTATAAATTTTTGAGATTAATCCTTTGTCAGTTGCTTCATTTGCAAATATTTTCTCCCATTCTGAGGGTTGTCTTTTGGTCTTCTTATGGTTTCCTTTGCTTTGAAGTTTCATTAGGTCCCATTTGTTTATTTTTGTTTTTATTTCCATTTGTCTAGGAGGTGGGTCAAAAAGGATCTTGCTGTGATTTATGTCATAGAGTGTTCTGCCTATGTTTTCCTCTAAGAATTTGATAGTTTCTGGCCTTACATTTAGGTCTTTAAACCATTTTGAGCTTATTTTTGTGTATGGTGTTAGGGAGTGTTCTAATCTCATACTTTTACATGTACCTGTCCAGTTTTCCCAGCACCACTTATTGAAGAGTCTGTCCTTTCTCCACTGTACATTCCTGCCTCCTTTATCAAAGATAAGGTGACCATATGTGTATGGGTTTATCTCTAGGCTTTCTATCCTGTTCCATTGATCTATCTTTCTTTTTTTGTGCCAGTACCATAGTGTCTTGATTACTGTAGCTTTGTAGTATAGTCTGAAGTCAGGGAGCCTGATTCCTCCAGCTCTGTTTTTCGTTCTCAAGATTGCTTTGGCTATTTGGGGTCTTTTGTGTTTCCATACAAATTGTGAAATTTTTTGTTCTAGTTCTGTGAAAAATGCCAGTGGTAGTTTGATAGGGATTGCATTGAGTCTGTAGATTGCTTTGGGTAGTAGAGTCATTTTCACAATGTTGATTCTTCCAATCCAAGAAAATGGTATATTTCTCCATCTATTTGTATCATCTTTAATTTCTTTCATTAGTGTCTTATAATTTTCTGCATACAGGTCTTTTGTCTCCTTAGGTAGGTTTATTCCTAGATATTTTATTCTTTTTGTTGCAATGGTAAATGGGAGTGTTTTCTTGATTTCCCTTTCAGATTTTTCATCATTAGTGTATAGGAATGCCAGAGATTTCTGTGCATTAATTTTGTATCCTACTTTACCAAGTTCATTGATTAGCTCTAGTAGTTTTCTGGTAGCATCTTTAGGATTCTCTATGTATAGTATCATGTCATCTGCAAACAGTGACAGCTTTATTTCTTCTTTTCCAATTTGGACTCCTTTTATTTCCTTTTCTTCTCTGATTGCTGTGGCTAAAACTTCCAAAACTATGTTGAATAAGAGTGGTGAGAGTGGGCAACCTTGTCTTGTTCCTGATCTTAGTGGAAATGCTTTCAGTTTTTCACCATTGAGGACGATGTTGGCTGTGAGTTTGTCATATGTGACCTTTATTATGTTGAGGAAAGTTCCCTCTATGCCTACTTTCTGCAGGGTTTTTATCATAAATGGGTGTTGAATTTTGTCAAAAGCTTTCTCTGCATCTATTGAGATGATCATATGTTTTTTCTCCGTCAATTTGTTGATATGGTGTATCACATTGATTGATTTGTGTATATTGAAAAATCTTTGCATTCCTGGAATAAACCCCACTTGATCATGGTGTATGATCCTCTTAATGTGCTGTTGGATTCTGTTTGCTAGTATTTTGTTGAGGATTTTTGCATCTATGTTCATCAGTGATATTGGCCTGTAGTTTTCTTTCTTTGTGACATCCTTGTCTGGTTTTGGTATCAAGGTGATGGTGCCACTGTCTTTGGATAGCAAAAATGGTCTCCATTCATGCATTGAAAAGAATCCAATTATTGTTTACTATGGTTTTCTCTTAAGGCATTGAGAGGAACCAATTTTAGGAATTATAATACCTAGCCAAGAAAAGTGGCGACTAAAGAACTAAGTGGGGGGCATGATAGCTGTCTTGATATATGTGAAAGGCTACAATGAAGAGCAGGATTTCACTTTGTTTTAGGTGGTCTCAGGAGACAGAATCTGAATCAAATGATGGAAGCTAGAAACATAAGGTCAATATAAGGAAGAATTTCCTAGAAATCAGAGCAGTCCAAAAATGAATGTTTGGGTCTCAAAGACAGTGAGTTCTCTGTTATTAGGGGTATTCAGATAGAGGCTGAATGGCCATGTGGTGGGGATAGAGTAGATGATATTTCTAGGATTGTAGGGGGGTTGCAATAAATGATCTTTGAAGATCTCTTCCTACTTTGAGAGTCTCTTGGTCTATGATTCCCTAACATGCCTACTTAAAAGAGACTAAGGTGGTTTTCAAATTTTAAGAACATATAAAAACAGATCAACTCAAATTAAAAACAGAAGAAAACATTACAGGAAGTAGAACTAGAAAGTTCAGACAGCCCAATGATAAATCACTGTCTTTGACCACTAAGTTTTACTCTGAGTTTCTTGGCAGTTAAGGTAAAAATGGAAGAAAACAACAAAATTGAGTCATATGGTTCTCTGTCGAGAAAAAAAAAAAAAAAGCCTGTGAGTTCATCTGCCCAGATTTTTTTTCCTGCCACTGAATTCTAAGAGGAATTTATTATGTAATTCCTTGTACAATAGGTAGTGTTTATTATAATGGACAATGTGGTTTTACAAAAGATACAGATATAATCTTCAAATAGAAATGTCTTTTCTTCCCCTTCGAGAAAAGGGGATGTGTGTAAACTGTCAAATCTTAAGCCGTTTTCTGTCAGAACACTAAGGTATTATGGTTAAGGTAAGTTGCTTTCTGTTGATCTGCCTCAATATGGAGACCCAGAACAGAGAACCTAGAAGAATGGACAGTTGACACGATCCTTATCTATTCTCAAGTGTCTCCTGTATCAAGTGATCCTTTCGATCACAGACAATTCATTGTTGAATTCTCTGAGGGGTCTCTCAAGGAGGATTGAGATTAGGAACCTAAAGATTTGTGGTCTTTGCCAGTTACTTGCTGGCAAAGGACAATAGAGATATGCATCCTGGTCCTACCTACCCAGTAGGGATGCCGTGAGGATGGAAGAAGAGAAAATTGATGTCAAAGCACTGGGGAAAGTTACAATATCTAACCAAATGTCAGGGATGAGGGATAGTGCTATTGCCACCAGACTGCATCTCACTAGGGCCTAGGCCTCTGGCAGGGCTTTGGTAGTTAGCTACTGGGAAAAGCCAATTTGTGAGATCTGCTATGAAGTGTCATTGCATATTGACAGGGGCAAGACATTCAACCTCACAGAAAGATGATTTTGTGAAATTAATGAAGCTTTGATAGAGTAAGGACCCTCGTTGTCCAGTATCAGAGTAGGTCTTATTCAAAGACAGTCTAGCAACCAAAAGTAATTTCAAAACAATTCAAATTCTTGTGCTAATCAAAAACCATGAAGGAGATTCAGAGCAGCTCGTTAAATTCCCCTTTATCTCGTGTGGGTTTTTTTGTGTTTTTTTTTTGTTTGTTTTTTGCATCATATTCCACAGGTCTCCAGTGTCTTTCTCTTCAATTTATCCACCCCACTCCCAATTTTCCCTGGACCTCCAGGCAGAGCAATTCTCTTTTCTCAATATTTTCCTCTGTCCAAGCACTTTATTATATATATTGGTTTAGAATGCAGCCTAAATCCTTTCCCCCTGCCTCTCATGTATTCTTGCTTTCTCTTCTTGATTGTGTATAGCAAAAGGCCAAATATCAATTTTGCTAAACATAGGAGGGAGAAGTTGGAATGGCGAGAATCCGAGAAAATACAACTCAACTTCTCCTTGATGCACTGGGAGAGGCAGAAGATTGTTAACATCTACACATGCATAATTTTTCACTCCATCACACCATGACATGGAAATTTAGTCTGTTCTTCATTATGGAGAGATGGATCATCAGAATAACTCACTTTAACTCTCTTTTGTTATTAACCCAATTTCTCTTGTTTTTCGCTCCAACTTATAGAATAGATTTTCCCACAAGAGTTGGAAACAAAGACCTTTGGAAACAATAGTTGGTTATCACAAAACCTTCTTGTGGATGAGGTGAGAAAAGGTAGTAAGCCTGGTGGAAAGGCTGGGGTTCCTCTTGGACCGGTTGTATACATCATTCTAAGAGATGTCATCTTCAGCATGTAGAAGGAGCAAGGAGGAGTTGGCTAAACTTCCCAGTGTTTCCTGTGTCTTCCCTTTGTAGTGCAGCTTCAATATTTCACTTGTGGTATGAAATCCCCAAGCATTAGGAACACCTCTTCAAACAAAAATCCAACCCCAAATTCTAACGCCAAATGTAAATATTTTGGTAACTGATTGCACCAGTCATTCTTCCCTATTGGTAAAGATTCTGGCTAAGAGAAAGAAAATTGAGTTGAAAGCACCTTAAAGATGTGGAGAAAACATCTTCATCCTCTCATTTATGGCTCTAAAACACTGGCTATAGAGTTAAAGAAATGCCAGCTTCTGTACATTTTAGAAAGGTAAAGAAGTATACACTATGTATAGATTTCTTCAAGATTCTTCCCAGATTAACAATGTAAATCACTTTAGTAGTCACTCTAACCTTGCTATTTCATGTAAGTCATGGGATGCTGATACCAGATGGGATATGCATTCTGGTTTCATACCAGTATTGGCACAATGTCTAAAGCACTTAGCAAAGGCTCTGGCATGTATTAATGAAAAAGCAGGTCAAGCTTAACGGTGATGAAAATGATATCTATCCTTAATCATCTACCCAAATATCTCGCCTACAGACCCCCCAATATTCAGTTTTCATACCTTGTTTTTTTTTTATGGTGCCAATAAATAGATTCATATAACTTCAAAGGTGGAAGGGACCTCAAAGATCATTTAGTTCAACTTCTTATTTCACAGACTGGTAAACTATTTCCAGAGAAGAAAGTACCCTCTCTTAGTTTGCACAGCTGGTTAGTGGCAGAGCTGGGACTAGTGCTTCCTTTCTCTTTGTTTCAGGTGCATAGTTACTGTTAAATTCAAACACTAGCTGTCGGCAAAATATCCACTATTGAAAAAGCACCAAGTGTCCTCAGTAACTTCTGCACTTCACTTCAATATATTCTGACCCCTTTCCATTATGAAGCAGACGAATCATTAGTGATTAATTAGGTCTTCATACGGCACTATCATTTCTAGCCTGCTCCATGATCTTGCATTTTCTCCCTTCGTCTTTGGCGCCGATTGAAAAAGCTACACAAACTATTTTTTGGACGAGCTCAGTTGGTTAGTTATATCACATCAGTAGAAAGGAAAGGCCTCAACTTTTGATTATTTAGTCTACACTCTTAAGAATTTCCTGACTTATACTTTCTAAATGGACTTAGTCTTTAGACCTTACAAGGAAGTAAATCATACTTATGTGAATAATGTATTTATTCAGCGTTCTCCTCCCCCATGGGAGAGAGGCTTGAATTTGCCAATCTATGGATCAGTTTAGGATCACATATCAACCAATTAGTTTCCAAATCCACTAACCCAAATCTTCTGACTGTGAAAGGTTACAACTAGAACAAGAATCTGCTAAGAGCTGCCAGATCTCCCACATAACAGTTTTTCAGACTAACTTGTTAAAATAACGCCTTCATGATATTAGGTTACCTGATTTTAAAATTCCACCTTGTATTTGTGCCAGTGAGTTCTAATTCACTTAATTATGACACTCACCAGTGTGGTATTATCTATCCTGGGAAAGAGAGAATTGAATGTATTCAAAGTCAGTTGTAGGCAATGGCAACAGTAACTTCAATGGAACTGCAGTTCTGACCTGTCCTTCTTGTCCCTTATAAATATAAACTTAACTTCCAGAAGCCTGATTTAATATATTGAATATTAACCAGTAAACAGACTATTACCCAGAGGTCTAATATACCATTCGCTTACCTGACTGCAATAGAACAATTTGGAATAGGCAGTTGTCTAGATTCCGTCCAAGGCGTTACTCGTTAAAGTGACTCATTGGTTAATCTGCATCCTGTGAGATCAGCTGGATATTCATACAGCCTGGTGACCCTGAGAATGTGCTTGGAAGTTTCTCCAGTCATTTTTTTCTTTTATCATAGTGTCAAAGAGGTACTGGCAAATGGGCAATAGTTGGAGTTTCTTTTCTGCTTCTTTTCCAATCCCATCTCTGAGCCAAGGAATCAATGCAAGGATGACACATATGGCAAAGAGATCTGGGAAAATACTCCGTTCATCAGGTCTGCAGAAGCAGCCAGACCAGATAAATGGTTTCCAGAGTGGAGTTTTGTTTGTGGTAGGGGTGCTGAAGTGATCTGGATTGTGAGTTTATGAGCAATCAGGTAACTGTGGAATTTCCAAAGCATATTTCCACTTTAGCTCATCATCCTTGGAGTAAACATCAACTGTGGCTATTAACTCCAGGCATCATTAGCTTTCTGAAGAGCCAGATAACCTGTCACTTTCAGATCAGGAAATTGCTAATCTATTCCTTTTAGCAGAAAATCTCATCATAATCAAAAGCACTATCACTGTGTACCTACTATGTGGCAGAAACTGTACATACGTGATCTCTCCTGATCCTCACAACAGTTCTGGGAGGCAGGTGCTACTATTAACTCCAATTTTCAAATGAAGAAACAGGCTCAGAAGGGGTAAACAAATGCCCAGGGCCACAAAGGTGGTTAAGTGGCAAGTGGAATCAAAACCAGATTCACATTCTCCTATACTCAAATGAGGCAAACTTATCCAAGGAGACCAAAATAACATTTTCACTGCAGACTTTGTAAGGCAGTGGACTATTTGGAATTCTGAATTCTAGGAATTTATTTCCCACTTGAGGGAACAGTCTCCTAGCTTTGAGGCGTGGTTCGACAGATACTTGATGGATGAAGCAGCTACCGGAGAACACATAAGGGTGGGGGGCGAGCGTATTCAGCAACCAGAGGTAGAGTGTGTGCTCCCTGTGTTTTGCCTGGCTGGGTAGGTAGAAATGAGTTCCTTCAGAATGTGAAACAAAATAAGCAAACACAAACCATTAAATCACATTGCTCTTAACTGAAATTTCAGCCTGTTAGAGAGGTTTTGTTTTAAAGCATTAGTCAGAAGAAAAACAATCTACTGAATCAAACATCTTTTAAAGTTTTATATCACTAAAACCATCAATGCTTCAAGACGGTCTACCTTTTCTTACAGAAGGGGCCTCTGATGGATACTGAATACTGGAATTTGGATGAAACCAGACCAGGAACCAAATGCCAGGACTAGCCACACTCATTTGCTAAGCCGTACTTCACCAACTGAAGCCAAATATTCTCACTGAACTGTGACCTGAACCAAAGTTTGTTGTTATTGTTTTTCTTTTCTTAACAAACAGTGAATTTATTCAAACTGGAACCAATGCTGTATATTTTCTGAAGTGACTGAACCCAAACTAACGCCGAACTTCAAAGTACATAATCTCAATATTAAACCTGAATTTAATTGATATACATGTTAGTCCAGTCAGTTTCAGTCCTTGATTGATGATGCCACTGAGATCCTAGAGTTAGAGCCCTACTCTGTGTTTAGAGAGCTCAGCTCTGCTTTGACTGAGCAACTCGGTCAAGACCCCTGTGTCACATCACCCCTAAACTCACCCACGTTCTGAGAGAGCATGAGAAATAGAATAAGGTGGAATTGTCTGCTTTCAAATACAATAGGATGCATGTGAATGTCACTATAAGATATGAAACACACAGGGCTGTTTCTAAAACACACCGTGTATACTCTTGCCTCGTTCTTTGCAGATGCCTGGAAAACTTTACCTCCACATACTTCGCTCTCTCCTTTTTTTCAGGTCTCTACTCAAATGTGACCTTAATGGAGAATGCTTTCTATGATTACCTCATCAAAAATAGCACCCATCATACTTTTCTTCTTCATATTTTTTTATAGCATCCAACACCACTTGAAAAATTATACTTTTATTTTTAGTTGTTTATTCTCTCCCACCACTAGAAGGTAAGCTCCATGAGAACAAAGACTGTTTTGTTCGCTGCCCTATCCCAGTTCTTTCAATAGTGCCTAGAAGGTGTTCAATAAACATTTGGGGAAAAAAGAAAAATATGACATAAAATAATACGGCGTAGTCCAATGAACGTAACTCTGGGAGTCAGAAGCCCTCAGATATAGTCCAAGCTCTGTCATTAACTTGTGGTCTGGGACAAATCATGTTTCCTCTCTGGTGGAGTGGGACTATTTGATTCTCCTTACCTAGTTCATGGGGATGTTGTGAGATTCAAAAGAAATGATATAGATGAAGTCCTTGGAAAAGCAGAGGGTACTAGACTTGTGTATGTTTCCCTTCAGACCGTTGAGGTCAGGTCTTCTGCAAGAAGCCATTTTCACTTGTTTAACCTCTGGCGATTGTCATGTTGTCGCCTTATATTCCTAAACTAAGGTAAGTTCCAGGGGACAAGAAGCAAATAAGCTACTAGTCAGTGGGCCTGGCCAGCCTTACTCCTTGGCAGAATGTGCCTAAAGGCCAAAAGGCCGGTCTAACTGAAGCCAGAATCCAAACCGATTCTCTTTGCCAAAACTTGCGCTGGTCCTGGGAATGAGCTGCACATTTGAAACAGGGACTCAGAGCAGTGACCTATTTGGTTGAGCCACCTCGTGTGCCAGGCTGGAGGCCCCTTAATCCTTCAGGATTTGGTCAATCATCAGTCTTTCAAATGGCCTAGGACAACCAGGCGCAAGGAAGTCAGCAGTTGCCTTCTTTCCTGGCATCCTGTTCTGCCCTCCTCTGGCTTGCCATGGACATACACTGAACAAGTCATCAGAAGTCACCAGATACCTTGGTGTCCTGGCAGGTATTCACCGGCTCCAAGCCCAAATCCAATACAGCTAAACAACAAGCTGTTGATGAAGTCTCTGAATTAAATTTATGTGAAAGGTGCTATAGTCTGTACATACAAAGATTCTTATTCATTTTCCATCCATCACCTGGGCATGCCTTTAGGGATCGCAGGCTGGCATGGTTACTTTGATGAAGTACGAAAACAAATCTGCTTTCCCCCAAAGTTTCAAATGAATCGACTGCACAGCCATTAGCTCATACCCCAAATGAGACTTACTACTTCATGCTGCAAGAGATTTTGAAGGCGGTAGAGTGGACAGAGTGGGTGAAAGCTGAGGTTGCCTTGTGAATAGAAGAGAAAAAGGCATATCTGAAGAGTTTTCTGATCTCTAAGGCCTCTGAGTCTAAGATAACTTAAGGGTAGGTTCTGAGATAGGGGAAAGGGGACAGGAAATAGACTTCTTTATTTTCCCTGCCCACAACCCACCGCATTCCAGCTCTGCCTCAGCCACTCGTCCCTTTGGTCTTTTGTTCCTGGGGGTGGTGGGAGTAGGGTGGTGATGATGAAACAAGTCCATGAGCGCCCCTCAACTGCAACTCGTAACCCCTGCCCAGCCTGGGAGGGGCCCTCATTGCTTTGCTTCCAGCTGACCACACCCATCCCTGGCTCAGGGATCTAAGTACTCTTGGCACCTCTCCCTTGCAGGTGTCTCATGGCCTAAGCCTGCCCTCCTTCTTCAACCAGTTTAAATTGGCACCAAAATGACATTCACAGATTAAGTTACTTTAAATATTTTAAATTACAAGAGACAAACATACTTGTTGACAAATTTTCAACCAATACCAATGTGTATAAACTAGAATGGGAAAGGTCCCCTTTAATCCCCCAATTTCCACCCCAGAGGTAAATGCCATAAGTGGCTTGGTACGTTTAGTTCCAGACAATTTTCTATGTACTCTGTGTTCAGGCAATTCAAGCAGATCATTAAAATTTCCAGGGAAATTCAATTTTGAATTCTGGTAATGCCAGACGCTACCGACCACAGGATAATTAGGGAAGGTGAAAAAGTCCTGGGTAGCATGCCATGGCTCTTTGAGACCCCTGCTGGTGGGTGGCAATGCACGTGTTGGATGACTAGTCGGCTGTCCATTAATGAGGTGCTTGCTGAGACATACGTGGGACACCTATACCTCAGGAAGCTGTACTGAAGCAGCCTAGAACCTAGGTTGAGCATTCTTAGCTTACCCGGCAAACTCTGGGTTGTGGTTGAAGCCAAACATCCCTGCCAGCCTGAGAGATACGATGTCTTCCTGGTGAAGGTGAAATATTGATGAAATATTGATTTTTTTAAATGGGCGCCTCTTACACTGCTGCTTGCTCTGCTCTGGCCCCTCTCCCAGAAACAAAAAGCCTTAGTCAACTTAGTCAATGGAAAGCTCTTAGTAGAAGAGCCTCAGATGCAACGAAGAAAAGTGACATACATACATGATGGGTTCATGGTTAGGGGTTAACCAAGCCGGTTTACTGTGGAAGGGATGAAGACGCGTGCGTCAGAGATTTCTGGAATGGCTAAGATCTTTACATTTAGTCCTTCATTCAGAGCACCCTCCAGTCTTTCACCGTTAAGCACTTTTCCCTGCCACCTCCTCACAGCCTCACAGGTGTCATAAGCTGTTGTCCTCTTTGGGTCACCAGTGAAGAAGCAGGGAAACGGTGGAGGTCAGGTACTTAACCTGTGATAAGGACTACAGAAAACCCAGCAAGGGGAGAAAGAACTAGTGGAAGCCAAGTGTCGCACACCCTGATGTCTGCTTCTCAGAACTGTGTTCAGTAGAGTCAGATTTTTAGCCTGCTTGTAAGTGTTCACTCGTTCACTCCCCACTTCATTTTACCAAGGACCTGAGGAAGTTAGGAGTCTCAGCTGTTCTATCTTACATTAAAAGTGCTGCACAACGGGAAGTGACGCCTCTTTCTCCAATGTGGATAGCCGCCAAGCAGCCCGGTAGGGTTGGGCTTAGGGTCTGTAAAGCTCAGGTTAGAAAACTCACTGTTTTAAGAAATATGTTGCCTTGTTCAGGTAGATCCTAGTCTAATCAGAAGATCTAAAGATCACTGGAGTTTGCAGCTGATAATGTATAGATCCACAGAACGGCAGAGCTGGAAGGGGCCAAACATAATATAATCTCCCTACTTTTACCATAGACCTGGGAACACCGAGGCACACCAAGACACGTGGTCTCATCAGACCACAGGCATGTCATCCATCCCCTCCTGTGGCTACCACTGGCCTATCAGAGACCAGAGGGCTTTGAGTCATTAGAAAGGGTCCTTCTCCTGCCTTGCAGCTTTCAGGTTTCCATTCCTCTAAGAGCTTTGTATTTGTCTTCCTTCCCAGCTCTATCATGAGAAGAAATTACTTTTATTCAGACTAGAACATTGAGGTGGGAGGATGATAATGGTCGTAAAAACCCTGAGCAACTTTCTAACCGCACCCTTTGCTATCATCAAATTCCCCTTTGGGGTGTCCCCGGTGGAACATATTATTTCTTTTAATCTTGCCAGTTGCTAGGAAGATGAGCCTAAGGGTGTGTGAGGTTCACATCACGAGGCAATTAATTTATTAATAATACTGTGGCTACCTTCAGTTCCATTAACAAACAGGCCTGGTGTGTGTGCCTTCCCTGAGGCATCTCGTTAAGCATTTGATAGAGCAGTGATTAGCATTAGCGTCACTAATACCTGACACTGGCTGTGTTCCTGGCGTCTGCCCTTTCAGGGCAGGAAGCAAAGTCGAGAAAATAAGCAGTAAGCAGAGAAAATAAGGCGAGTGAGGGGCTAGATATATTACTGGAAACAGGATGGGTAGCTTACACCAGCGATCCCCAGAATTTAGAATTTCATAGAAGAGTACAAATCATTTAATTTGGGAGTGGCCTAGGGTGGTCAGCTTTTATTTTGTTAAAAAAGGAAAACCTCTATAAGCAAAAATTTCCACCACTTCATTCATCAGTGACACTTAACTCCAAAAAGGTAGCAAGGACAGAATAAATTTAAAGTAAATGTAATTCATAAAACAACCCCTGCATTGTCCTGATTCATCTAATTTCAACACAGACCAGTAGAAACACGGTTATAGACTAGAACTAGGCACCTACTTGCTGGTCTGGAGTGACACTGGTAAGTTTTCCAGAAGAACAGACCGGTATGAAGAAGGGTAGGAAAGTTCTGGGCCCAAAAAGGCAGGAAGATGGAAGGTTCTTTTCACTATCCTTCTGGGGCATGAGGGTATGCTAAAAGCAGGAATGTCCTATGGGTAGACACATCGAGGGTTTTCCAGTAACAAACTGGTATAGTTCCTGGATACAGCAAGGTAGCACAAGCAGACTTCCCACAGCATGGTCTTTTACCCACCCCTCCAAATGTACACACACTTAGGGGGCCCCCTCTTTTCCAAATCCCGGCTGCCTGCATTATGTATTGATAGGGTGAAAGAGCCTTCTACTTAGCGTCCAAACACTCAAATTCCAGTCCTGATTCTAATACTAGTCAGCTGTGTGATTTCTGGCACGTTCCCTCCTCTCTTTGAGCCTTGATTTCCTCACGGGGATAATGAGGGAGTTGGACTAGACATGTCTATAGGCCCATGTAACTCTGTCATCCTCCCCACGCTACCCCACCCCTTACCCAAGCTGGTCTCTGTTTATTCCATGGCCGCTGCTCAGTTTGGGGTTGATGGAGTCTTTCCTGGTAGCTCATCCCTCTTTTACCAGCAAGTTTATTATCTGGTCCCTGCTGGATTGGTGGTGGAGGCTTCCTCACCCCGTTCTTACTCTTCTCCTGCCCCATTACCAGTTCAGCAAGGTCGGCTCAGGACTGCGTTTCCCCTACTGCTGTGCATTATATCACCAAAGAGTGCTTCATGCTGGGGTCTATTAGCTGAGAACCCGAGGTCACTTCACTAATTGTCCATGGCTCTCTGGCTATATGCTTTTCCTCTAATAGGCCAATTTGTCCATTTGTGATAGACAAGATTGCCTTTGGTCCAGAAACCCTTTTAGAGTGGATGACTCTATGATCCGGAGGCTGCTTCTACACCTAATTGCTGTCCTCCATTAGATATTGCTGCAGCTGTGCTATCAAGACCAAAAGGAGGAGAGAAAGGGGGAGTTCAAACAGAGGAAAGAGGAAGGAATAAATGTGGTTGAAACAGAAGGGTCCACTCTTCCAAGCATTATTTTCCCCCTCACTCTATACTCCCACCAAAGGGCACTGACATACCTGAATTTTCACCCCAGCTCTGTCACTTATTAGTTGCATGATCTCTGGGCAATTTTCTTAACCCCTCCCTCTGAGCTTCAGTTTCCCCCAATTGTAAAGTTGGGAGGATGTTTGTACAGATTAGACGAGAATATACATATAAAGCAGCACTCAATAAATGGTAGTTCTTGCAATTCCTTAAAGCAGCTCTGTGGAGCTCCGTATTGCTATTTAATGAAACCCTTACTGCCCTGCTGGGCAGAGCTGGCTAGTCTCCCTAGCTAGGCATGCCTATCAGGAAACAGGCCAGTCTCTTCAGAGAGATGAAATATATACACCCAGGCTGACAGTGACAGGCAGGGAACCATCTTCAGCCTACGCATCAGAGAAGAGCTCACTGTAAGATGCTCTAGGCCTCACTACATCCTGGGGAAGCCAGACTGAATGCTTCTGGAACCACTTCGGGGATCACGGATCTTCACTAGGGCAAAGTGAAGATTGAAAGGGTATCTATTTCCTACCTATGTCTGGCATATGGTGTTTTAAAATTTAATTAATTTTACATTGAGGTTTAATTGACATACATTATATCAGTTTCAGGTATACAACATAATCATAATGATTCAGTATTTGTACGTATTATGAAATGATCACCACAGTAAGTCTAGTTACCATCCATCACCACACACAGTTACAGAATTTTCTTTTTCTTGTGATGAGAACTTTTAAGATCTATCCTCTTGGCAACTTTCAAATACGGCATATGGTATTTTTAATCCTGACAGCACTGTAAGATAAGCATTACATCCGCACTTTACCATTAGAGAAAGGGGCACAGATTAGTTTCATGTGTTACTGTGGCCTTGGTGATGCCATGCTCTACGTATTACATTAGCTTTGAGGTAAGGTTCACGTCCACAGCTAGCTAGTTACATCCATCCTTCTATGTGTGTGGGTTAGGAGGTAAGGTACTTCCCTAGGAGCAAAAAACCAAGATGAAAAAGGAGGGACAAAACCACAGACATAAACACGGGCAGAGACAATCTTATGTGTTCACCAAGTCCTGTTTAATTTTCCTCTTTCTGGGCTCACAGGAAGGTTATATCTCCCACACTTCCTTGCAGTTAGATGGGACCCATGTGACTGTGTTTTGGTCAGTGGTATGTGGAAGAAGGGATGTAAACTACTCCCTAGGCTGGCCGTTAAAATATTTCACGGGAACCTTCAGCCCTCTCTTCCCCTGCCGCAAAGAGCTTGGAGCCCCACGTTGCCCAAGTTGGAGGAGAGCCCCTGATGACTCCCATCAGATTTTATGTCCATGTGAAATAAACTTTAGTTGTGCCAAGTCACCGAGATGTAAGAGTCTATTTGTTATTGTCGCATAGCTGATCTTATCCTGACTAATGTATATATCAGTCATATATAGTTAGAAATATATGCATACTCAAAAGAGTAGGTAAAGAAAGAGATGTCAGGGGAAATGGTTTGGCCTGTCACGCATGGGGGGATAGACGAATGACAACACGGATGGGAGTAACAGGTTGGGGAGGCAGTGCAGGGGGTTTGTGAAGATCAAAACAACCTGAGGATGCCTAGCCCTCTAAGCTTCTTGTTTCAGGTAAGAAGAAACCTTATCTTCAGCTCTTGCTGAAGCTGCTCCCCCATCCAGAAAGACAGAGCAACGCTGGGAGAGGACATTCACAATAACTTAGATTAGGCTCACGTGTTAATCGCATCCTGGTTGAGCAGATGCCGATATTCAGCAACCCCTTGAGCTAAAAGCCATTTTGCAGATCATTTAGTGTATTTTCCCTTAAATCTTCCTTAGAAAAAAGGAATTTTCCTGTTTTATGTCCTAAGAATAGACAAAAAGAAGTCTCATCTGGCTGGGTACCATGGGCCAACCCATTCAGGTTGTCCTCTTGATCAGAGGCCCCACATGTTACACTGGAGAGTGGTCTCTACATGTCATGCCAGGTATGCACATCTAGCCCCTGAACTGCCAAAGATCTACGCTGGAGCAGCTGTCCATGTCTTCCTCTAAGCCTGGGCCATTGCCTGCCAGCAATCCAGGCTGTTGCTTTAAAGTTCCCCTAAAGCCCACATGCTACAGTTTAAGAGCATTTCCTTTCGTGCTGTTGTCAGTAGACATGGGGAATGCCTATTACCCATTCTGGCTAATTGCCTCCACCCAGCTTAGCTTCTCCCCTAGGATGCTGAGTTAACTGCCTTTCATTAACCTAGGAAAACTTCCCTTTTTGGAAAGCCTCCCTTAGTGAGTATTCCGAGCCTGACAGCAGCTGTATTCCTTCCAATGTCTATGGAAGTCATTGACGATTTTACAACCTCTCGATGAAGTCTGAAGAGGAAGTGAATTCTCAGCTAGGTTGGGCCATCCACAGTCTCCCAAGGGACTGTAGACTGGCTTGAGGAAAACCTCATCCTGGCCTATTACAACAGTGCTGTCTTGCCAAAGTACACAAAGCCAGCCACTGCGCTCTGCCTCGAGCTGAGCCCGAGCAATGGAGGGCAGAGTGCAAGAACGGCAGGGCTTCCCTGACCTGACAAGTCAGGAGGCCAGTCCTCAGGCCAGTCAGCTCTGTGCCATGCAGGAGTCACTGCAGCCAAGCGAGCACACTGGCTTCCACGCAGCCGTGCTGAATGCGGTGCAGACTTCCAAGAACTGCCTTTAGTTTCTGATCCTAAAAGAGGTACTGAAATGAAATATAAAGAAAGGATGAAAGAATGAGAGAGGGAGGTAGGAAGGGGGGAAGGGGAAATGAAATGAAATAAAAGGAAGCAAACCTTGCCTCTGAGTGTTTCTGGGACGTGACAATGAGCCGTGTTGAGATTATATCTGCACATAGCTAGACAACCAGAATGTGTGTGCCTGGTAAATTCAGAGCTCTGGAATTATGGCAGGAACTTAAGAACCAGGAGGCCCTCCCTGCCCTAGTGTGCCTTCTCCTGCTATCTAAACATATGCAAAAGGACTTTAGGACAATTCCAAGAAAGCATAGCAGATGTGAAGTAATAGAGTCCAGGTGGATGTACAGAAGCGCTTAGATAATTTCCCTCATGCAACTTAGCACCCCAACCCGGGCATGGACCACTGGATTTCTCAAGTCCCACTGTTTTTCCTATTGGCCCAAACTGCTACCTGGCTCCACCTTGGGGCCAGCCATAGTCTTCCTCTTGCAGCAGCTTTGTGGAGCTCTGATACCTCATTAAGGTTGCTGGAGAAACACCAGACACCAGCAACCCAGTATCCATTACACTCAGTACAGCAGGGGAGACTTTAAGGCCTACATTATGAGGAACTGTGTTGTTTCTGGTGTCACTGAAAGGAAGTAGCAGGTACATCTTCAATGGATAGAGATGAAATAAGCACATTCTCTGAAGACCTGAGGGCAGGGGTGCTGGAACAGATGTGATTGTTTTTTCTTCTAGATCTCTTTCAGTTCCAAAATCCTGTAATTAGTACTATCGTTTAAAAACTTTTATTTAGAAAAATTTAAACTTGAACTCTTGCCCTCCATGATAAGGGCATAGTTCTGTTCAGCTTCCCCGTAGTAGTCAGCCTGTTTGAGAATGCTGTGTGCGTGTGTGTGTGCACGCGCGCGTGTGTGCATGTGCACGTGCTCATGTCTCTATAAGTGTGTGTCTATTTCTTTCCAAAGACAAAAGACTCCTGAAGAGTTATAGAGACCCACCTAAAGGTGCCCCCCATCCCAATCACCCTCAACCCACCCGCTTAGATAGGCTCGAACTCTAGGGATTCCTGAAGCCAGTGTACCCCCCAGCACACACTTGAAATTGCTCTTTATGTTGCCTTCCACCTTTTACAAGTGCTGTCAACAAAGCCATCAGGGCTGAAAGGTGTCTGAAATAAGCAAGTAAGCAAAATGACCTGAAGGAAAGCGGGCAATGGGATGTAGGGCATCGCGCCTCTTGGATTAAAGTTGTTTTTCCTCTGGGTCTTTAAGAAGAAGGGCATTGAGGTGACAAGGTCATAGCGTAAGAAGGGACTTTGAGAAATAGAGTCACACTTAAACCACCCCAGGCAGATGCCACAGCACCCCTATTTTTTAAATTTCTTGGCAAATTCCCTTAATTATTGTTTGTAAGTGCTCCCTTTTGGTTGACTTCTATTCCTTGTGCTAGTTACTTCTCGGTTTGAGGGTGATGATGTAGGTAGTAATGAGTCGGCTGTCCTGGGTGAGGCACTATGCGGTATACAAAGGAGGAAATCCTCCAAGATGTGGTCACCCTCTCTGCTTACTAGAGAATCTGGGTGCAGTTTGGACAGCTCAGAGCCTCAGTCTGAGGGAATGACAGGCCAGGCTAACAAGAAGTAGCAAGGGGATCCCACTGAGATGTGCGACACTTGCCCAAGAAATGTTCAGAACCGTCTTCGCTCTCGCTATTTCTGAGTAGTCCTACAGGAGTCCTCGAGAGTCAGAGCACTTCTTTGTTTCCTGGGTACTTCAGAGATTCCTGGCGCAGCTAAAGAAAACCAATGGAGAAAGCAGCTCCTTTCTCCAGCTTGTCTGTAGAGGGGTTATTTTCAGTTCTCCGCACGTAGCTTGGGGCTCCCTTTCTATTAATGCTCTGCATCTCAGAGGAAATAGGGATTCTTGTTTGAATGATAAGCCACGTGTTTCCACTTAGCATGTGGCAGTCAACTATTGTTCTCATGCCACCTTACTGGTGGTGGAAGCTGTGTGGATTGGGACCTGTTAGTGACATTTCAGAGGAGGGGTGACAGAAGCATTAGTTTGTCTAGCAGCATCCAAGCTGGGACACAGTGTGAAAAATAAAAGAAAGTGCAAATACATAGACGCATGCACACACATCCACACATCCACAAGGTTCTGGGCTTTTCTAACCTCCCCTCCCTTGCACCCCTCCCATACACACACACATAAACAGCCATGGAAGCAAAGCTTGGCCTCCCAGATGTACCCAAATAAGAGCTATAGGGCTCATATCTGGAAGAGCAAACATCAGGATTAAGGAAGTTAGAATCTTCTCCTCTCCCACAGATGTTCCTCCAGGCAAGGTCATCCCTAGATAAAAATAGGGCTATGAGGTTCCTCTTCTTAGTGTTCTCCATGCCCTGTGCCCAACTTGCTTGGCCTCACTGCCACATCCCACTAAAGCACTCACCTGTCCTCCACCTGCCTTCTGTCTGGTGGCTCCTGCAGAGGCTGGCCTCTCCTCCAGTTCTTCCTGGCCCGCATAGCTGTGCAGGTCAGAGTGGCAACCTGGATGGAAAAGGTCAGCAAAAGCTGAGAGGGCTGTTCGTGCTTCTGTGCTCTGTCCAGACTCTCCTCTGCGGTCAATCACCTGTGGCGCCTTCACTGAGGGAGGCACTATGGGTTGTGGAAAGAAGGAGGAGACAGGTTCTGGGCTCAGGAATCTCACAACAGAGCTGAGGAGGAAGAGGCTAACCTACTCACTGGAGACTGAAAAACTGGATATAGTGGTGGAGAGAGAATTGCCAGCAACCTTCTTGCTGAAAGAGCCGAGAGGGCATGGAAGCTTCCGGGTGAGCTAGAAGAGCTTGGGAAGACTTTGTGTAGGACGTGGGCATTGACCTAGTATCCAGTGAGACTCACCATCGAGCCCCATACTGTGACGGGTTGGCGATCAGCTCTGCCTGGGTGTATTGGGGTTTGGAGTTGGGACAGAGGGGTGTGGCGGGGAGCCATAACCTAGAACTCTTCTAACTGCAGTCCTCCTGTGGTTCTCTTCCTCCTTCGCTTTGCCTTCTGCACCTCCAGCTACCCCTCCAGGTATCATCTCCTTGAGCTTGGAAAATTCACCAAGCAGCAGCTGGAAGCCAGGCATTGGCTGCTCAGACAGCATTGGCTGGATTTCAGGTTGCTTTCAGACCATCACAGGGGGAAATCTGCTGTGCTCTTGCTCATTCTAATCAAGACCATGTGCTCTGGGCCCCATGGAAACATAATTGGTGGAATACTTTCTCCAATAGTTCAGCTTGCGGATTCAACAGGAAATACAAACTCAAGGTGCTGAGGAAGGGATGCTGGCTGCCTGGGCTCAAAAGCAAGTCACCTGGGTTCCCAAGGGGATTGCTTGTCCTCAAAAGAGAGATGCTGTTGCGCCTCTGGAAAGGACACAGGATTCTGACGTTTCTCTCACTCCCTCCTCCCCTGAGAAACACAAGAGCTTCTTGTATCAATAGCAAGGGGAAGCTAGCATGGGAACCGTGATCTACTTCAAAAAGCCTTCAGGGTACACTGAATGAGAAGCTGGGCATTTCTGCCAACAACTGCTGGCCAGAGGAGGCCCGGGAAAGGCCAGGTGTTTACTGAAGGGACCTCTGGTGTGGTGGGAAGCTAGGGATCTGGGCTCTAGCCCCAGCGGAGCCATGAATTCCTTGTGTGATCTGGGAGCAGGCTACTCTTCGCCCTGCTTCTTTTTTCCCATCTACCCTGGGCCCCAACTTTCAAAATGAGGGAACAGCGTCCTCTCTAAGGGCTTTGGCAGCTCTGAAATTCTGTGCTTCAAAGTCCAGCTCTTTAGGCAGTGGACAACACTTGAGGGAAAGCAGCCTATGAGAAAGCTCGCTCCAGGGATAACTTCATGCACAGGAGTAGTGGAGATTGTCTCACTGGCGTGATTTGGCATACCCTTGCCTTGCCTAAAAGTATCCCCTCATTGATGGATCAAGAGCCTCTGCTTAGTCTGGTCTCCCTTCCTTTGGGATAGTCCCAGCTCCCATGTCATTTTCTAAAACACAGATGATCTGTGTAACCTCTTTGCGTGAATGCACTAATCAGACGTACTTCTCCCTAACTGGAGGATAGAGAAATAGGGAGAAAGTGATGGGGGAAGGGTAGAGATTTGGAAAAGCGGTTGCCCAGGATGCATATTTTCCTCCCTTACAATCTTACTCGGGGACAGCCCTGGAGTTTCTAGTCTTCTTGTTGTTGTTTTGTTTCCAGAGTGGATAAGGAAGTAGAGAGTTCGTACCTCCTTCTAATTATACCTTATTTGGAAAGTCAGTTTTCAGAGATGTTGGCTTATCCCCAGTTGGATTTGCATGAAGAGAGGCATCAAATCACAGGGCATTCCTGCTGCCATCAAGCAGCATTATATTTACGTTCTCTGTGAGGGATTTGGAAAGACCTTTAGCAATGGAGAGCCTATGGCCCTGTGCTCATGCATTTCCATTAATTAGACCCCTTTGTCATCATCAAGTTTCTCTGTTAGCTGAAGTTTTTCATGCTATGATTTGCAGGAGACATAGGGTTTAGTCCTAGCTCACTTCTTACCTAAACTTGTGACCTTGGCAGAGGTCATTTAATCTCTGTTTGCGCTAGGTTATGAACCACGCAAGAAAAATGGTCTCAATGGTTCACAGTTATACTTGGAAGGAAGGGCAGGCGAGGGGGAGAGAGGGGCAGGTAGAATGAAGTAAGTTGCGGAAAGGAATGGCGAAGAGAGGGAGTGGGTTGTTTTTTAATTAAAAACTCTATCACTGAGCTTGATCACCCACCTTATTCTCTAGCCTTGGCTCTGTGTGACTTTCGGCTGTTCGCTAAAATCAAACCCACCCTCAAAGGACAAAGATTTATCACCACTGAGGATATTGAAAAGAATGTACCGCAGGCTCTGAACTCAATTACTAAAGAGGAGTTCCAAAAAACGTTTTGAGCAACGGCAACATCACTGCACTAAATGTATAGGGATTTAGCCTCCCAAGGTGCTAGTCTGAAGGGAACACCACTCTTTTGGATGTGCACGTCCTAATATGCTTGTGAAAAAGCAGCAGTCAAATTACATTATGGTCATATTTCAAATTATTGCCTGTTTCCTCTCCTTTCGTTCTCAATGGGGATTGGCAACAGCTAGTTGCCAAGTTTTGCAGGGAGCAGCTGAAAGCCATGTGGGATTTTTACCCTAGCTTGTTCTGTACCTACGGCTATTAGTTTCCCTTCGCTGTACATGCAATAAAACTGTACCATAGGAAACTGGCACTTGTATAATGCTTTATGCTTTTCAAGGCAGTTTCGTATCAGATAATAATCTCCTGGAGTGAAGGAACCACATCTTATTTACTTTTGAATACCCAAACCCTAGAACAACGCCTCACCCATAACACTCAATAAATGGTCATGGAATGGAATAGCTAACCTCTCATTTTATCCTTGAAACATCCTTGTAAAAAGGCAGACAAGGTATTAATCAAGGTATTACTCCTATTTTACAAGGACCCAGGACACAAAGAGTACAGTGTGTATGGGGGTGGAAGAAGTCTACCATAGTATTCAGGAACATGGGCTTTGGAGATAGTTCTGGATTCCAATTTGGACTTTCCGCTGATTAGCTATTGACCTTGAGTTAATCGCTGAACTTCAGTTTTCTCAACAGAGGAACAATATCCTCCTCAACTGAGGATAATAATAGTTTCTACCTCCTAGGGTTATTGGGAGGGTGAAATGTGATCATCTGTGTAAGGCACTTAGCATAGGGCTGACGTAGTAAGTAAGCATTCAATCAATCAATTCATTACTTAGTGAATTGTTTAGTATATACAGCTAGCTGGTGGCAAAGCCCGACATGGAATCCAGAGCTAACTTTAAGTGTCAAATTCTTTGCACAAGACAAGGTAGAAATGAGTGTGAGATAAAGTGGCCTGAACTCTAGAGATCTGGCCAGCAAATGGAGTACAGAATCTCCTGAATGCCCTTTGTGCTTCTTACACAAGGGATCTTCTGAAATGGATGTTCAAGACCATTTGCACCTTACAGAAATATTATCTCAGGCTTGAAGGAGATCCTTTTGTGACTCAGTCATTCCAACCATGGAAGCTAGACCCTCTTACAGTTCCCAACCTCCCTGAGAATGGAGGCAACTATATAGATTGATAGATAGTTTGTAAATACATATACACATACGTACCCACACACCCACACACATACATTTTTTTTTGCGGTACGCGGGCCTCTCACTGTTGTGGCCTCTCCCGTTGCGGAGCACAGGCTCCGGACGCGCAGGCTCAGCGGCCATGGCTCACGGGCCCAGCCGCTCCGCGGCATGTGGGATCTTCCCGGACCGGGGCACGAACCCGTGTCCCCTGCATCGGCAGGCGGACTCCCAACCACTGCGCCACCAGGGAAGCCCCACATACATATTTTTAAGTAGCTGAGATAAAAACCAAGTAGACCGAGTAGCCACTGATTGTAGGATGAAATCTGAGGCGGCATCTCCTTGCATTCCAACTTAAAATCCCATGGAACGGAGTTAAACAGAGGCCCATGTTGGCCTGTTTCCTGATTTCAGAAACATAAATCCAATCAACTGAAATGCCTCCTGTTTATACTGGCTACACAAGGCCCCTGAAGACTTTACACAGGAAGTCATTAAAATTCCTTATATTCTCCCCAGTTAAAGGCGTACCCAGTCAAGCGTCTTCCCTCTTCCTTCTATCCAGAGGAGATCTAGGAATCTAGCAGCCTTCAATACAGGGAAATACCTTCTCTCTGTTTCGAGACTTGCAGATTGTCCCATTTGGGAATCTTGAGTGGCAATTTCAGTGAGCTACCCAAGGATTCTTGGCAGACCCAGGAATGGCCACTTATCTCTGCCTTCATACCTGAGAAAGCCCATATTCTCCCCTCACAGGGCCTAATCAACCTGAGTTCTCTCTTTTTTTTTTTTTCCTGTCCTATAGTCACACCTGAAAAAACAGGGCCCTTACTCAGGCTGAGAAATACAGCCCCAGAGAGCCACAAACCTTTCAGTCTTCAGTGTTCAGAAGACCAAAGGACCAGATCTCCACTTCTATTTGGCCCTTCGAAACCCAAAGCCTGAAACATCCTGTTCTTTCGCCACATCTGTTTCTTTACCATACAGCTGGAGCTGCTCCAGTGGGGCAGAAGGATGAGTTCAAAAATACCCATCTTAAACTTTATATGTGGCTTGTCGTCAACCTACAAGGAGAGTTTAAGCTAAAGCGTGGCATTCTTCTCATTCCTTCTTTTCTAATTAACAACATATGATCTCCACTCCTTTCTCCCGCTCCCCTGCCAGGAGCTCCCCCCTTTCACAGTGCTAAAAGCCCAAAGATACTTGCAGTTCAGGCCAGCAGGAGCCCATAGCTTACCCAGGTCTTTTCTTCTTCTGTAAGAGGAGTCCCAAATTACTTCTTTCTACGCACCAAGCTGTTTCCCGCTCAACAAATTTTCAACTTCATCCTGAAGAGACAAATATAAGGGCATTTGTGGTTCTATGCCTCCTTGGGTTTGATAGATGCTCCCTGTCCTAAGCCCTCACACTGAGTACAGAGAGCAAGCAAACAAGCTCTGAGCCAGCCCTTCCCAGAGTTGGTAGTTTTGACCTCATCAGCCCAAACTTACATTTTCTGGCTCTCTCCCAAGCTTCCAGCACTCCCACTTACTCCCTTCTTGTTCTAGCTATATATTTTTAAAAGAGCATTTCCCCCAACACGAGAGAAAGAGAGAGAGACAGAGACAGACAGAGACGGAGACAGAGACACAGAGAGACAGGCACATGCTTAACCGCCCAAAATAGAGCCTGGTGACATAATTCAACGGGGAGTTATTCGAGGACTTAAGGATCTTCTTCATGACCCACAGAGCTCATAGCCTGGGTGACTAACTCCAAAACCTCTAATATGAGACCCACATTTCTTTGGGCTCCCATTTTATACTCGCAAGATCTCCTAAACTCCAACTTGGCAAAGAGATTTTGTGCTTGGCTATAGACCTCCCGCAGAGCCGATGCCTGGTGAGGGGCTGAGGAACAGCTATTCTTAGGTCATACTCAGATCTCTTCTTAATGGACGCACAAATAAAACCACGGACAGAAATATGACCTGAGGGTTCCCAGACCTCAAGACCACCCTTGGAACCCACAGGAAGTCCCCTGCCTCTCTATACACACACATGCAAAAAGCCTCCCTATAGCATAGAGAGTCCACATGGGAAACATCCTCCCTCCACCTCAAGGGGCCAATTGCCTCTGTTAAGTGTGTTAGAGTAACTAGGTTTTGCACGTTGTGACATATATCATGGTCTCCTCGGTTAAAAGGTGACACTCACGATGTCACAGCTGCAGGGTGCTAGTGGCAAAAGAGACACGTACAGCCAGCTTTAACCCCTATGAATAGGTCAGTAGAGGAAAAAAATATGGCATAGAATGACGTAAAGAAGGAAAGAGGACGGTATCTCAATATATTCCACAGGATCTGAACAGCCATGCCTAGGGGCCGTGAGTTAAGGCCCACTTCTACTCCATGTCCAAATGGTGTCTGCACTAAAGCTGTTATCTGCAATGCCTCATACTTTTTGACTGACAGTTGGCTTCAAAGTTTTACTCATAGCAAACCATCCTATACTTTCCTTTGCCAGGTATAGGGTATTATATTGACGGTATTCTCCTTCTAATGAACATGGGATTGGAATCATGTTGAGGATGAAGATTCTCAGCGTACTGAGGGGTAGATTTGAGACAGGACTCCCAAGAACTAAGGCCTCTCTCTTCCTCTTGTGCTATTGTTGGGAGTACCGGTTCAGGGCTCTTACTCCGTAGAGCCCACGTGAAACGTGAAGTCCACAATGTGGCTCTTATGGCAAAATTTATTGTCATACCAGTAAGTGAGCTTGACAACATGGTCACTGAGGGCCATGCTGGCCCAAGCAACAAAGATAGAGGAGTAGGTATCACTGTTAAACTCACAGGAAACAGCCTGATCCTCTGTGTAGGCCAGGATGTCCTTCAAGGGGCTGTCCGGTGCTGATGTCATCATATTTGTCTATGTCTATGAGAGACATGTTAGGGGTGGAGACACAGAGGCCAATGAGATTCCCATTTAGCTGAGGAATGACCTTGCCTACAACCTTGGTGGTATCAACGCTTGTAGGGATGATGATTGGAGCAGCACCATGATCAACAGGCTGTGGTTTTCCAGAAGGGCCATCCACAGTTTTCAGTGTAGAATTAATGGTGTGATCATGAGTCTCTCCACGATCCATACATTATCAGGGGTAACTACCCTTGACCAGGGTACCTAGAAGTTCGTGGTACAGGAGGCAATGCTGGTAATATTTAGTCAGTGATCATACTTCTCATGGTTCCCTTCCCTTACAAACATGAGGACAGCTGCAGAAGGGAAAGAAATTATAAACCTCCAACCCTCAAGTGAGCTCCAGCCTTCTCCAAGAGCAGGAAGAGGCTAGTGGACTCCACAGCAAACACCAACCTGTTGGAGAAATGTGGTTATGGATATTTTGACTAACTAAAATGTTCAAATTAACTTTCAAGGCTAAATGTTGATTAATTCATATATAGCTAATATGTTACCAAGTTCTGATGAAACAGAAGCAAACAGAAAGTGTTCAGCACGCCATGCATTTAGTAAGTTGTAAAAGAGCATGACTAGGTCAATGGAATCATTTCTCTGATACTGAGAAAATGGCCTGGCTGCTATAACATGGTGGTATTTTTAAGGTCACCATGAACAAGCTACTGATAAATCACACCTGACAACCCCACAACAAATCAATGGGAACTAAACAAGCTTAACTTTCAAACCAATAAACAGAAGGATGGAAGAGGTGTCATTAAATGCAGCCTTCTTGGAGACCAACATTGGAGGTGATGGTAGTAACTTGAGAAGAGATGCATGCTCTGCTGGCCCTTTAGCGTTAGGGTTGACAACTGATGGCAGTGCTTAAGGTAAAGGAAGACGTCAGCGTTCTCCCAGGCCCCATATTAGAAGCATATCACTTAACATATGCCTTATCCACATAGCCTATCAATTACCTAATCTGTTCTTTCAAAACGTCTCCTGCCACTGTCCATCAACCTCTATACCCTCTTCCATCAGCCTAAGTGAAAGTTTTTCTCCATTCATGATTAATAATAGCTCTATATGAAATGCCCAAGTCATGCTAGACACTGATCCAAAGAGTTAGGAATACACTGAATCCTGTGTTAGAGATGGGATATTGGAGTGATTATTCCATTTCCCAGACGAGTGCCTCTGCATTTCCCAGAAGGAGAGAAAGTCAAACGTTTCTGCAGTGACCTGTGTATGTAAGAGATGACTTGGTTTCCTGGGCAGATAGATTGCCATACAGTGACTCAGTGTCTGACCAATAAGCTACCCTTTTTGATGGGGTCAGTCATTCCCTTTATCCCTAGGACTTGAGTTGTCAGAGAGTATATCACTGAACTTACCAACAAAGAACTTGGAAAGAGTTTCTATAATACTATGACTTCTGTCCAAGCTTACCTCAATTAGTCCTTACATTTAGTTGATCAAAAAACAAGTATTTATAAAGTACCTGAGGGCAAAGCATTCTGTTAGGTACAGTAGAGTGGCACGAAGTGTAAGATGTAGCCCCTACCTTGGGATAGTCTATTGAGGAGGAAAACCTTATATGAGGCTGGTTGAGCAGCCTTCATGGAGTTATGAGGATTTGGCATGGAAAAGAATTGGAGAGACGGAGGGGAAGGAAGGCATTTAGGTCCGTCCAGAATTTTACTGTTTTTGGTCTGAAGCCTTCATAAGACTCACAGTATAAAGTACATATAATGTGCTCTTAAAAATAAACTATCAAGATCAAAACAGAAGTTAGAAGGCTTTTTTGAGTTTCAGTTTAAGAAACATTTTCCAGTTGTTTTCATAAAAGGGATTGTCAGTCTAATAATACAGTTGGATTAATAGTAGTGTCTAAAATAGTTTTAGTTCTGATTATTAAATGATTGGCAGAAATAAAGAATCCAGTGGTTATGAAACTGCCTGGGTCAAAACTAAGCCACTTACATCTTCTAGCATTACTCTAAAGTTGACATTAGTTAAAATGATCACCCAACTCTCACCAAAATTTCCAGTGTGTTCGCTGGTAACAAGAATCCATCAGCTCAAAGGAGTGATGGAACATTTTTTTTTTTTTTAGCACAGAAGCAGGTGCACTGGATTAGTGGAGCAGATGGAATCAGCCATCTCGAATGGCAACAGGTATAGTTTGGGAGCAGGATATTACAAAGGCTTACTGATGCCCACACAAGGCAAGAGTGACCAGGGAAACAAGTCTATACTTTCCCCCCAGGTATCCACCTGACCTCTTCCTCTATAATAGTGTCTATGTAATAATGTCTCTTTTAGACACTATTAATAATAGCCTGTATTATTAATAGTATCTACAATAGTTTTCGTGCTGATTTTTTAATGATGTCACCTCCTCAGAGGGATCTTCCCTGGCTCTCCCTATATAAAGTCAGACCCTCTGTCACTGTCTATCTTCTCATCCTGTTTCATAATTATTTGAATATACGCTTATTGTCTCTTTCCCCATTAGAATGGACTCTTCAGGAAAGCAGGGACTTTCTTGCCTTGTTTACTGGTATATGTTCAGCTCCCAGAACAATGGGGCCAATAAATATTTGTTGAATGGATGTCATAACATTTGAAAAAAGCTATATATCAATAAATCCCAAATAGGTGATTGGACATTATATTTTAAACCAATGATCTCATATAGATTACTACTTGCTTTAGAAATGGTTTATGATGTGGGAAGGGATAAAGGCACAACTTCCTATACAGTCTCACTCCACCTTTTCCATGAAGTCTTCTCAGGTAACTCCATTTCTTTTTCTGACCTCTGAATGCACGTTGCTTAATGTGTAACTGTCCTTTGTGTATAGAATTTATCTGTAAGTTCTTTAAGAATGAGGATGATATCCTATCTTTTTTACCCTATATTTTCTATCATGCCCAGCACAGCACGGGGAACATAGTAGGCACTCAAAACATTACATGACTTGTTGATTGATTCCAGATGGGGAAATTGGCAAGCATAAGCTGTTACAAACGAGCTTTTTTTTCTGTTTTTCTAAGACAACCCAATAATCAACTGGTGTTAAAGACATTACTCATAAATCCTAACAAATCATTTTGACTATAAAGGTAAATTTGATCCATCTGCTTCTGCCCTGGGCTATGTGGATTACAGTGGGCTGGGCAGCCTGCAAAGATTGCTTCATGCCTTGCCCTTCCCAGATTTCTCCTTCTAATCAGCGAATGTTGCATTCTTTCTGGAATATGAAGACATTAGAATTCAAGCTGATTTCTGGAGGCAGTATATTCTCCAGCCCTGGCCTTCGGTCAAGAACATACTGGTGTGCGCTGGGGTTTTTTTTTCACCAATTTCAGTGACTTTTGGGAGTCCCCAAACCCAGCAAGAGACTGCTTCATTCTAATTCATCCTAGAGTATTCTAACACAAACTGGGAAGTGAGGTGTTTCTTAAATTCTTCTGATGACTGTCGGCTCCCATGGTACCTTGTGCCAAGCCTACATATTCCTACTCAGAAGGTATACTTATACATCTTGGGATGTAGAGAGTCTCCTTCTCAGGGATGGTAGCCTGCTAGTAGCACTGGCCAGTTATGTGGATTTTCAGTGCTGTAACTGACCTAAAGTAGAATCCAGGCTCATTGTCATACTGTTTAAGATGTTCTCTGCTTGCTCATTTCATTTCAAAATGCACCTGAATCTATTATCCTCTGCAATATTCTCTGCTGAACTGAGCTGAGATATGGATTTCCCTTAGGTCAGCCTGCTTTTTATTGCAACGTTTCTTACAGCTGATGATAGGGACCAGAATCAGCATTCCTACCAGGGTGCCCTCTGTCTTCAAGGCCAGTAACTCCTAACATTTTTGGAGCAGCGACAGTCTATTTGATTTTGCTTTTTAAAAATTAAAAAAAATTTTTCTTTAAAATTATTTAAAAAATTTTTGTCGGTTAAAACTAACATACAATATTATATTAGTTTTAGGTGCACAACATAGTGATTCAATATATTTTTTTAACATCTTTATTGGGGTATAATTGCTTTACAATGGTGTGTTAGCTTCCGCCTTATAACAAAGTGAATCAGCTGTACATATACCTATGTTCCCACATCTCTTCCCTCTTGCGTCTCCCTCCCTCCCACCCTCCCTATCCCACCCCTCCAGGCGGTCACAAAGCACCGAGCTGATCTCCCTGTGCTATGCGGCTGCTTCCCACTAGCTATCTACCTTACGTTTAGTAGTGTATATATGTCCATGATCACAACAATAAGTCTAGTTACCATCCATCACCATACAAAGTTGTTGCAATATTATTGACCATATTCCCTGTGCTGTAACTTACATCCTCATGGCTTATTAATTGTATGAATGGAAGTTTTTACCTTTTAATCCCCTTCACCTACTTCATCTGCCCCTCTACCCCACTCCCCGCTGGCAACCACTGGTTCGTTCTCTGTATCTATGAGTCTGTTTCTGTTTGGTTTGGTTTGTAGATTTCACATATAAGTGAAATCATATGGTATTTGTTTTTCTCTGTCTGACTTATTTTACTAGCACAGTACACTCCAGGTCCATGCTACAAAGGGCAAAATTTCATTCATTTTTACGGCCAAGTAATATTCCACTGTGTGTGTGTGTGTGGGTGTGGGTGTGTGTGCGCGCGCGCACGCAGGTGCGCACATCACAATTTCTCTATCCATTCATCTATTGATGAACGCTGATTTTGCAACACTTCTGCTTCGTTTGTCTTCTCTTGGGAAGAGTCAACTTTTGGCGGACAACATTAATGACAGTGGAAGAAGTAGTGGAAAAGAAGAGGAATACTAGTTGAGGAGTCAGTGGGCTCGGGGTCTAATTCTGCGGCTTAACAATGGTTCTTCAACTGAGTTGTGACCTGAGAAAATCACTTGCCTCATTTGGGCCTCAGCTTCATTTGTGAAATGAGGGGGTTGGACTAACTAGATTAACGTTTCCTAAATCTTGCTGCCTCTTAGACTCACTGGGCAGAAGCACCAGTGGGAATCAAAAATACTAATTCTAGGGCTGTATCCACCCCTGACCTACTGAATTAGAGTATATCATGGTGAGTATCTGTAGTTTTTTAAAACATCACCAGTAAATCAGATATATGTATACATGGTTAAGACTAAATCAGGGTTTCTCAAACTTTAATATACATACAAAATCACTTGGAGAAATTATTAAAATACCTGCCCTTTATGATTCAGTACATCTGGGTTGAGGCCTGAGATTCTGCTTTTCTGACAAGTTCCAAAGTGATGCCCATGCTGAACTTTGAGTAGCAAGAGGCTAGAACTTTGATGGTTCTCATCTGGGGACTTTGCCCCCCTCACCAAGTAGTGTTGCCAGGTAAAGTACATTTTCTAAATCTGGCAATCCTATCCCTAGGGGACACGTGGCAATGTCCGAAGACATTTTTGGTTGTCACAACTGGGGATGGGGGTGGCTACTGGGATCTAATGGGCAGAGGCCAAGGATGTTGCTCAGTATCCTACAATGCACAGGACAGCCTCACCCTCCAAGCAAAGAATATCGGCCTAAAACACCAATAGTGTCAAGGTTGAGAACCCTGGTCTAGATGATCTAATTTAAAGTTTCTTCAAATGTTTACATACTGCATATGATTCTGGTATATAATTATAATAACGGCATATATTTTGATCAGTGATCAATGGTTGCTATATCAGAATTTTCTTCCCTAGCCATGTAGCTTATCACAACAGGAAATTTTCTAATAAACTTTTCTGGAACTTTCCAACAAAGCTTTTATGTTTTTATTTCTCCAGGAATAACAACTGAGCGTTGAGAATAGGAGAAATGTTGAGTGTCAGAACCTGAAAGGCCTTTAGTAATCAGTTCACTCAAACCCTCTTAACCCACAGATGGAGAAATAAAGGCCCACAGAAGGGAAGTGTCCGGCCCAAGCTGTGTTGTTTTAAGGAAATTCTCCACATATCTGAGGCTGTTAGGGTAATTAATTGTTTATAAAATGTCAGTAGTACTACCTGCTTTTAATTGGCACACATTCTCAAAATAAACTGGATAAGGAGATACATTTTCCTCTCATTTGAAGACCACCACCTCCCCACCCCACCTCTGGCTTCTATTTCTATCCACACATTGAGACTGATTTTTCTAGATAGCTAAAGTTACCTCATTCACTGAATACACTCATTCTGATATGGCAGGCTTTGGAAGAATTTGCTTTGGCTTGTAGTGGTAATGATAATAGATATTTATGGGGGATTTACAATTGTTGGGTGTTGTTATAAGGGCTTTACCTGGGCTAACTAATCTCACCGACCCTTACTTCAGAGATGAGGAAACTGAGGAACAGAAAAGTTAAGTCACCTGCCCAAGGCTACACAAATAGTAAGTGGTAGAGTCAGGACTTAAGCCTGACAGTTGGATTCTAGGGTCCAGGCTATTGGCCATCAAACCAGACTGCCTCTCAGAGCTTGCAGTTTTACTAAGAGCTAGGAGTTCCTTGAAGGAAGGGAGCATGCCTTTTGTCTTCATATCCCCTGAAATTAACACAATAATTGGCACATATTAGGAGCTCATTATTTGTAGGTTGCATGAGTGAATGCCAAGATTTGGTGCTCTCAGCAAAGAAACCCACAGGCAGGTGAAATGATTTTTTGCTTATTTCCCTTTCCACAGGTGTGAGCAAGAGTTTGCACAAGACTTAACTGCCCACTCTGTTGCCTGAATAATTAGAATTTTTTTCTGAGGCAAATGGTCTTTATGTCAGGGAGGTACAGTGAAGACAGTCAGATCTGCAAGGAGCTATTCATCTGTCCTAGGTAAAATGTTAGCAGGTGGGAACGCTCCAAAGCAAGGCCAAGGGGTTCAGCCTGGGTTCTCCACCTGGAGGGCTGATGCCTCCATCTCCCGCTGCCTTTGATGCCGTTTCTAGGCTGGCAGCTGCCAAACCCAGACTTGAGCAAATGAGCCTATAAACACAGCGAGGAAGATCTCTTTCTTCAAGAAGCGCTGTGACAAGAGTTTGGTTAGGACTCAGCTCAGATGTTCCTCCCTCCCTTTATGGAGGCAGATCTTATGGAAAGATCATGAACTTTGAAATCCAAAGGACCTGGAGTCTCACTCTGTTTCTGCTACTTTCTACCTGAGTAACTTGACCTCTATTAGCCTCAGTTTTCTTGTAGTGCATGGACTTTTGGGGAAGATTCCAAGTTAACTTCCCTGTCACGTGGGAGGCTTTCAACAAACATTAGCTCTCTCTCCTCCAGCAGATCCAGGACTCTCCCTTGTTCTGAGTCTTGTGGAAAGAGTATGATTCTCCAGGCTGCAGGCAATCTGTAGCTTGTCCGCACATAGTTGTTCATTGCTCTTTATTCCCTTTCCTCCTTCCTTACAGCAGTAGAATTGCAAACTGATATCTGCAAGTTGACCCTGTGATGTTGAAACCCAGAAAAATCCTCAAGTCAAAGAATCCCAAGGATAACAATGGTCAGCTAACTGCTGAAACGTGGCATCATGGTGAGTTGGTAGAAAAAGTAATTGTATAAGTCAAAATGGTTGGAGTGACCTTAAATGTGTCCTTGGAGGAACTTTCTGCAGACATGTTGGTTTTCTGTACAAAAGGATTTGCTGCCTCAAGGTAGTCACTGGGACTACCTTGGCAACTGGGAAATGGAAGAGCAAAGAGGAAGGCCTCAGTAATAGAATTCTACATCCAGAGGTAAATTATATCTCAAGTACTCAGTCATTTTGAACCAATATTGTTTTTTCAGACAGAAAAAGTACCACCAGGAGGTAGAAGCTTTTTCTTATATGAATACAGAAAAGCCACCCCACCCATGCTTTCCCCCTACACATGGATAGAATTTCACCTTGTTCACAGATGCTCCTGTGTCAAGCATTTGCTATCAATAATTTTTTAAAGCCAAGATTTCTGGTCTGCATGTGAGTTCAATTTGTATATACTTCTGTGATCTGGAGAAAGAACTATAGACTTTGGGCTATAATAGGAAAGCTAGGAGCAATAACCAGAAGATCAGGGTCTTCCCAACTTGATAAGAATATACTCCATCTTTACAGGGACAGTTACAGGAGGAAACCCTTAAGAAACATTTGACTTGTGGCTTATAAGAACACACTTGTCCCGAGCTTTTGGCTCAGATCTGCCACTAACTAGCTTGGAGACTTTGGGAAATTCACTTTTCTGGGCCTCAGTTTCCAAAGTTCTTACAGGAGGGGACTACAGTAGACAATATTCTTCTAGCACTCATACTTGAGGATTCTGTGGGAGTGCCAGAGATAGAATTGGATGTTGACCTTACAGTATCAATAGCTAACTTTCTGTTCTTCCGGTCCTATCAATATGTCACTGACCAAGTTTAAGGGAAGGAGTATGGGGGAGGGAGAGGCAGAGAGCAAGGCCTGTGTGCTGAGACTACACCATGTGTTTTGTATTTGCCTAGATTTACACGTGGCCTAAAGCCTGTTTGTTCTGTGCCTGTATTGTTTCAACTTCCCTCCGTTTCACTGGTTCTATAAATTGGCTTTAACCCAATTCTCTCTGTTTTGGTCATTAAATTTCAAATTGGTTCCTGGCTTTGTGTACAATCCCCTTCTTCCTTTAATAATAGAATCGATCTCACTCCCCAGAATGATGGTTGGAAACTTGAAAGCAGGCTAGTTACTGTTCCTTCGTTGTATTCAGTTTCCTACCATTTACCTTCCTTTGGATTTTCTCTTTACAGCAGTGTCCAGCATCTTGGGCCTCAAATTCCTCTCTGATGGGCTGAGACCTCTTATGTTTGAGGAGGCTGGGTAATCCAGTGCCCCTTGGGAATATGTTGTTAGGACAGCCACAGCAAACAAACCTAAAATGAGAAATTGAACCAAAGCAGTCTAGTCCTAGCCCAGTGAAGCTCTTCAGTTGGTAAAAGGCTCTTGACACTTGCCAAGAGCTGAAAGGGTCCCACCTTACCTGAGCACAGAAGGGAGCTGTATCTGATGCAATGACAGTTAGTCCTGCCCAGAGATGTGCTGGTAAATGCTTAACAACTGGCTCTGTGGCGGGGGGGGGGGGGGAACCCCGATTTGTAGTGTTTGCCAATTTCCATGGTGAAAATACTCCCACCATGACTGATTGTAAGCTAACAGCATGACGTCACTAAATGTGGAATTGGAAAGCAATGAACACAAATGGCCCTTGAGGGTGGTGCAAGTACACTCCAGCATACCACCCACCACCCAACTGCATCTACGATAGGCCCACACAGCCCAAAGCTGCCAGACCTGGGTTCTCTGGCAAGGATTGGGGAGGAAAGAGAGAGTGGTCCTTATACACTGTCCTGTCTCTCCAACCTGCTCCTTGGGAAATAAGCATTAGAACTGAGTGTAAAACATCATATACTTTAAAATCTCCAGGAGGAAAACTCAGTCACATCATGTCCTTCCCAACATGTTTTTTTTTTTTTCCTACAATTTAGCTCAGGGTAAGTTTCATTCCTGGGTCCCCAAAAACCTTTTAAAGAAGACTCCCTTCCTGTTTAAGTCTCTAGAAAGGAACCTGCGACATATCCAGATAATGGAGACTCCTTTCTTGGTGACTAAAGAGCTCAGAAACATGTGGTTCGGCAGAATGCCTGAACTCTGATTGTATCAAGAGACCGATCATCAAATTGATTGTCTCACAGTTAATCTGATCCACTTTGGTTACCCCAAACCTGGGTTGATCATTCGATGGATATTATCAGATTTATTTATGTGTGACTATCCAACCACTTGCTTAGGAAAGGACCCCAAATGGTTTCTCAAACCTATCTTATATATAACAGCTAACATTTATTGAGTGCTTGCTATGTGTCAAGCTTTGCTCTACGGGTTTCGTATGTAACATATAATCCTCCCAACAACTTCTGAAGGAGGTGCTACTATTATCACATTTTATAGATGAAGAAACTGAGACACAGACAGGTGAAGGATCTTGCCCAAGGTCACACAGCCGATAAGTGGTAGAGCTAGGATTCAAACCTTGGCAAGCTCAAGAGTCCTTTTATTGAGCCACTATACTAATGTAATCTTACCATAGGCACAGAGTTTAATTAAAACATTAAAACTCTCCTAAGCTTGAAGTCAGGAAAGATGAGTTCTGACTCTGGCTCTGGCACTGGCTTGTGAGACCTAGGGAAATTTCCTCTATTTCTGCATGCCTATGCTATACGAATGTCGAGAGAATTCGATAGAAAATTCTGGAGCCATGAGCAAGCTTTTCAAAAGGAAGTTGTAGGGATCTAAGTTGTTACTGTTTCTCAGTGTCTTTCAAGGATCTCATGAAAAAGATTTGCTTTTGCTGGCTATATGTTTTGCAGTTTGACCCCCATTGTTCTCCTTTCAGTCTCTTCAGGAGAAAAGTCCTTAGAAGTTAGACTTGAAAAAAGTCCAGGAGAGCAGTCAACTCCTTGCTTGTTCAGGCAGGATTGCTCTCCGTTGACACATCCCGTGTGTTTTGGTTTAGCGGTTCCAATCTTCTTCCCCTGAATACTTTGCTAGGAATTTTCTCCAAATCTTTTCTTTCCTCTGAAGAGTCTATATGTTATATAGGCTTATCATCTTCCAATTTCAGGCCAGACAGAACTGTGAAGCACTGAGGAACTATTTTTTCAAAGCTGAAAATAGATAGTGCCCATTCCTTAGCACTATCACCACAGTTTCAGGGTGCTAAAATTTATATGTACCATGAAGAAAGAAAAGGCTCTAGTTCTCAGGAAACACTATAATTTGGGCTGTGCTGGCGGAGAAGGAAGCCCCTAGTAACTGGGGCTGTATGTGGTTATTATTGCACAAAGTAGGGAGTGGTGACAGGAAATCCACACTGTGGCACAAATACCAATGCTAGTAGGAGGCTCAAGGAGAAAGTCAATAGTCTACAGCACTTCCTATTCTCCTCCCCTGCTAGAAAGATTCATGGCTCCATGAATGATCTGAAGTAGGGTCCCTACATAAGTTATCAGCCAAATGGAGACATTCTTTAGAGTGCTCTTTGCTGAATCAAGTCCATAGGAGTAAACTGGACTGTCTTGGGCAAACTAGAAAAACTAGTTTCCCTATCCTGGAGATAAAGCTCTCTAAAACTTGATGGTGTGGATTCACAGTTGAGGACCCTACTCTAGGCCCATGTTGGACATCACAGAGTGCCCACAGTTGCCCAGGACAGCACAAGGAGATGAGACAGCTCCCTGGGCCATGCATCCAACCAGGGCATCAGCTGGGGGTTTTGTGTTCGTGTTTTGCAGTGTCTTCTCAGATGAAATTGCCATGCTGATTGCAAAAAGGAAGAACAATTAGCACATTCATTAATTAGAATCTTGTTTTTAATTCTACTGTGAAGAGTAATCTTTTGTTAACTTGAATGAGATCCTAAGCTTACCCTAAGCTTTAATTATAGTGTTATTATTTTAAAATATTGGCTGGCCCTGGACCAAGATGCTAGAGTGTTTAAATTTAAGTACTCCAGAGGTAATTTAAACACGTGATAATTTACTGACGGGTACTAATGACCCAAAGGAATTCCACATTGTTTAGTTCAAACAAATGATTATGATGATAACAGACCCTGAAGTATGCTAATCACATTCTTTGCCAGGGAGCGTGAGTACCTGTAAATGGATGTGTGTCTGTTTGTGGTTGCCTCTGAGCTGTCAGGAGAGGCTGCAGCATAAGGGTGTTGGAGACTTGCAGCCTTTCAGGTAGCATGACCTTGTTTGAGTTCCTGCTCTACTATAAGCCACACTAACTGCCTGACTCTTGGCAAGTTACAATCTCCTCAAAGTTTTAGTTCCTCAATTGTAAAATGAGATTAATGATACCCCTCTTGGAGGAGTGTTTGTGAGGATTAAGGAGCCAACATATATAAAGTGCCGGGGACATAGTAGACTCCTGATAAATGGTAGTAGGAGGCTTACATATCTATGTAAAATCGATTCCATTTTACATAGATATCTTATTTGCAGTTGTGTATTCTTGTGTATATCTCCATGTTTAGATTTTCCAGGTGTCCGTATCTGACTTTGTATCCATGTACTTACCTGGGTGTATAGATGTATATTTTGGTATTTGGTGAAATGTATCTCTCTCTGTATCTGTATGAGTGCAGTAGTCTTGGTATGCAGCTGTATCTATGCATATACTGAGTGAGAGTCTGTGTGTGTATGAAGGAGATATGCCATATCTGCATGAATGAATGTATATCGCTGTGCTTTCTGTAGTTCACGATCTCAGACTAGGCTGTGAAGACCACCTTAAGTATGACTCTTCCATTTCCAGCAATACCTTAAATTCTTTGGCCTTGATTTCATCCTTGTTTAGGTGGTCCAGGTAGTGGAGGTGGTTTGGTTGATTCCTTCTTTTATGGATTTGCGAGTATGTGTGCGTGTTAGAACCAATAGCTCCTTAGGCACAATTAGCTGCTTCCTTTCTCCTGCTTCCTTTTTTCTTTTCCTGCTCCTTCCTTCCCTTTCCTTCATTGTCTGCAACCTTACTGACTTTTCACCCAGTAACATCAGGGGGAGGAACACCTTAAGCAGGTGGGACGGCAGTCTTTGACTCTGAAACAAACTGTGAACTCATTCAATGGGAACTCAAATTTGGGCCCCTGTGTGTTGGAGACGCAGATTCGCATATAAAAGGAAGAATGTAAAGGTTGGAGAATCACCAGAGACAAACTGAGAGGCAGGTGCTTACCTTTGTGGTTTGATCTTAGAATAACCATGAAGTCCTCTCCACCTAGAAATTGTTCTCACACTGGCCTGTCATAGAACCTGAAAGTCCACCATTAGGTCCTGTGTCTGGCCGGGCTTTTCCCTGTGCTGCAGACACAGCTCTGCAGCCAGCTTTGTGGCACCCCTGTAATATTAAAGTGTGCCAAGGCTCCGTCCCACCTGCTGAACCTATATTCTCAAGTTCCAAAGAGTCTTGGGAACCTCCAGGACTATTCTGCTGGAACTTAAATTGTCACTGATGGGAGGGAGGCATTAAGGACAAACAATTGTTGCCTTCCTCCTTCTGCCTTTCCCTACTTTCAAGTCAACAGCCCATTATCAAGCATTGACCACATGAAGTCCTTAGGTTGGATGTGGGGACCAGATACAAAAAGATCATCTCTTTCCTCTCTCTCCTCTCCATCTTGCAGTTTTTACGCTAAGCCCTCCTCATTGCTGCTAGGAGCAAAGCAGATCAGATAAACCAATGACAAACTGTGTTGGTTATCCTTTCCCACGAGTTTTGGCATTTTAAAAGAGGGCCTGGGGACAGATTCATGAATTCCTCCCCACACTTAAGCAGTGCCCCTACATTCTGAAATTAATCTTCTCTCTGACAATGGCTGGAGCCAATCGCCCATTTTGTCCACGGTGGAGACCATCTATGTGGTAGTGAGGAAGCATTCTGATTAAATTAACTTGACTTAAGATGTGAATGATATCTGGCTTAATGTGTTTATTTCCCAAAATAAATATACATTTCGAAGGGGAACTTGTTAAAAATAAGTAACTCTCAAATGGTAGGCATTAAACAGCAATATGGGACCCTTCAGGCTTTCTGGGCCTCTCAAGATATAGCATATAAGCAATTAATGTTTTCTTCCCAATTCTCATAATATGCTGATATTCACCCAGTTCTTCTGGCGCTCACTTTTGTTTTCAACAAGTCTCACAACCATGCTGTGATGATGCAAGATGCCATAGGCATTCCCTTGACATAAGGGCTGCTAGGCTCCATGGAAGGGCACGAATCACCCTGGAGGTGTGGTGGAGTAGGGGTCGCAAGAAATCACCGCTACCTCTCCTCCCTGTCTTCTTCTCCTCTAACTTCTACTTTCTCAGAAAGCAGTTTAACGACCTAATTTTACTTAGTGGTCTACAGAATAGACTTCTCATTGAACTACTTTGCTACTCTCTATTTAATGTATATGACAGAGAAAAACACCAATGATCAATATGTGAGCCCTAGCTTCACCTATATTGTTAGATGTAATATATTATTAATTTTTACTGTGTTTTTCTACCTTCATCAAGATCATTAGTAAATATTACTGCATTCTAATTTACATATATGCATTTACATTTTGCATTTGTATTTCACAACAGGGACCTAGCCTCTGTCAACACTTTTATACCCTAGTATCTGTAACCAAAACCGAGGATTTTACTTAAGCTACTAAATTAATGCATTGTACAATAACATTATGGGTAGAATTCTGAGTTTCAGATTTATGAGCTATTCGTTTGTACAGCAGACATTACTCTCTGTTCAATCTTTGGCCAGAACAAATCCTACCAATGTAAAGAAAAGGTAAATGTACTTTAGTATAGGTGAGGCAATGAGGGCTAAGTACATGATCAGGGAAGGGAAAATAGTTGTGTGTATTTCATGTCCAGGCTGAACCAAAAAACCTGTCCGTTGGCCAATCTATCTTAGAAGACTGGAGGATTGATGGGATTTCAGAAGCTGTTTAAATGATGGGAAAGACCATTTGACTGCCTGAAGGAAAAGTATTCCAGGGAGAATATATTGCTTTGGAAAAAGTTCAGAGGTGGGAGTGAGATGTGCCTGCAGGGAACCTGAAACAGGTGTGCCTTCACAATGAGGTGTAACCATAAAGTGATGAATGTGACTTCTTTTGATACAAACATACCAGTACTTTACATCCCCACAGTGTTGTCCTCTTCAAAGCAGACATCTTGAGAGTCTAGATTCTTAATGAAGCCCAACATACCTTTGAATATTCTCTTCTGGTCTAGCCTTCAGAGCCAAACGTGCAGACTGCACCCATTCCTTTAAGAGAGAAAGTGGAAATAACTAGCTGCAATGTAAAAGGGATCTGAAGACTGGAATATGACTCATGGCTTCCTAGCCACCACCTTTAATGATCACTTGGTAAGCTGGAGAGGTGACCACCGACACCAATATAGTAAATGGAGCCATCTTAATTAAAGGTGGAGAGATCCATATGGCCTCTGGGATCTTCTCCCAGGTATAACACCCTCTTTTCATTTTGATGTTTATCTTGAGTTGATGGTATATCATCCTGCCAGAGTTTGCTTGCTTGCAAATGGAGTTAGATGAAACTCTTCTACACTTTCTACCCTTTGTGAAATAGACTCCATGTGACCAAATGAATTCCATCTAGGTCTTAAGGGATAAAGACAAAAGCAAGAGAGCTGTATGATACAAAATTGAATAGATAGAGATCATTGGGTAGTCCAAGATGTCTGATGACTGTTATCCTGGAAGCCCATTCAAAGAGCTTGATAGGCAGGGGGGAAAGTGAGGGGGGGGATAAATTGGGAGACTGGGATTGAGAAATCCACATTACTATATATAAAATAGATAACTAATAAGGACCTACTGTATAGCACAGGGAACTCTTCTCAGTACTCTGTAATGACCTATATGGGAAAAGAATCTAAAAAAATTGGCTATATGTACATGTATAACGGATACACTTTGCTGTATAGCAGAAACTAACACAACATTATAAATCAACTATACACTAATAAAAATTTTAAAAAAAACAAACAAAGAGCTTGGGAGGGTATATGAGGTTTGTTCTATCAGAGGCTTCAGAGAGATTGACAAGCATGAAAACAAACTGTCATTTAGATTTAACAATGAAAAAAATTACACATCGTTTGGGATGGAGCTTAGGGTTGGGATCAGGGGTCTCAAATGACAGTGGACAGGGTCCAGATAAATGTTGGGGCTTGTGAATTTCACAACGTGAGTATAAACAGTGCTGCTACAAGAAGTTGATGTTAAAAGGGGGAAAAGAGATGTGGTTAAGTGTGTCAAATGTTAGATTCTGTTACTGAAAAAGTAAGGATGAAGGATGACCCATAATGCGTATTAAGCATCTATTTTGTTCCAGGTTCTTTAAATATATTGCTTCAGAACAAGCCTGTGAACTAGAGATTATGATACCCATTTTAGTGATGAGGAAACTGAGGCTCAGAGAGGTAAAGTAACTTGCCCAAAGATACATAGCTAGTTGTTGGCAGAGCTAGGATTGAACACAGATTTCACTGACTCCAGTGAAAGTTCATGCTCTTCATTAGTGTATTAAGTTACTCTTTAAGGATGGATACAGCTGAGTGTGCACACAGAGAAGAAAGAGCTAGAAGAAAAGTGTTTTTTAATAAAAGGCTAACAGTCTGAAGGACAAAGACTTAAGAATGTGGGCAGCAATGGGATCCTAGCTTGGTGCTGCCAATGACAGGGAATGTAGGAGAAAGAATTAAGTAGTGTTTTGAGCAGAGATTGTAAACTGGTGGCCCATGGGCTAGATCCAGCCAGCACACATGTTTTGTTTGACCTGCACAGTGTTTTCTAAAATATCAAATTTATTGCCAGTATTTAAAAAGAAATTTTTCACATAAAATTTCCACTTTCCAGCTTCTTTTAAAAAAAATATCTGGCAACATGGGAACTTCAATCCTGCATGGCAAAGTCAGCTGGGGCCAGGTTACACATTATACTGGTACTTGCTTTCCAGTTTCCCAAAGCTTTCAGCACATCCTACACTTGGGTGGCTTTACTCATCAGATTACCTGCTGAGCCCCTGTAAACCTTTTCATTTAACACTGGTAGTTTAGATGGTCACCGTGGATGGTTCCCTGTTTTCTTTTCTTTTCTTTTCTTTCTTTTTTTTTTTTTTTTTTGCGGTACGCGGGCCTCTCACTGTTGTGGCCTCTCCCGTTGCGGAGCACAGGCTCCGGACGCGCAGGCTCAGCGGCCATGGCTCACGGGGCCAGCCGCTCCGCGGCATGTGGGATCTTCCCGGACTGGGGCACGAACCCGTGTCCCCTGCCTCGGCAGGCGGACTCCCAACCACTGCGCCACCAGGGAAGCCCTGTCTGTTTTCTTTGAAGAAGATACCATCTTGTGGAAGAGATATCAATGAAAGTAGGGCAAGATATTTTCATGAGGTGATTCAAGGTGCTGAAATGTCTGATTTGATTAATGTCTGAGAGGAGCTAGAACCATTGTGGTGTCAGCCATCAGCTTAGCTGGAGGTTGGTATGTACTTCTTTAGTTGTTCAGTCATTTGGGTAGAGGAATGGGGGTGCTATATTTTTTTTCTTTTTGTTTGTTTACAGTTCAAGGTTGAATTGTAGACAGTTTTTAGTTGGCGAGCAGAGAGGACAGTGAAGACGTCCAGTGTCTTGGGTAAGCTTGACCTCAAGATACCAAAAGTAGGGCCTGTCATCCATTGCAAAAAATCATTGGTGGCCAGAGGTGTTAGTGTGTCCCTGAAAAGGAGGCAGCAGCTTAAAAGCAATAAATAGCAGGAGGCAGATTGTCTAACTATGTTAGGTGTTGGGAAGAAATGTGGGAAATAAAACAGTGATCCAGGAAAACCCTAGTTTATTTTTTAAGTGAATTTACTAAGGGACTTATATATATATATATATATATATATATATATATATATGAATATGATTCAGCCTTAAAAAAGAAGGAAATCCTGCCACTTGTGACAATGTGAATGAACCTGGAGGATATTAGGCTAAATGAAATAAACCAGTCATAGAAGGACAAATACTGCATGATTCCACTTATATGAGGTATATAAAAAGTCAAACTTGTAGAAGCAGCAAATACAGTAGTGGTTGCCAGGGGGTGGATGGTGGAGAAATGGGGAGTTGTTCACTGGCTATAAAGTTTCAGCTATGTGTGCTAAATGAATAAGTTCTAGACATCTGCTGTAGTAACCATATGGTATCGTGCACTACAAAATTTGTTAAGAGGGCTGATCTCATGTTAAGTGTTCTTACCACACACACACTAAAGCAAACAAACAAACAAACAAACCCAAAGGAACACAAGGAAACTCTGGGAGTTGTTGGGTATGTCTATTACCTTGATTGTGGGGATGTCATCATGGATGTTTGCTTACGTCTAAACTCATTAAACTGTACATACTAAATATGTGTTGTTCTTTGTATGTCAATTATACCTCAATAAAGCTGTTAAAAGTATTGTATGAATCCATTTATATGAAGTGTCCAGAATAGGTAATCTGAGAGAACATAGATTAGTGGTTGGTTGCCCAAAGATAGTGAGAAGGATTTGGAGGGAATGGGGAATGACTGCTAATGGATAGAAAGTTTCTTTTTGGGGTGATGAAAATATTCTAGAATTAGATAGTGTTGATGGTTGTACAACTCTGTGGATATATACTAAAAGCCACTGAACTGTATACCTTAAATGATTCACTTGCATGGTATGTAAATTATCTCGATAAAACTACTTAAAAATGAATTTATAAAACAGACGTGACTCGCTATACTGCATTGTTTCCCAAACTTGGGAAAAACTTAGTTCTTTATTGTATCCTTCATTCTTGAAAAGGCTTTTAGGCCGCTGTCCCTTAGGAATTCAGCTTAAGTTAGCAAGGAAGGCTAAAGATCATTGCTTAGCACAAAAGTTCCTTTCAATTGTGTGTCTATCTGAAAAGTCTCTCTGGCCTCAGTGTACACCCACCTCATCCTTTACACCAGGCCACTCTCCTCAGTGTATCTGGTCTCTTCCTGAGTGTTGTTAAAGACAAATATCATTGAATACAAAAACAAACAAGCTAGCTAACTAACAAAACCAAAACACTACAGAGAATTCCCAAAGTCTAGTGTTAAAAAGGACCTTGAAATGGAGTAATATAGTCTAGACAGACTCAGATGGGTAATAGATAATCCTTTGCATGAACGTATTTACATGAAAACAATTCCATAATTTCTTTTGATATGTGGTACAGCCAGTCTCCTTGCCTCATCTGGTAGTTTGCTCTATTGTGAAACCTAAATTAAGTACTGGGAATCCTCAGAGAGTATCTGAGAGAAGAACCCAGCGCCTCTAGGAAAAGGCCTGATGGATCTAAAAAAGGAAGTGGGGTGGAGAAAAGAATGGCTATTTTGGTGGAAGGGACTAGTTTATACTGAAGACCTTATAAACAGCTCTAAACAGGCAGACAGCACTTTGGCTCTAAGACCATTACCCTAGCTTTGATAAAAAGCTTTTTTTATTGATGTGGAAAAAATGACTTTAAAGTGGAAACTCCCTAGGCAATTAATTCCTAGTTTTATCCAAGACTTTTCTTTCTGAATTTGAAATTCAGTGATTTCCTTCTGTGGTTTTATCAATGGGCCACAAGTCTGATAAGATTGCTTCCTTCCTGCACTTGGAACTCTGCCATCTCACGTGGAAGAAGTGATATACTTGCCTTTCTGCCCTGGCTCAGAACTCAGTGGAACAAGCGGCACAGGAGATGTGTGGCCAAAAAGTGCAGAGGCAGGCCCATATGACTAGCCCAGGGGTAAACCAGAGTGGACTTGACTTGAATTCTCTCTCTTTATCTCTGTGAATGTTGATCAGCCTGCAAATCACCTTGCTTTGCCCAGCTAGTCTGTGGGTTGAATCAAGAGCATAGCTTGGAAATAACCATGGTTTATGCATGATTCTGGGGAGTAACCCTGGGTCCAAGATAATCTAGCTTTTCTGTGGTTGGCCTTGTCGTTAATACAGCTTTGGAAAATTTATTCAGCTGAGTAAATCCCATGGCGGGAGACAGCCATTATGTGGAACTCCTGAATGTAAGCACTCTTGAGAATTTGAGCAACAGGTCAAGAAGTAAAACTCACCTCCATTGGCTCTGCCCTCTCTTCCCTCTAACCAATATAAGAAAACTACAGGGCAATGTTTCAGTTTGGGGAAATATCCCTGGTGACCTGATAGTGCTATCCTCATGTCCAAGATCAGCCTTTCGCAGAAGAAGAATAAGGAGGTCTCCTGTCCCCAAATTTCCTTATCTACCATCATGCTTATGATTCTGCCATATGAGGGCTATTCCTTTGGTTTAACCCTTATGAAAATGCAACAATCATACAAGGGAAGAGTGACACATTAAGCCACCAACTACATTTAACACCTTCAGTGGAGTTCATTTGCTCTTTGGCAGAAGGGAAAGCAGGTCCCTGAGGAATTAGGATAAGGAATCTAGTAGAGGGACCTTGAGCCAGGAGGCCGGATAGAGGGAATCAGGGTCAAGGAGGACAATGGTGCTGAAAGGACAGGTGGAAGGATACCAAAGACAGTCAGCCCTGCTGTACTAGGAGATGAGCACAGAGGAGACTCTTAGAAAAGGAACCCTTCAGCTTTCCTGGCTCACCCAAGAGAACTGAGTGACACAATTACAGAGAGTAGCATGGCGGCAAGAGATTTGGCAGCAAAAGAGAGCTACTTGTAATGTGGCCTCTTTGTCAGCCACTAAAAGGTAGGTGACAGCTAGCTTTTAAGCAAAAAAGGATTCGACATGTCTTTCTGTTTGTAGATATGTGGGTTTGGTTACCCCCAAAAATGAGTATGGAGAGAGAGTAGGGTAGGAGGAACAAGAATAAAGGTGCAGTGAATGTGAGTGGGGAGTGGGAGTGTTGGAGGGATGGCAAGCTCCGTGACATCAAAGACCTTGTCTGGGGCCCTCTGAGAAATGTGTTGCTTATTTTTTTTTCTCCTTTGTCCTTCCCTTCTTTCCTCTCCATTATTTGTCTCCTCTCTTGCTCCCATTCCTTCCTCTCCCTGACTTCTCCCCTGACTGGGTTTCAAGGAAGCCAGTGGTCTTCTTTAGTCTTCCTTTGCCTCTGGCCCCATCCCAGTCCCAGCTGGGGTCCCTCAGAACCAAAGAGGCTGCTGGCAGACATTGTTTTCACAAATCAAGTCACATATTGTGCCCAAAGTCTACATACACGGTGTTCATTATCAGCTCATCAGTTAATGGTGAGCAGCTGTATGCTTTGTGTGTTTTTCCAGAGCTGCACAGGGAGCCCTGGTAGCTGCTCACTGGTTTGGGCTCTGGTTTCCAGTGGAGTTGGAGGGAATAATTTGTTTTGGCTGTGGGTGACCTGTTACAATAGAATTTCTCTGCTTCTCCTTGGTATCCAGACTATTCCCTATTACCCTGTCTGATAGGCTATAAGAACTTCTCCAGCACAGGGTGGAGCTTTTTTTTTTTTTTTTTTTTTTTTTTTTTGCAGTACGTGGGCCTCTCACAGTTGTGGCCCAGGGAAGACCCAGGGTGGAGCTTTGATAGCAATACAAACAAAGAAGATGACAGCACGGAAGGAATCTCACCTTACTCAGCAGCCCTTCCTCCTTTCTCAATAGTGACCTCCTTTTCCCACTCCCCATCATACTAGGCTGGTGTGGGATAGGAGTGAGGTAGTGTTTTTGTATCAGGAGTTACCTCCTTACAGATTATGGAAGTTTAGGAGAACCATGCCTTTCTTTGCACCCAAAGGGCTGCTGTGAAGGGGAGGTAGGGAACAGGACTCCCTGTCTCTAACCTTTTCTCTCCCTTCCTGGAGATTGGAGTAATAGGTAGAAAACACTTTGTCATAGATGCTTCAAAAGTCAGGTATTTCCCACAGGCTCAAAGGGACTCTGAGTCTTCTAGGCTCAGTTGGCCTCTTTCATCCAGAGTTCTGCTGCTGCTGAAATTTACCCGGCATGAATAGAAGGAAAGGGCCGGGGAGTCTGTTGGCCCCCCTGAACTAAGCAGAGTCCTAGTGGTTAAAGAAGTCAGAAAGAGGTAGTGGGGTCAGTGCATGAGGGTAAAGAGGCCATTCTGAGAGTTCCCCAGAAAGTTTAGTGGTCTCCAAATTCTACATGTACTACTTCAGCTTCCTGTGCATACGGTAGATGCTCAAGAAATGCTTACTGACTTCAAAGGGAAAGGAAGTCACATTTTTTGAAGCCATTGGCTAGCTTTCATTAAGCTCATACAGATTTCTTGGAGAGGGGCTAGAAACATAGATCTGTATTGATCTTCAGGACTTCCCAAATCATTGTATTGGACCTACAACTATGACACATGTTGGGAGAAAATACCCTTTTGGCAAAAGCCAGCACCATCTGTAACATGCATTAAATTTTTCTTTTTTCTTTTTTTTTGCGGTACACGGGCCTCTCACTGTTGTGGCCTCTCCCATTGCGGAGCACAGGCTCCGGACGCGCAGGCTCAGCGTCCATGGCTCACGGGCCCAGCTGCTCCGTGGCATGTGGAATCTTCCTGGACTGGGGCACGAACGCGTGTCCCCTGCATCGGCAGGCAGACTCTCAACCACTGCGCCACCAGGAAGCCCCATGCATTAAATTTAAATGACTGATGGAGAGTTTGAGATTCAGAGAGGTGAAGTGACTTATTGAGCTTCTATAGTAGGATGAGGAGGAAGGTAAGAACATAACTCAAATATTCTAACTCTCGTTATACTAAGAGATTAATTTTCATTCCCCTGGTTACAATAGTGAGAAAGGAAATTCCATTTGTTCAATAGTTCTGCATACTACTAATATAAAGACGGTCAATTCACCATAAGCAGGAATAGGGAAGTAGCATTATGGTGACTCATCAGATGCAAAATGCCCACCCCCCACCCCTGACTAAATGGTATTTCCAAGAACTTCATATAGAGTGTGATGCTAACTTTGCATATGTTTATGATTAAGATCCTGCAACATCTCATCTCTTGTATATTTCCATGGCACATTTCCCTTTGAATACAAGTATCTTTTTCATTTTATGAAATGCTAAGTACTACAATGTTTCCTTCTGCATATTCATTTTCTTTCTGAAAACAATTTTTGTTTCATATATGAACACTTTATTTGTGACAGAGGTTACATCTGCATTGCAAGGGAAGAATGTTCTTTGTCAATTAATGATGCTTGGTCAACTGGATATCCACATAGTGTAAAAAAAAAAAGTGAATCTTGCCTTCTATTTTGCAGATACACAAAAGTTCACCCCATGTGGGTTAATAGAAGAGTGTATTTATGATCTTGTGGGTAGGCAGTGAACATGTAGAGTACATTTACCAACAGCTGTTTTAATACCCTTGTCTACTAATTCTCTTATCTGTGCATTTTTAAGACTGTTTATATTGATTGATTTTCCTCCTCATTATGAGTTGTATTCTCCTGCTCCTTTGCATGCCTGGTACTTTCTGACTGGATGCCAGACATTGTGAATTTTACATTGTTGGGTGCTGGACTTTTTTTAATTCCTTTTTTTTGAAAGCCTTGATCTCAGACACAATTAAGATACTTGGAAACAGCTCGATCAGTTTGAGGTTTGCTTTTAAGAGTTTTTAGGTGATACCAGAAGCTACCAAAATATTTTGGTCTGGGGCTAATTTGTCCTCTCTACTGAGATAATATCCTTCTGTGTACTTTATCTGATGTCCCATTTATTAGGACATTTCTTGACTTTGGCTTTTGGGAATGTGAACTCTCAACAGCTCTGTTTGAGCTCCAAGAATTGGTCTGCCTGCTCCTTTCTGATGGTCTGAGGGTAGTTTCCTCACAATACATGATCAGAACTCACTGGAAAACTGGAAAGGGAAACTTCTGGGTGTCTCCAGAGCTCTTACTCTGTATAGACTCCTCCTCTCTATTACTCTGCCCTGCATATTCTAACACCTTGGCCTCCTCAAATCCTCCATCCTGTCTCCTCAACTTAGTGAGAATACCAGACTCTTTCCGGTTTCTCACTTCCTGCATTATGTCCTGGAAATTCTTTCCCAGAAGGAAGCTAGGGCAATTGTAGGGCTCACCTTATTTGTTTCCCTTCTCTCAGGGATCCTGTGAGGCCTTGTTGTCCAATGTTTAAAAATCACTGTTTTATTTCTCTGTTTTTTTCCAGTTTCATTTAGAAATAATTGACATACATTACTGTATAAGTTTAAGGCATACAGCATGTTGGTTTGATTTACATATATTGTGAAATGATTACCACAATAGGTTCAGCTAACATCTATCTTCTCATATAGATATAATAAAAAGCAAAGAAAGAAAAAAAATAATTTTTCCTTATCATGAGAACTCAGGACTTACCCTCTTAACTTTCCTATATATCATACAGCAGTGTTAGCTATAGTCATCACATTGTATATTACATCCCTAGTACTTATTTATTTTTTAATTTTTATTTTTTTTGTGGTATGCGGGCCTCTCACTGTTGTGGCCTCTCCCGTTACGGAGCACAGGCTCCGGACATGCAGGCTCAGCAGCCATGGCTCACAGGCCCAGCTGCTCTGCGACATGTGGGATCCTCCTGGACCGGGGCACGAACCCGTGTCCCCTGCAACGGCAGGTGGACTCTCAACCACTGCACCACCAGGGAAGCCCTAGTACTTATTTATTTTTTAACTAGAAGTTTGTACTTTTTGACCACTTCCTCCAATTCCCCCTATGTCTCTGGTAACCACAAACCTGATCTCTTTTTCTATGAGCTTTTTTTAAAAGATTCCACATGTAAGTGAGATCATACAGTATTTGTCTTTTTCTGTCTGACTTACTTCATTTAGTATAATGCCTTCAAGGTCTGCCCATGTTGCAAATGGTAAGATTTCATTCTTTTTTATGGCTAAGTAATATTCCATTGTATATTTTTAAAAATCACACAACTTCTTTATTCATTCATCTATTCATGTGTATTTAGGTTGCTTCCGTATCTTGGCTATTATAAATAATGCTGCCATAAATATGGGGGTGCAGATATATTTTTGATTTTGTGTTTTCATTTCCTTTGGATATATTCCAGAAGTGGAATTGCTGGATCACATGGTAGTTCTATTTTTAATTTTTTGAGGATCCTCCATACTATTTTTCATAGCGGCTGTACCAATTTACAATCCCACTAACTGTGCTCAAGAATTCCCTTTTTTCCACATTCACACCAGCATCTTTTTTTGATGATGACCATTGTAACAAGTGTGAGTTTTTAATTTGGTTTTAATTTGCATTTCCCTAATGTCTAGAGATGCTGAGCATCTTTCCACATACCTGTTGGCCTTTTGTATATCTTTTTTGGAGAAATGTCTATTACTGCCCTTTGCCCATTTTTTTAAATGGGTTATTTGTTTGTCTGCTATTGAGTTGTGTGAGTTCTTTATATATTTTGGATATTAACCCCTTATCAGATAGAGTGTTTGCAAATATTTTTACCTTTCCATGAGTTTTCTTTTCATTTTATTGATGGTTTCTTTTGCTGTGCAGGGGCTTTTTAGTTTGAGGTAGTCCCACTTGCTTATCTTTTTATTTTGTTGTAAGTGCTTTTGGTATCCTATCCACAAAATCATTACCAAGACTCATGTACAGGAGATTTATTCCAATGTTTTCTTCTAGGTGTTCTGTGATTTCAGGTCTTACATACAAGTCTTTAATCCATTTTGAGTTAGTATTTACGAGAGGTATAAGATATGGGTCCAGCTTCATTCTTTTTCTTTCTTTTCTTTATTGAAGTATAGTCGATTTACAATGTTGTGTTAGTTTCTGGTGTATAGAAAAGAGATTGAGTCATACATGTATATATATTCTTTTTCATATTCTTTTCCATTATGGTTTATTACAGGATACTGAATATAGTTCCCTGTGCTATATAATAGGACCTTGATTTTTATCCATTCTATATATAATAGTTTGCATCTGCTAGTCCCAAACTCCCAATCCAACCCTCTCCTGTCCCCCTCCCCCTTGGAAACCACAAGTCTATTCTCTACGTCTGTGGGTCTGTTTCTGTTTTGTAGATAAGTTCATTTGTGTCATATTTTAGATTCCACATATAAGTGATATCATATGGTATTTGTCTTTCTCTTTCTGACTTACTTCACTTAGTATGATGATCTCTAGCTCCATCCATGTAGCTGCCAATGGCATTATTTCATTCTTTTTTATGGCTGAGTAATATTCCATTGTATATATATACCACATCTTCTTTATCCATTCATCTGTTGATGGACATTTAGGTTGTTTCCATGTCTTAGCTATTGTAAACAGTGCTGCTATGAACATAGAGGTGCATGGATCTTTTGGAATTATAGTTTTGTCTGGATATATGCCCAGGAGTGGGATTGCTGGATGATATGGCAACTGTATTTTTAGTTTTTTGAGGAAACTCCATACTGTTTTCCATAGTCGTTGAACCAATTTACATTCCCACCAACAGTGTAGGAGAGTTCCCTTTTCTCCACACCCTCTCCAGCATTTGTTATTTGTAGACTTTTTAATGATGGTCATTCTGACTGGTGTGAGGTGGTACCTCACTGTAGTTTTGGTTTGCATTTCTCTAATAATTACCAGCTTCATTCTGAATACTAGTTATTCCAGCACCATTTATTAAAGAGACTGTCTTTCTCCTTTGCATGTTCTTGGCTCCCTTGTGAAATACTAGTTGACTGTATATGTTTGGGTTTATTTCTGGGCTCTCAATTCTGTTCCATTGGTCTGTTGGCCAGTACCATACTGTTTTGGTGACTATAGCTTCATAGTATAGCTTGAAATCAGGAAGTGTGACGTCTTCTGCTTTGTTCTTCTTTATCAGGATTTCTTTGGCTATGGGTCTTTTGTGGCTCCATATAAATTTTAGGAGTGTTTTTTTCTACTCCTGTAAACAATGGATTGCATTGGATCTATAGATAGATTTTGGTAGTATTGACATTTTAACAATATTAATTCTTCCAATCCATGAACATAGGACACATTCCCATTTGTTCATATCTTCTTCGATTTCTTTCATCAAGGTCTTGCAGTTTTCAGAGTAGAGATTTTTCACCTCCTAAATTTATTCCTAAGGTTTTTTTTGATGTTTTTGTAAATGGGATCAATTTCTTTATTTCTTTTTCAGGAAAGTCATTAGTATATACAAATGATACTGATGATTTTTGTATGTTAATTTTGTATCCTGCAAATTTACTGAATTCATTGATCAGATCTAACAGTGTTTTGGTTGAGCTTTTAGGATTTTCTATATATAAAATCATGTCACTTGCAAATAGAGATAATTTTACTTCTTCCATTTCAATTCTACTACCTTTTTATTTTTTCTTGCCTGATTACTCTAGCTAAGATTTCTAGTAATATGTTGAATAGGAATGGTGAGAGTGGGCACCATTGTCTTGTTCCTAATCTTAGACAACTCTGCATACTATTGATATAAAGATGGTCAGTTCACCATAAGCAGGAATAGGGAAGTAGCATTATGGTGACTCATCAGATGTAAAATGCTTGCCCCCACTCCACCCTCCCCAACTAAATTATATTTCATATAGAATTGTAAAAATGCTAAGTATAATAATGCTTTGCATATGTTCATGATTAAGATCCTGCGGCATTTCATCTCTTATGTGTTTCCATGGCACATTTCCCTTTGAATACAAGTATCTTTTTCATTTTATGAAATGCTAAGAACTACAATGGTTCCTTTTGCACATTCATTTTCTTTCTTGCTAACAAATTTTTTTTAAAAAAGCTTTCATTCATTGATTTATAGAAGCATGCTTTACTTTCAATGATACTGTATCCAAGTTGTTGCTAGCCAAGCCTTAATTATGTTCCTGCTTTCTGTCTCCCCTCCCCTTTTTCCTGTCTTTTTTTTCCTGCCTTATAATTATAAATAGTGTAATGTTCAACTTGACTGGCTTTCATTTAGGACTTTCCCCAAAGGCCCTAACAGAGGACCTGGGGATGAGCCAGTATTTCACAAGTTTGGTTTGGATATGTACCCCAGAGGTTTCCCAAGTCTCCAGTCTGCCAAGTTGGCCTAGCAATCTCCCCAAAATCACTTCTCCTGCTGCACTCTGCCCCTTGGACTTCCAGGGGATCTATTCAATTGGATCCTTGTCTTCTAAGAGGCCCAGGTATGCTGGTATCTGAGGCGTAGCTAAACAAACCCAGTAGGGAAAGGGGAGCTGCCTGTGTTACCACCATCAGAAGAGCCATTCCCCTCATCCATCTTTCATCACAATTCCCAGCAAACATTAAGCACTTGGTTGCAGAGGAAAAGATACATTCCCTTGACTCCTGGGGCTCCTGTTCTATGAGGGCCAGAGACACGCTTAACCAACAAACACACAAATATGAACGACATGACTGGGAAATGCTAAAGGGACAGCACTGAACAACGGTGTGTGTGTGTGTATGTGTGTGTGTGTGTGTGTGTGTTTCAAAGCTACATAAATTGAGGTAATTTTTCTAGGCCTTTCGTCCTTTCCAAAAAATTTAGGGCAGAGCTGACCATAAATTAAATTGGGCTTTTAGCCAGTACCCTTCCAAGCCCATGTCTATATGCTCCCACTTTCTCCATCCCTTTTTAAAAAGGAAAAGAAAGTCCTGTAGTAAAGCTGTGTGCAGCCATACTTTTATTTAGTAGAGGAAAAATGTAACCATCTTACATGTGTTGTCCCTTCTCTCCTACCTTTCTTCTGTTTCTTCCTCCTTCTAGTGTTCTTTTCAGCCTCTTTCTTCATAAGTCTGATCTCTCTCCATCTGCTCCCCTCTCTTCCTTTATTAACCCCTAAAAGCATCTCTTCTGGAGATTATAGCTGGAAAGAGAGAGAGAGAGAGAGAGAGAGAGAGAGAGAGAGAAAGGAAGGACAGAGAAGGGAAAAGGGAGAGGGGGGAACAAGACAAGGGTGGGTGAGGTCTTTATGGAAGGACGACTATTTCTCCACATCTTAGCATATAGATTCTCTGCCTTCCCTTCACTTTCAAAGAAACTAATAGTAATAGGTACCATACAATGAATACTTATTATGTACAAGTTCTTTCCATACATTATCACATTTAATTCTTATAACTCTGCAAGCTAGCACCATTGATTGCTCCCATTTTACAGATGAGAAAACAGAGTTTCAGCAAGATTAGTCAAGTGGAACCAGATAGCTGTGGTTTAAATCCTGGCTCTTCTATCTACTAGCTAAGTGAACTTGGGCATGTTGCTTACCTCTCTGTGTCCTGCCTATCACAATTTCTCTATTCTAGAAAGGTACATAGCCTATATCCCATTTGCTAAGAGCCTGCATTTTACTCATCTGTTAAACTTGTAGGTACCAATTTGTTGACTGGAGAAAACCAGCCCAAATGTACTCCAGGACCCTCCTTCTCCTCCCATGGGATTCATGCACATAGCCAAAGATCTTTGGAAGACTTGGTTGGTGAGCAGTTCAATCTACTCATTTGTTGCATAATTAAACAAACGAACAAAAAACCACATCTGCTTGGTGTTGGCCATTCCAAGTGCCAAGGTTATAGTGGTGAACAAGAAGACATGGTCACTGTTCTCATGGAACTTTTATTCTAATGGTGGAGGCAGACATTAATCACATTATACAAATAAATGCAAAATTGCAACTGTCATAAGTGCTACAATGGATCCAATGGGTAAGGTCATGATACTATTAATGAGGAAGACAGGGAAAACACCTGCAGAGAAGTGGTGATGGAGGTAAGATCTGGAAAATGATGGAGAGTTAATTTCAAGAAGAGAGAAAGAACTTTCCAGAAAAGGAAATAGCTTGCACCTTGTTGCAGGAGGGAGTGGTGCAAATATGATGAACTGAAGGCAGATGAGTGTGGCCAGAGTACAAGGAATGAGCCGTGTGCGGTAGGGTATATGTCAACATGTCAATGCTTAGGGAAGAGGCATTGTGTTTGAGCACACAAGCACACGTGGTACCCTTCCATCATACTATATAAGCATGGTTATGGCACATCAAAGAGTTTCCAGGGCAGTAATGAATTCAAACATTCCGTGTGTTGTTGTCATAAGTACATTCGTAGCATCAGTTCATGTATTCTAATTTATAGTCTGAAGAATATGGCAGCTGTGTACATTCTCAGTTTCCTGGATCATGTCTATTTTGCGGGAAAATGATTTGGCCACAGGAAGTTTCCAAATAGTGAAAGAGGATTAGGGTTTAGTATACCATGAATGAGGTGTTTACAGTAGGATAGGGACACTGGCTAGGCATCTTTCTCATTGATCTCTCATCACTTTCTGATCCCCCTTTCTGTTCTCCCAACCCCTCACCACCTTGAGGGCTGGGGTACTGGTCAGGTGAGCCAGTGCCAGGGTAGAGTTTCCAGGGACAGGAGTTCGAATTGGCCAGGGTAGTGACCTAGGACTAAAGATCAGCAAGAGCTGGAGGATGAGGGCAAGGCTATTCTTAGAGAGCATTGAGAGGGTCAGAAGCTGAGCATGGCAAGCCTAAGGGGTGAATGCAGGGCTACAAATAGGAGATAGTTCCAAAAAGGTTTGAAGCCAAGTATGCAATGGAACAGAGCAGGAAATGAAGAGAAAGGGCAGCAGAGACGTGAGAGGGTTCGAGGTAGTTGCCTCGAAGGAGAGCCTGAGGTTTGTGACTCATTTTCTTTGGCCACCTGCTGTGTAGTATGTGGGTGAGTTGGCCCAGTATAATGACATGGATCCGGGACTTCTCCTGGTTTGCCCAGTGAGAAGTTGTGACTTGCTCCAGAGCATTCTTGAGGTAGGAGGCTGGTTCCCACCAGCACTCTGCTAATCCACAGCCTTCTTCTTGCACCAGCTCCCGCAACTAGCACTGTGGAGCTGAGAGTTTCATCACCTCCTCTTTCCCCAGTCCCCGGTTGTCATGGAAGGACATGGGGCTATAGGGAGAGATATGGGTAGGTTGGGCTTATTCAAGAGTGCTGGAAGCCACCTACCCATTACATGGGCAGGGTGAGTAGAAAAGAGAAGTCAAATCGTTCACAGTTTCTTGAATTGTAAATAGTTCCAGCAAGGTCTTCAAGCACTTAGAAGGGTGGAGGTGATGTAAATTGGGAGGCAATAGTGTTCAGCGGTTAAAAGTGTGGGATGTAGACCTGAACTCAAATCCCAGCTCTGCCATGTGATGGCTGTGTAATCCTAGGTGAGTCACTCAAACTTTCTGTGCCTCAGTTTCTACAGCTGGAAAATGAGGGTAATAATATTTGTCACATAAGGTTGTTGAACAGCTTATGTGAGTGTATGCATGTAAAATACTTAGCATTGTGCCTGGCGTATAGTAGATGTCTAATAAATGGTAATGTTTATTTTTATCGGGAAGAAAACTGGATGGGATCTGCTATCTGAATTTTCTCCCCAAGTGCTTGGAATTTACATGGTTGGGATGGTGCTTAGTAATGCAGGAAAGTGGCAAGGATGAAAACTGTCAATGCAGTGACTAGGTTAAGGGTGCATTCAACATGTAAAAAAAATCCTGAATGGGAACTCAATGGTAGTAAACTGGGAAAATATGTCATGTTGCTGCACAAGAAGTACTAGCAGAGGTTTAGTCTGATGGCCCTTGGCAGTGGCCCAGGGCTGCCTCATTGGGAGTTAGGTGTGGGGCTTGGCTGGACGTAACTGGAATAGCCAGGAACAGGCAGAACCATAGGGTGAGTGCTAATCTTTGCCTAGGAAGCACTGAAATGGTCAAATCTGGGAGATCCGTGTGAAGACAGACACAGGGTGCAGAGCCAAGATCAGGAAGCAAGTACCCATAAGAACCAGTTCAGAGTGAATGAAGAGCCAGAGTAGGAGCAAAGTAGTGGGTTCAAGGTGATGGCCATGAAAAGGGCCCTGAGGGTTGGTATTTGGCTTTATTGGCTGCTAGCTGAATAGCGTGTGGGTGGGTTGACTGGAGTTGGTTGGTAGGGGCTGGGGCAGACAGTAATAACAATCCTGCTAGGTGGGTATAATTTCTATTTTGTAGGGGAGAAAACTGAGAATGAAAGAGGTCACGCAATTTGTCTTATGCCACACTGTTCATCACTAGCAAAGATGGGAAGGTGGGAATGATCCCTAAGAGGACAGTTGAGGTAACATGAAAAGCAAAGCAAAGTTTCCCCATGGCGGGCTGGGGTGAGGGCAGGAGCAAAAAGAGAATGTTGGCAGTTGTTATACTCTCTGAGACCGTGTTGATTAGAATTGCCACATCATAAGGTGTGCAGTATGACTTAGTGGTTAAGGAGTATTTCTGGAGCCAGACTGCTTGGGTTCAAAATCTATCTCTGTCACTAAGCAGCTGTATTAATAGGAGAAAATTACTTAACTTCTTAGTGCCACAGTTTTCTCACATGTAATGTGAGCAAATAATAATATCTATTTTTTAGGGTTGTTATATAATTCAATTCATTAATATAATTAAAACACTTAGAAAAGTGCCTGGCTCATAATAAGCACCATCTAAAATTTAGTTTTAATATAATAATAATAATAATAGGCTTATTTTGAGGATTTAGATAATGCATATAAAATACTTAGCACAATGCCTGCACATAGTACGTGCTCAATAGATGAATTATTATTACTATAAACATTCTACAACAATTAGGATTATGCAAGTATTGACCTCAGAAGGAATGAAGCAGCCTCACAAAATCCATGGTGGGGACTATCTTTATGCTAGAAATCTGAGAGGGACCCACTCCTCTCCTGCAAATACTATCCCTTCTCTCTGATACAGCTTTTTAATTGCAAGAGAAATGGGCTGTCCTGGGAGGCAGAGTGCTCCCATCATTGCAGGCACTGAAGCATAGGCTGCCTAACTACTGAGCAGGGCTGCCTTATTGGGAATTGACAGATAATAATTATATCTAACAATGATGTAAGCACTCTTATTATCCCCCTTTTACAGATAAGGAAACTGAGGCACAGAGTGATCAAGCTCTTTGCCCAAGATCACATAGCTAGTAAGCGGCAGAGGTTCCTTCTAACCCCTGACATCCTCCTGTGAGACGTAGCAGATTCAATCTCAACACTGTAATATGAATAAAATTATTGGATCCCCTTTTCTTTTTGCCAGGATGAAGGGGAATGATGGTGAGTTCTGGATTAGAGGATTTAAAAGAGGAAAAATATAGAAGGAGACAGTGAAGCTAGTGGGACCTCTACAGACAAACTTGATAATCTCACAACTTTATTAAGGGCAGCCTCAGAACCTTGAACCTAACTTCGTGAGATCAGAAATGCCTGAGTTCTCTCTCCCAGGAGTCCTCAGGGGACCTCAGGATCAGAACTGGCCCAGAACTGGTAAATGGAGACCCAAGTACCCGAACAAAGCTGTTCTGCCTGTTTCAGATATGCAGGGAGCTAACTTGCATTTTGCGTACTGCAGTGGGCTCTATTTCAGTCATCAGTCTGATCTCCTGCCAGAGCTGTGTTCATGGAGGAGGGAGGGGAAGAGAGGGGATTCCAGGCATGTAGGACAGTTCAGAGACAGGTGTGAGCAAGTCATATTTACTCAGGAAATAAGATTACTTGGCCTGGAACAATGATTTCAAGTCAGACAGTAGCAAGAACTGAAGGAAGTTTAACAAGGAGGAGATTTTTACCTTTTTTTTTTTTTTTTTTTTTTTTGCGGTACGTGGGCCTCTCACTGTTGTGGCCTCTCCCGCTGCGGAGCACAGGCTCCGGGCGCGCAGGCCCAGCGGCCATGGCTCACGGGCCCCGCCGCTCCGCGGCACGCGGGATCCTCCCGGACCGGGGCACGAACCCGCGCCCCCTGCATCAGCAGGCAGACTCCCAACCACTGTGCCACCAAGGAACCCCAAGGAGGAGATTTTTATAGAGGGCTTTGACAGCGAAGTTTGGACTTTCTATGAGTAGTGAATATCTGAGCAAGAGAAGAAAATCAAAACACTCCAGAAATATTCTTAGTGACCTATGCACCCTACATTGGAGGGAGGTGAGACAGAAGTTCCAGGAGGAGACTTGAAGACGGGGGAGGCTGTGTAATGGCTCAGCCTGAAGGGAACTAGATGCAGAACTGGATGGAAAGGGGGTAAAAGCCAAAGGAAGAGAGCTGGCAAGAAGGGATAAGAAAATAACTGGTTAACATCAAGGCTTCTATTATATTTGATCACATCTTTACTGAAGATAAGTTCCCTGCCTAGAATCCACTTCCTACCTTTTTTATTTGACTCACACTCATCTTTCTAGACTTAATCCATCATCCAGATTATATTAAAAATGATTTGTTCATTTATTTATTTTCTCTACTAGATTTTGAGCTCCTTGAGGACAATATCTATATCTATCCTTCCTCCCTCCTTTCCTCCCTCTCCATTTTTCCTTCCTCCTTCCTTCCTTCCTTCCTTTCTTTCTTTCTTTCTTTCCTCCTTCCTTCCTTCTTTTCTTTCTTTCCTCTCTCCCTCCCTCCCTCCCTTCCTTTCTTCCTTCTTTTACCAAATATTTTTGGATACTTACTACAGTCCAAGGAAATCAAGAAAAAACTTCAGACATTCCACCTGATTCTGGCAATACTGAGCTTAGAAACTGATGGCATGTCTTGTGTGAAGCTGCCTTAGTGACTGCCAGAGAAAATGAACTCTTCTGGTGTCATAGAATAAAGGATGTGATATAATAAAAAATATGTTCGGTCAAAAAATAGAACAAGGGGAACTCTTCCAAACACATTTTACAAGGCCAGCATTACCCTGATAGCAAAACCAAATAAGGATGCCACACAAAAAGAAAATTATAAGCCAATAACCCTGATAAATATAGATGCAAAAATCCTCAACAAAATATTAGCAAACTGAATTCAACAATACATTAAAAGATCATAGGCCATGATCAAGTGGAAATTTATTCCAGGGATGCAAGGATGGTTCAACATCACAAATCAGCCAATGTGATACCTTACATTAATGAAAAGAAGGATAAATATCAAATGATCTTCTCAATAGACGCAGAAAAAGTATTTGACAAAGTCCAACATCCATTTATGATAAAAGTTCCTAACAAAGCAGGTATAGAGGGAACATACCTCAACATAATAAAGGCCAAATATGATAAGCTGACAGCAAACATCATACTCGACAATGAAAAGTTGAAAGCTTTACTTCTAAGATCAGGGACAAGACGCTCAGCACTTTTATTCAACATAGTATTGGAAGTTCTAGCCAAAGCAACAAGGTAAGAAAAAGAAATAAAAGACATGCAAATTGGAAAGGAAGTAGTAAAACTCAGTCTTTGCAGATAACATGATATTATGTACAGAAGAACCTGAAGACTTCATGAGAAAACTATTAGAACTAATAAACAAATTCAGTAAAGTTGCAGGATACAAAATCAATACAAAAAATCTATTGTGTTTCTTTACACTAATAATGAACTATCAGAATGAGAAAATAAGAAAACAATCCCATCTTTAATTGCATCAAAAGGAATAAAATACCTAGGAATAAATTTAACCAAGAGGTTAAAACTACAAGACATTAATTTAAAAAATTGAAGAAGACACAAATAAATGGAAAGATATTTCATGCTAATGGATTGGAAGAATTAATATTAAACTGTCCATACTACCCAAAGCAATATACAGATTCAATGCAATTCTTATCAAAATTCCAATGGTATTTTTCACAGAAATAGAATGAACAATCCTAAAATTTGTATGGAACCACAAAATACCTTGAGTAGCCATAGAAATCTTGAGAAAGAAGAACAATGCTGAAAGCATCATGCTCCCAGATTCAAACAACATTGCAAAGCTATAGCAATTAGAACAGCATAGTATTGGCATAAAAACAGACACATAAATCAATGAGATAGAATAGAGAGCCCAGAAATAAACCCATGAATATATGGTCAATTACTTTATGATGAAGAAGCCAAGAATATACAATGGGGAAAGGGACAGTCTCTTCAATTAATGGTGTTGGGAAAATTGGACAGCCACATGCAAAAGAATGAAATGGGACTGCTACCTTACACCATGTACAAAAATTAACTCAAAATAGGTTAAAAACTTGAATGTAAGGCCTGAAACTGTAAAACACCTACAAGCAAACATAGACAGTGTATTCCTTGACATAGATCTTGGCAATGTTTTTTTTTTGTTTTCTTTTTTGCGGTACGTGGGCCTCTCACTGTTGTGGCCTCTCCCGTTGCGGAGCACAGGCTCTGGACGCGCAGGCCCAGTGGCCATGGCTCATGGGCCCAGCCGCTCCGTGGCATGTGGGATCTTCCCAGACCGGGGCACGAACCCATGTCCTCTGCATCATCAGGCGGACTCTCAACCACTGCGGCACCAGGGAAGCCCTTGGCAATGATTTTTTGAATCTGACACCAAAAGCAAAAGCAACAAAAGCAAAAATAAACAAGTGGGACTATATCAAAATAAAAAGCTTCTGTACAGCAAAGGAAACCATAAACAAAATGAAAAGGCAACCTACTGAATGGGAGAAAATAATTGCATATCATGTATATGACAAGGGGCTAATATCCAAAATGTATAAAGAACTCATACAACTCAATAACAAAAAAACAATCTGATTTTAAAAATGGACAGGGCTTCCCTGGTGGCGCAGTGGTTGAGAGTCTGCCTGCCGATGCAGGGGACACAGGTTCGTGCCCCGGTCCGGGAAGATCCCACATGCCGCGGAGCAGCTGGGCCCGTGAGCCATGGCCGCTGAGCCTGCGCATCCGGAACCTGTGCTCTGCAACGGGAGGGGCCAGAACAGTGAGAGGCCCGCGTACCGCAAAAAAAAAAAAAAAAAAAAAAAAAGGACAGAAAGAGAAAAACAAATACCGTATGCTAACACATATGTATGGAATCTAAAAAGAAAAAAATAGTCATGAGGAACCTAGGGGCAAGATGGGAATAAAGATGCAGACCTACTAGAGAATGGACTTGAGGATATGGGGAGGGGGAAGGGTAAACTGGGACAAAGTGAGAGAGTGGCATGGACATATATACACTACCAAACGTAAAATAGATAGTTAGTAGGAAGCAGCCACATAGCACAGGGAGATCAGCTCGGTGCTTTGTGACCACCTAGAGGGGTGGGATAGGGAGGGTGGGAGGGAGGGAGACACAATAGGGAAGAGATATGCGAACATATGTATATCTATAACTGATTCACTTTGTTATAAAGCAGAAACTAACACACCATTGTAAAGCACTTATACTCCAATAAATATGTTAAAAAAAAAAGATACACACTGAATGATGACATTATATAAACGTTAAAAGGCACACAGAAATACTTAATTTTGTTATATCTGTAGGTGTGTTTGTGTATGCGTATGGATACGTGTTTATTACAGGCCAATTTCAGTACAATTGTTACCTTTGGGAAACGGGAGAGAAGGGGAATAAAAGAAGAGGTGCTTTCGATTTAAATAAAGATGTTAAGAAAAAAATAAATAAAAGCAAAAAAAAAAAAAACCACAGTGAGATACCACTACACAATATTAAGATAGTTAAAAATTTTTTTAATGACTGTAGCAAGTGCTAGAAAGGGTGTGTGGAACTGAAATTCTCATATACTCCAGGTGGGAATGTAAAATGCTTCGACCTGTTTGGAAAACAATCTGGCAGTTTCTTAAAAAGTTAAGTGTACACTTAATGACCTAGTCATTTCTCTCCTGACTATTTACCCATGAGAAATGAAAGCCTATGTTCATGCAAAGACGCATATATGAATGCTTATAGTAGCATTATTGATAATAACCAAAAACCTGGTAACAACCTAAGTGTCCATCAACAGGTACATGGAAAAACAAATTCTAGTGTATCTATACAATGGAATACAACATAGCAATAAAAATGAATGAACTATTGATACATGCCACATATTTCAGATTCAAACATACTTGAATCTGAAAATAATTATGCTTAGTGGAAAGAAGACAGACCAAAAAGCGTACGTACTGTGTGATTCCCTTAATGTAAAACTCTAGAAAATGTAAACTAATCTGTAGTGACAGAAAGCAAATCAATGGTTGCCTGTGGCAGGAGGAGCAGGAAGGAGGAATTACAAAGGATGAAGATAAAACTTTTTCGGATGATGGGTATGTTCACTATCTTCATCGTTGTGATGCTCTCATGAAGGTTTTATATATATATATATATATATATATTATATATATATATATATATGTATGTATGTATGTATTTAAACGTGTGCAGTTTATTGTATGTTAATTATATCTCAATAAATCTGTTGGAAAGATAAAGGAAAAAACAGCAAAAAAATAAAGTAGTTAAGTTGTTGATATTTATACCTAGAATTGTACAGCCTTCATAGTTCAATTCAAACACCCATACAGCTCAAGCATTAGTAGGCAGTGTTTTTAAGGTCTCAAATCACTGTAAGTCTTTCCCTCTGGGAAAATATAACAAGTAAAGTTCATGACCCAGCCAAGTTTTCCAGTGCTAGATAGAACCTCAAATACTTCCTCTATCTCCACTCCCCTGTCCAGTTCCATACATCTTTAGATTTTGTTTGAAAATATTTATTAAGGATCTACAATGTGTGAGACACTGCACTGGACAGGAGGGTGGGGTAGGGATTTCAGATACAAGTGGGAATAAGACATGGTCCCAGCCCTTAGAAGGCTCTAGTGGTAAATAGGTCAAAACAACATCCAACGTCTAAGTGTGAAATGAGCAATGTTTGTTTTCTATGCTCCAGTTCCCTCTGCTCTTTTCCTCAATTCTCCTTATCAGAGAAAAGATTGATCAGCTGTGGGTTTGCCATCCTTTAGAGTCAATAAGCCTCTGGGGATTAACACAGTGCCTGTCTACTTATTCCCTGAGACTTCTGGGAGCCAAGGAGCCTGGGAAACTGGAGCCTTTCCTGCTTTTCTGGCTCTTGCCTGAACTGACAGCCTGATCAGAATGCTTGTTCTCAATATGCCTCAAAGCATGAAGGTTCTGTGGATCCAGAGTCCATTGAACACTCCACCTGGGTTTTTACCTCCTCACCTATCTGGGTTTTCCTAGCCGCATACATACACAGCGGAGCCACCCCCTTCCCCTGCCATGCCTTCCTTGCCCCTTCTGTGGTCCCCACACCAGTCAGGCTGAACCAGATGGCCTAGAATTTGTGCTGCTAGGAGTCCCTTAGATACCCAGGGCTGATCCTTCAGAACAGGAACATCAGAGAGTAATCAGGGAGGGAGGCCAAGGGTTCTGAGAGAATACGAAGGGGTTGGAAATGCCTGGTACCGCAGCCCAAAGTCTAGGGACAAAAAGAAAAACTAGGCATTTCATCAGGCTATATGTCCAAGTTTGAGGAATTAGTCATTTACATTGACTTCCTAAAGTATGATTCCACATGACCATAAAGCACAGTTACTTCTATGCAGATGATTCAATATATATCAGAATAACTTATTAGTTATAAGCTGTATTTTATCACAACACCAAGCCCTGTTCATAAATACTCAAGCTCCAAAGTGGTTGCTTCTACACAACCACTTTAAGACACATATTTTTTAGGTCACGAGGAAGTCGTGTCACACTCAGATAATGTTTGAAGCAAGAAAGAAATCCTTGTCATTTTTGAAGGTTAATAAGTTGAAAAGGTATGGTAAATCCAGAAAGTCTTTTCCTGGACTTTATCAAACAACTGTCTTTTGATACCATATAAAATGAGTTTGAGGACACAGGAAAGTGTATCTCTTCAATGAGATTTTGACACTTGAAGGGTCCTCACCTTCCTATCATCACGGTCTTCACCTCTTCCCAACATACGTACACCTTCCTAAATTGTTAAATCACTGGTTACTTTCACCTTGAGGAGTCTCTGCAGTCACGATATTCCTAGGAAGAAGGGTGGCCACTAAGGCATAAGTGTATCTAGGCAAAATAATATCCCTTTCCTGCTAAAGCTACTCCTGTCTCTTGAGCACCTTAGAGAATGTATGCTGCTTTTCAAATATTCCTGATTCTTCTGGAGGGAGGTATCTGAAGACTCCCTGACATTTAGAGAGGTATCTCTTGACTGAAAGGAGGAGGGCAAAGTTACTATTATGTTTGGAGTGGGATTCTTACAAAGCTAGGCATTCTGGAAAACACGAGCAGGTAAGAGGCCTCTGTATCATGGGTTCCAGTACAGAGCCAACTCCTGACTTGGCCTGTTGTGTGCATCATAACTGTAGGTGTCAGGGTAAAGTGTCCTTTGAGTAGAAGCTAGTCTGCATCTAACATTTCAAGCCATTTTTTGCTACTTTTTAAAAACACGGTCTTTTTTCCCCTCCATTACATTCTGTAAGTTTATTTGGGAAAAATGATTCTGGGCCTTTAAAAAGCTTTACTAAGAAGGAGGGAAATACCACTGTTTTTTCACACTGTGCTGGGCCAAGTTGTAAAATTTTCTGGAGTTAACCAAGACCAGTGAGTTCCAGCCCTGTAGTCTTCATGCTTTCTATATTTAAAATTGTTCAGAGAATAAGCATCACATTCCACTTTAGGAGACCCATTCTATTATTTACCAAAGTTCAGTGCAGTACAGAGGGTTGAGATGAACACTGGCTTAGTGTTAAACTCACTGAGACTAGTTTTCCTCATTTGTAAATCAAGAGGGTTGAACTACATCTCTAAAACTATACTCTCTAAAGTTCCTAAGAAAACCATAATTCAAAAAGAGTCACGTACCACAGTGTTCATTGCAGCTCTATTTACAGTAGCCAGGACATGGAAGCAACCTAAGTGTCCATCAACAGATGAATAGATAAAGAAGATGTGGCACATATATACAATGGAATATTACTCAGCCATAAAAGGAAACGAAATTGGGTCATTTGTAGAGACGTGGATGGATCTAGAGACTGTCATACAGAGTGAAGTGAGTCAGAAAGAGAAAAACAAATATCGTATATTAACGCATACATGTGGAACCTAGAAAAATGGTACAGATGAACCAGTTTGCAGGGCAGAAAGACATGGCCCCAGCTCTTAAAAATCTCTGGTGGGATTTCTTTTCATACCACCTTAAAGGCCTTGAACATTTTCTTTAGGAGTTGAGGAGCCATTGGTGGGTTTATTTGAGAGGAGCAATGGGTCTTGCTCACATTTAGAAAGCCAGATCATCCCAGTAGAAAGCACTGAAGAGCCTGTTGCAGTGGTTCCTGACAGGTGAGGAGGGCATGAGTTAAGGAGGATGGAGAGGAAGGGACCCATTGAACAGCTAGTCATCAATGTAAAATCAGTAAAACTTGAGGGCCTCTTAAGTGCATAGCATTGGTACCACTATGCAGCATGCAAAGTAGTATGAGAGGCTGCCTTCTCCTTCATAGCTTGAGGAGATAGTTAAATACTCCTTTGGAAAGTCAAGCAAAACAAAGATTTCACTGTGGAGTAATGAGGCTGGGAGAAATAATTTGTAAGATGAGAAAGTGTTTGAAGCCGGTTGTGATGATTAATTCCTCTCCTTCCAAAGTAGATGCAAAGTACTGTAGGAGTTCAGGAGAGGAAGGAAATGCACATTAACTGGAGTGGTCAACTAAGACTTCATACAGGAAGGGGTTGGCAATTTGCAATAGGGGAAGAAATATGTGAAGCCAACAAAGTATAGGTTGGGAGTGCCAAGAGATTTGTTTGTGGAATAGCATGTGGTTGGGTTGGAGAGTAGTATGGAATACGTGGTCAACCCATAACTGCAGATAAGGTTGGATCAGATAGGTTGGAGTCAAATCTGGGAAGTTGCCAGAAGCCATGCTAGATAGTTAAGACTTTATTCTGAATGTAGTGAGAAGCTGTTGAAAAGTTTTAAACAAGAAGAGACAATATGATATGGGATTTAGGAAATGAATTTGATGGCAATGTGGAAGATGAATTGAAGTAAGGAGAGACTGGGGAGGTCAATTAGAAAACTGTTGTAGTATATTTTGTATGATCATTCTGCCCTGTTGGTTTTCCTCCCCACACACCGGCACATGCACACACACCACCAGTTCTCTGTTCTCTGGGTCACCGATGAAGCAGGATTCTTATCTGTTGGGGTCCTAAGTCCAATTTCAGCAGTTTCAGGTTGAAGTCACCACTCAGTAGGCATGTCTTGATCTTGGCACACAGAAAACTTTTCTTCTGGTGCTGCTTCAAGGCACCTAGTCTCTTCCCAGTGTCACTAAGTTGAACTTCCCATTGTGATTGGCTCAGAGCTCACAGTCAACCGCACGTCTGCTTGGCATGAAATTATCTTACCCCACTGTCTTTCCTGGGATTTTTTCCGAGATTTTTTTCCCTTACATTTACACAAAATATCACATCTGCAACTTCAGACTCACTATCTTCAGGAGACAGAACAGGCCCTAAATCTACAGTGACTTCTGGAGAAAAGGTAGTCATGACAGGTATCTAAGAACTGGAGTGGCATTCACATGGCTAGTCTAATTAGATCAAGGTGGGAAAATTCTCTTCCCAATGGCAGCCTCCCTTTGATTTCCTAGGATGTCAGAGCTAAAGGGTTCCTTCGAGATCATTCTCCTACAGATGAGGGGGCTGCGACTCAGAGATAATAGGCAGATTTTCCTAGATTACCCTGCTAATTATGACAACTGGGACTAGATGCAGTTTCTTAAGCTCCAGGTTCAGCCTTTTTTTCATTATACTTAGCTTTCAAGGCAGTGTTGTTCTGATCCCTGTTGCTGCACCCTAGAGAAAATTTTGCTCTCATGTGTCCATTTCTCAGGAAATTGAAAATCTAAAGATAAGGAAGATTAAGAGACCTATAATAGTGATTAATCAGCTACTCAGAATTTCAAAAGAAAGTAATAAGAGGTATCACCTTGAAGATTACAGAGTGCCCAAGGGCAGAGCAGCAATGGCAATAACATATTTTAAAATACTTGTTGTATTTATGGAATACATTTTGATATTCCTAATACTTCAAATATCTCTTTTAATTAAAATTTTTATTTTGAGATAATTGTAGATTATCATGCAGCAATAAGAAATAATACAGAGTGATCCAAAGTACATTTTATCCAGTTTTCTTTAATGGTAATATCTTGCAACACTATAGTACAGGATTGCAGGATATTGACGTTGATACAGGCAAGATGCAAGGTATATCTATCACTACTAGGATTTCTTATATTGCCCGTTTATTGCCTCACCCAGTTCCCTCCTGTCCCCCCTTCCGTAACTCCTGGCAACCATTAATCTCCATTCATATAATTTTGCCATTTCAAGACTATGTAAATGGCACCTTACAGTATGTAACCTTTTGGGATTTGCTTTTTTTCACTCAGCATAGTTCTCTGGAGGCTCATCCAGGTTGTTGCATGTATCACTAGTTTGTTCTTTTTTTTTATTGATGAATAGTATTCCATGGCAGGGATGTACCACAGTTTGTTTATCCATTCACCTCAATGAAGGGCATCTGGGTTATTTCCAGTTTCGGGCTGTTACAAATAAATCTGCAATGAACATTTGTGTACAGAATTTGTATGAATATAAGTTTTCATTTCTCTGGAGTAGAAGCCCAAGGACATGATTGCTGGATTGCATAATAGTTGCATGTTTAGTTTTTAAGAAATAGCCAAACTGTTTTCCAAGTGGTTGTACCACTTTACAGCAGCAATGTATGAGTGGTCCAGTTTCTCTGCATCCTTACCAACGTTTGGTGTTGTCATTATTTTCTGTTTTAGCCATTATTGTGGGTTTGTAGTTGATATCTTATTGCGGTTTCAATTTGCACGTTCCTCATGACTAATGATGTTGAACATCTTTTCATGTGCTTATAGCCTATCAGCATATCCTCTTCAGTTAAATGTTTCTTCATGTGTTATTTTTTTTGCCAATTTTCTAATTGGATTATTTATTTATTTGTTTACTGTTGAGTTTAGAGAATTTGATATATGTTCTGCATATGGGTCCTTTGTTCGATATTTGGTTTGCAAACATTTTCTCCCAGTCAGTGACTTGTCCTTTCATCCTATTCACAGAGTCTTTCTCAGAGTAAAATATTTTTAATTTGGTGAGGAGGCCCAATTTATTAATTTTCCTTTTCTGAGTTGTGCTTTTAGTGTCATGTCTACAAACTCTTTGCCAAGCCCTAGATCCTGGAGATGTTCTTCTATGTGTTTTCCTAAATAGTTTTGTAGTTTTGCAGGGTACACTTAAGTCCATGAACCATTTGGAGTTAATTTTTGTATGAGACATAAGACTTAGGTCAAGGTTCTTTATTATGACTTTTTTTCTATGGATGTCTACTTGCTCCAATACCATTTGTTGAAAAGGATCCTTCTTCCATTGAATTGATTTTGCATCTTTGTCAATAATCAGTTGGGCATATCTCTGTGGGTCTATTTCTGGGTTCTCAATTCTGTTCCATCATTCTATGTTTCATCATTCTATCACTCTTTCAATATCACAATCTTGATTACTGTAGCTAATAGTAAGTCTTGAAATTGGGTAAAGTGATTCCTCCCACTTTATTCTTATTTTCCAAAATTGCTTTAGCTGTTCTAGTTCTATTATTTTTCCAAATAAAATTTGGAATAATCTTGTCTATATCTACAAGAAATCTTGCTAGAATTTTAAGAGGAATTATATTAGACCTGCATATTAACTTGGGGAGAATTGACATCTTTACTATGTTGACTCTTTCAGTCCATGAACAAACCATGCCTCTCCATTTATTTAGATCTTCTTTGAATTCTTTCATCAGCTTTTTGTAGCTTTCAGTATACAAGTTCTCTATATATTTGTTAGATTTACACCTAAATATTTCATTTTTGAGCAATTGTAAAAGGTATTGTATTTTTAATTTTGGTGACCTCAGGTTCATTGCTAATATATAGAAACTCTAATAATTGATTTTAATATGTTTGTCTTGTATCCAGTGATTTTGCTGAACTTGCTTATTAGTTCTAGGATATTTTTTGTAGACTCCTTGGGAATTTTTATGTAGACCATCATGTCATCTTCAAAAAGGAAAAGTTTTATTTATTTATATGCCATTTATATCATTTTCTGGCTTTATTGCACTTGTTAGAACTTCTAGCATTATGTTTAATAAAAGCAGTGAGAATGCACATCCTTGCCTTGATCTTAAGGGGAAAGCAGTCATTCTTTCACCATTCAGTTTAATATTAGCTCTAGGTTTTGTTTTTCTTTTCTTTACATGCTCTTTATTTTGAGGAAGTTCCCTTTTGTTCCTATTTTTCAGAGAGATATTATCATGAACGAATGTTGAACTTAGTCAAATTCTTTTTCTACATAGATTGATATGATCCTGTGGTTTTTCTTCTTTAGCCTATTAATATAGTAGACTACACTGATTGATTTTCTAATATGAACCAGCCTTGCATCCCTGTAATAAATCCCAGTTGGTTATGGGGTATAATTCTCATTATATATTGCTGAATTCTATTCTTAACATTTTGTTAAGGATTGTTGCATCTATATTCACGAGGAGTATTTTTAGTTTTCCTTTTTGTACTGTCTTTGTCTGGTTTTGGTATTGAGGTAACAATAGCTTCATAATACTAGCCTCTATTTTCTGCAAGAGATTGTGTAGAATTGGAATTAATTCTTAGTGTTTGGTAGAATTCTCCAGTGAAACAATTTGGGTCTGGAGATTCCTTTTTGAGAGCTTAAAACTAGGAATTACATTTATTTAATAGTTTATAGGGCTATTTAAAGTATCTATTTAATATTTAGCTAGTTGTGGTAATTTATATGTTTTAAGGAATAATCTGTTTCATCTAAGCCTGTAGGGTTATATGTAGCATTCTCTTATTATCCCTTTGATGCCTGCAGCATCTACAGCAATATTCCCTGTTTCATTCCTTATATCGGTAAGTTGTGTTTTATCTCTTTTTTCTTTGTCAGTCTTGCTAGAGGTTTGTCAATTTTATTGATCTTTTCTAAGAACCAGGTCTTTGTTTCATTGATTTTTCTCTATCTTTTTTTAAATTGTATTGATTTCTGCTTTTATGTTTATTATTTCCTTCCTTCTGCTTCCTTTGTGTTTATTTTGCTATTGTTTTACTAGGTTCTTGAAGTAGGATTTATATTATTGATTTGAGACTTTGCCTCTTGGCAAATATAAGCATTTAGTGCTATAAATTCTCCTCTCAGAATTGCTTTAGCTATGTCCCATGAATCTGGATATATATGTTTCCATTTCATTCAGTTTAATGTATTTTTAAATTTCCCTTGAAGCTTCTTTGACTCATGGGTTATTTAGAAGTGTACTCTTCAGTTTCCATGTGTTTGAAAATTTTCCTGTTAATTTTCTAGTTTGATTTCATTGTGGTCAGTGAGCATTCTCTAAATGATTTCAATTCTTTCGGATTTGTTAAGGTTTGATTTATGGCCCAGGATATGGTCTAGTTTGGAAAATGGTCTGTGGGATCTTGAAAAGAATATGTATTTAGAATGTGTATTCTGCTATTATTGTATGCAATGTTCTATAAATGCCAATTAGACCCTGTCATTGAATTCTTCTACGTCTTTGTTATTTTTTGGTCTAGTTATTCTATCAATTGTTGAGAGAGGGGTGCTAAAATCTCAAACTACAATTCTGTATTTGTCTATCTCTTCTTTTAGTTCTGTAAGTTTTTGTTTCACACAATTTGCAGTTCTGTTTCTTGGTGCATATACATTTAAGATTTCTATGTCTTTCTGATGGATTGACCCTTTTTATCATTTGCAATGTCTCTGTCATTAATTTTATTTGATCTGAAGTCTACTTTATCTGATATTAATATAGCCATTCTTGTCTCTTTGACTAATGTTAGCATGATATATCTTTTTCCATCCTTCAACTTTCAGCCTCCGTAAATTGCTTTAACTTATGTGAGTCTTCTGTAGACAACATATGGTTGGGTCATGTTTTTAAATTCACTCTTCCACTTTATTTTAATTGGTGTACTTAGATTATTTATGATTAATGTAATTATTGATTTGTTAGAGCTTATGTCTGCCTAGTTCCTTTGTGTTTTCTGTTTGTTCTCTCTGTTGTTCCTTTGTGTGTTTTCTTTTTCCTGCCTTACTTTGGGTTACTGGAGTACAAATTTATATCCACATTAGACAGTGTTATAATATTTGCTTCAAACAGCAAACATAATTAGAAAACTCAAGATGAAAAGGAAAGCCAACTTTATTTACTCATAATTTTGCTCTTTCGTTTGTTTGATCTTTGAAGTTGAAAAATTCCTTCTTTTCTTGTTATGTCTTTGTTTACAGAACTTCTTTTCGCCATTCTTTTAAGGTAGGGCTGCTGGCAACAAATTTCTCTTAGTGTTCCTTCATCTGAGAATGTTTTAATTTCCCTTTCATTCCTGAAGGTTGTTTCTACCAGGTACAGGAATCTGGATTGACAGTTCTTTTCTTTCAGCACTTGAAAAAATCTATGCTACTACCTTCTGGAAAATGCTATTTTTTGTCTTTAAGTTTTTAGAAGTTTGTCTATAATGTGTCTTGCTGTGGATTTCTTTTTTGGGAGGGAAGTTTCACTTCTTGAATGTGTCGTTTTGTATCTTTTGCCAAATTTGGCAAGTTTCAAAAGTTATGTTTTTGATTACTTTTTCCATCTTGCCATCTTTATTCTCTCCTCTGAGACACCAATGGCATGACTACTAGATCTGAGACTGTTCACTTTTTTCCCTGGCTATTTTCTCTCTGTTGTCAGATTGGGCAATTTCTATTTTTCTCTCTTCAAGTTCACTGATTCTTTCTGTTGGGAATTATCCATGGTGGGTTTTTTTTCTTGTTTTTGGTAATTGAAATTTTCAGTTCTCAAATTTTGATTTGGTTCTTCTTTATATCTTCTGTTTCTTGCTGAGGCTTTCTATTTCCTTGCTAAGAGTTTTTCATTTCTTTCCAGCACGTAAGTAATTGTGTGCTGAAGTATTTTTATGGGGCTGATTTGAATATTTGTCAGAGAATTTTAATATTTCTGTCATCTTGGTGTTGGAACCTATTGACTGTCTTTTTAAAAACAGCTTTATTGAGGTATAACTAACATACAAAGGACTGTACATATTTAATGTGGACACTTTATGAGCTTGGGCATATGCAAACACCTGTGAAAGCATTTCATTCAGATTGAGATTTTCTTGGCTCTTGGTATGATGAGTAATTTTTTATTGAAACTTGGATATTTTGGGTATTATTATACGAGATTCTGGATCTTATTTAATTTTGCTTTAGCTGGCTTCTTCTGACTCTGTCCTAGCAGAGAAGAGGAATGCATCTTGTTACTGCCAGCAGGAGGTAGATTCCAGATTCCCTACTCAAGTTCTTTTTTTCTAAATTTTTACTGTATTAAAATATACATAACTTAAAATTTACAATCTTAACCATTTTTTAAGTTATTATAAAATATTGGCTATATTCCCCATGTATACACAACCCTACTCAGCCTTTTTTGACACTCAAGTGGGGTGTCATTATTTTTGGGTAGTGGTGGCATTTTTAGCTCCCTACTACTGATATATCCCTGATTGGGAGGGGTAAGAGTACCTCACTACTGTTCTCCAAGTGACATCTAATGACACCATGAGGTGGAGTGGCCTTATGACTGCTGGCTAGTAGTGAAAGCTCTTACTCTCCACTAGGCCTCCTCTGATACCACCACAAGCAGGGAGGGGGAAAAGTGCCTCATTACTGCTAAAGCGGGTGGAAGTTCAGGTTCCCCATGCAGTCTGCATTGACACTGTGGCGGGTGAAGGTGTGACCTTGTTACAAGCTGGCAGTGATGAAAGTCCCAACTCCTTATTTTGCCTTCTCTGACTTCAGCCTTTCTGTGAGGGTGTTGTGCTGTCTGGTTACAGACTCCAGGGAGTAGTAGGCTTGGATGTCCTTTACTAGCATGGATGGGCATGGGGCCACCATTTTATCTGTAGTGTTTAGCTGGAGTAGAACAGGTATTACCTAAAACGTTTTCTATCTTGTTAGGCTGTCCCTTTCTTGGTCATTTAGCTAGAGAGAGGAGGCTTTTGTGGGGACCTTTTTGTTTCCACCTGTAGGCATTTTCTAGTTGAAGGTTTCTTTCAGTTCCATGTCTGTGATATATGAGGCAATAAGAAAACCCAGGGAACTCACCACCATGTCATTCCTTGGGTCCCAAATTTCCTAGCCAGTGTGCTTTCTTCCTTCTAATTTTAAGTCTTCTCTTGTTTGTTTCATACATAATGTCCAGGGTTTTACTTATACTTAATTGGAAGGAATAGGAGAAAGTAACTCAACTGCATCTTCCCACAATCAGAAGTAATCAAACATATCTTTTAACAAAACTTAATTTGTGTGTGTGTGTGTGTGTGTGTGTGTGTGCGTGTGCATGCACATGAACACATGCCTTTTTTTCCTTTTGGTGGATTTTCCTGGGCTTCTGCTATCTATGGAGTGTCCTGGAGTCCAATGCTTCTATACCGAAAAATTTTCTTGCTTCAGAATTAGTACCTCTAACTATTCTAAAGAAAAGCTTATTTACTTGTCCCAAGAAGGCGCATTACATTGGCATAAGACAGTATTGTAGCGTGTTTAGGAACACAAACTCTGGAGCCAGACATATTGGGTTTGAGTCTCAGTTTTGTCACTGTGTGATCTTGGACAAGTTACTTAACTATTCTATTCCTCAGTTTCCTCATCTCTTATATGGGGAATAAGAGATAGTGTGAATAAGCTAATATCTGTAAAACATTTAGAACAGTATTTGGTTTATTATTGCCCAAAATAATATATAATTTATTATTATTATTATTTTGGCCACGTCACGCAGTTTGCAGGTTGCAGGATCTTAGTCCCTGACCAGGGATCGAACCTGGGCCTTCGGCAGTGAAAGTGTGGAGTCCTAAACACTGGACCACCAGGGAATTCCCTGGTTGTGCTTGCATTCTATACCACTAAGTGGTAATTCCCTGGTTGTGCAAGTGGTATAGAATGCATTGTTACCACTAAGTGGTAACAATGCAAGTGTTGTGCTTGCATTCTATACCACTAAGAGGGATGTCTTCTTCTTGACTTACCTTCCAAGCTTTGTACCTTGTCCACCTCTCCACTCTCCTCTCACACCATTATCTCTTAGTTCTCTATACTCCAGTTGCCCTGAATTTTGTTTAGTTTCTTAAATATACCACATGCTCTTTCAGCTCTAGGCCTCCACACTATATCCTACTCACTCTTCAGATTTCAGGGAGGCTCTTTCCTGAGTCACAGCCTAGATGAGGTCTCCTTGCTTTGTGCTCTCCCAGTACCCTGCACTTCTTCTACCATTTATCCGCCTGACCTCAAGCAGCTTCAGACCCAGCAGAGGATTATCTCTGGTCCCTTGTGGCATTAACTCAGGCCTCAAGCTATAAGCAGCGGCTTATGATAATAACAATTCTGGAGCTAGTATGGTTGGGGCTGGAACACAAAGAGTTTGAGATTGACTTGAACATAGCTTTGAGTATACTAATTTGTACAGGAACTTGGGGGAACTTATGGCAAAAAAAGAGAACCTCATTAAATCTGCTTTATAATTTCATTTTAAATGCAGCTTCTTAGTCTTAAAACTTTTAAAAATAGCGTCATATGCAACAACAGTTTAGTTTTACAGAAAGAGATTTTCTAAGTGGAGGAATTTATTATTGACATGCAACACCTGAAATTAGGAGTGAATAAATTCTGACTTGGCAACTTCAACTCAGTATGTCCAAAACTGTATCCCCCATGTTGATGTTCCGACTTCATTCTCTGTCTCAATGAATGATATAAACATTTCCCCATTTGTTCAAGCCAGAAACCTAGAAATGATTCTCCTCTTCTTTAACATCCTCATTCTTGCCACTGTGGAAAAGAGTATGGAGGTTCCTCAGAAAACTAAAAATAGAATTACCATATGATCCAGCAATCCCACTCCTGGGCATATATCTGGACAGAACTATAATTCAAAAGGATACATGCACCCCTGTGTTCCATAGCAGCACTATTCACAATAGCCAAGACTTGGAAACAACCTAAATGACCATCAAAAGATGAATGGATATAGAAGATGTGGTACATATATACAGTGGAATACTACTCAACTGTAAAAAAGAATGAAATAATGTCATTTGCAGCAACATGGATGCAACTAGAGATTATCATACTAAGTGAAGTATGTCATAAAGAGCAAGACAAATACAATATGATATCACTTATATGTGGAATCTAAAATATGACACAAATGAACCTATCTATAAAACAGAAACAGAATCATGGACATAGAGAACAGACTCATGGCTGACAAGGGGGAGGGAGTTGGGGGAAGGATGGAGTAGGAGGTTGGGGTTAGCAGATATAAGCTTTCATATATAGAATGGATAAACAACAAGGTCCTGCTGTACAGCACAGAGAACTATATTCAGTATCCTATGATAAACCATCATGGAAAAGAATATTTTTAAAAGAATATATATATATATATATGTATATATATATATATATATATACATATATATATATACACACACACACAAAATTGAATCACTTTGCTGTACAGCAGAAATTAACACAGCATGTAAATCAACTATACTTCAATAAAAGAAAATATTGATTAGCATCCTCATTCTCCCTCTTCCTATATTCCTCAAAACCCTAGCACCAAATAATGTCAGTTCTGCTTAAAAATTTTGTGAATTGCCCTTCTTCTTTTTATCTACTGCCCAAGCTCAGGTGCTTGTCCTATTTCATTTTGACTTCTACAAACCTGCACAATTTATCTCCCTGACTTTGATATCTCCTGCTTGCAAATCATCATTCATCAAAATTTACCTTTGAAACCACAAATCCTAGCATGTCAAGTACTCACTTCAAAAGCTCAGATTGTTTTCCATCACCCATAGGATAAGGTTCAAAATTTTTAGCATAGTATATGAGGTCCTGGGTAGGACTGAACCCAATTTTATAACATCATTTTCCAGCATTTTCCTTCATACTCTCTATGTTCTAACCACATTGAAATATGACTATTCCCCAAACACCTCATCCTCAAATTCAAAGCCGCTGTGCCATTTGCTTGGACTTTTCCTTCAGCTTGACTGTCTATGAACTCATCTTTACTAATTTTAGTCTTTATTCTTTCTGTGCTTCATTTTGAAAAGTTTCTGTCATTATCTATTCAGGTTGACTATTTTTTTCTGTAGTAACTAATCTGACTTCACTTCCATCCAGTGAATTTTTCAGATATTGTATTTTTCAGCTCTAGAATTTCCATGTGTTTATTTTTTAATAAGTCCATTTCCTTTCTCTGTGTTCATGTATACCTTTAAACCCTGAGCATATTTATAATAGCTGTTTTGCATGCCTTCTCTGATAATTCTATCACCTCTGTCATTTCTGGGTCTATTTCTATGGACTGATTTTTCCCCAGTTATGGGTCCCATTTCCCATTTGCATGTCTAATGATTATTTTTATTGGAGGATGGAATTTGATTGCTACACTTTTGAGTGCTGGGTTTTCTTGTCTTCCTTTAAGGACTGTTGGACATTGTTCTGGGAGACAGTGGACTTACTTGCATATCAGTTTGATCCTTTCAAGGCCTATTTTACATTTGTGAGATGGATGTAGGATAATCTTTACTCTTGGCTAATTTAGTCTTACTAGAAAGGCATGACCCTTCCTAGCTCCCTACTATCCAATTGGAAGCCCTGGTTGCTACATGAGGCCACTTTACTCTGGCTGGTAGGAACTTAAATATCTCCCAGCTCTGTGTGAACTCTGAGAATTTTTTCACTCTACTCACAGTTCTCTGATCATTCATTGCCCAGCTTCATAGAGTTCTGCCTAATGCATTCAGGGCTTTTTACTTAGTAACAAATTCCAGGGGACCTCTAGGCAGATTTCTAGAGTTCTTTCTCTGTGTAGCTTCCTCCTCCCTGGCTACCTCAGTCTTCCTGAATATTGATCTCTCTGCCCTCGACTCGGTGAAACCACTATGCTCTACTTGGGTTCCCCTGCCCTGCACCATGGTCTAGAATTACCTCTAGGTAGAAAGCCAACGTTAACTTCATTTGTTTCTTTTCTCTCAGGAACAATAATACTGTACTTTCTGTTGTTCAGTGTCTGTAAACAAATGTTTCTTCCTCCTCCTCATTTCTACTTTTCAGGTCTTGAGAAAAAAGTCTCTTCAGTAGTTCAGTCACCTGACTGCCTTAGTAACGAAGTCATAGAGTAACTAGGTCATACGGTCATGCCATTCAATTTCCATTCCTTTGCATCCAAAAAGCAGTGTTGAAGCATCAGTTGTGTGCATTTTCAAAAGTTTTTTCCTAGATAAAAATTATCCAAATGGGAAGGAATTCATATCTTGGCTATTCTCATACTACTGCCTTCTAATAAATGTTTGCAGTAGACTGTGTTGAATGTATTCATTTAAAGAATCCAAAGGGAGAGAGAGGGAGAGATACAGTGAGAGAGAGAGAGAGAGCAAGAGAGAGCTATTTGTCCCACTAGTCTTTATAATGAGTAAGATTCACGAATGAATATTCAGTATTTAGTTTCTACTATCCAATTGGTGTAGCTGCTATAACCCATGTTGGTATTCTTTTCTGGGATTGGCAGAATATGAGGCAAAGATAATGATAGTTTTTGGTACAGATGGCCTATGACTGGACTTGTGTTGTTTCACTGTACAAAATCATTTAAAAATCCATGGCACAAGTCCAGGTAAAAAGAATAAATGGCATGATGCAGAACACATAACAAGTCACAGCCCAGATGGGTTACAACAAAGATCACAGAAAAAGTATGCAGTGGCTGGTGCATAGTGTTGCTAATCAACAGTCTAACTTGCCTCCTGCTAGACTAACATTGTGCTTTGGTTGATAATGAGACTTCTCAAAGTCAAGGAGCTTTAATACAAGTTGTACTTGATGGGTTGCCATTGTCCTGCGTGATCTTATTCTTATAGGATTCCAGAGAGTCCACAGACACACCAAGTCACTTCCCAATAATATGACAAATGTAAAAAGAGATTGAAAATGTCAGTATTGACATTAGATGAAGATTTTAAGTTAGTATGCAAGAGAACTTTTCTGTTTAAAATGCAGATGTGATCTAAGAAAATTGGATGAAAACTACCTACACTCTCTACCTCTTCTTCCCAACCTTTTTTCTTTCTCTCTCAACTTGTCCTCTCCTTACCCTACCCTCAGCCCATTTAAAGGCAGTCAGATGAGAGTTGTGGCACGTTTAGCTTTTGGACTTACTCAACTTCGATCAAGTTGATGGATGACAGGGCCAGGAAACAGAATCATAGATGCTTTAGCTTGGGGGGCGAGCAGAACCCAAACTCATCATCTATCTTGATTTGACAGGTGCAGTAAAGGCTAAAAACAATGGAGACGATCCTGTCTCCCACTTAATACCCCATCTGCTGCTACTGGCTTCTTACTAAGTTCCAGAACATGTTGCTTCACACACATAGAAAGCAGACCAAAAAATATACAAACACATGAAACGAGCAATTCAAAGTCAAAACGAATTAAACAAACTAACACCCCCCCAAAAAATTAAGATAGTAAAATGCACAAAAAAAAAATTCTCTTTGCTTATTTGAGTCAGGGGGAAAACTCCTTTTCCAGAAACAGTTAGCTCTAATTTCCCTTCAATGAGTGATAGGCTTTATGACGTCTGAGCCTTGGCAATAAGAAATCATGTCTTGTGGTTGAATCTAGAGGAAGACTTTGTTGGAATAATTGCTGGGCACCTAGGCACCACTGTTGTGGTTTGATAGGCAAAGCTGACATTCTACTGTCAATCAACACAATTTTTATTTATTCATTTTATTTACTAGGCACTGTGTAGGTTCTCCCACAAACCCCCCACTTCCCTGGGTTATGGCCTCCATTTCTGCTCACTGCTTAGCTTATTACTCCTAAGGTGTTAATGACTGTTAGAGGCCCCAAGTGCTACCCTCCCATTATTAAAGTTTTCCAAACTTCAGCCATTCACGTCATGTTCTTATTTTTGTCACAGCAACATAACAGTAGTACTTAATATTTACCTAATATATCTCTTATTATCACCTCACTTTTTAAAATCACCTCATCTTAAGCTACTATATATATTTATTTCATATATATATACACACATATAAGATATATACATGTATAAATATAAACTATATACATATGCATTATACACATGATATGATACACACACACAATTTGACTTTTGTAATTGTGTACCACTTAAATACTATTAAGGGAGATGATTTTAAGTGGCACACAATTAGGTGAATAAATAAATAAATTGTATATTCATACAATGAAATACTACTCAGCAATAAAAAAGAACAAATTACTGATACATGCAATGACACGGATAAATCTCAAAAATGTTATTCTAAGTGAATGAATCCAGGAATGTATGATTCCATTAATGTGCAATTCTAGAAAATTCAAAGTAATCTATAATGATATAAGGCACATCAGTTGTTGCCTGGAATGGGGGTAGAGAGCATTGACTGTAAAGGGGCATGAGAATACTTTTGCGGTGATGGAAATGCTCTATATCTTGATAATGGTAACCATATGGGTAAACACACTTTTAAAAACTCGTGGAAATGTATATTTTAAATAGGTGCAGTTTATTGTTTTATAAATGATGTCAATAAAATTGATATTTAAAAAGTTCATCGGGCCATTGAAATGTGCAGTCAGATTTGATAACCATTGCTCTATGGCCTTATTCTCAAAGTGCATTCCTTAGATCACTAGCATCTGATTCCCTAGGAGCTCATGAGAAATGCAGAATCTCAGCCCCCACCCCAGAGCTGCAGAATCACAATCTGTGTTTTAACAAGCTCCACAGGTAATGCAAACGCACACTAAAATTTGAGAAAATTGGCTTGGGAGATAATGGAATCTTGAGCTGGGGTCAGCCTGGGTCCTGAATCACCACATGGAATTAAACTACCTGCTGACCAGGAATACTCACCTTATACTAAACAAAGAATAGAGTTCTCTTGTGGCTGAGACGTTTTAATTTGGGGTCTATTTATGGCAGGTTAGCTTAACGATTACAAGATTGATTTAGAGGGTCTGAGAGCACAGCCCAAGTGTTTTCGGTGGAAAGTAACTTGCAAATTTCACGTTCATGCTTCATCTTGAAAATGCACTCAGATTTCTTTCTATTTCACGGTGTATTTGTGTTTGTTTGAATGTAATAATAATGTTTTCAATTACGCATTAATTGAATTACTTCACTGCTTTCCCCTAAATCTGGAAGTAAAACTGAAAGCTCGAAGAAGATGTGTCATGTCTGTCTTGTTGCATTCCCTTCCTCCAAGGGTTAAGCGTCCACTGTTTAAGAAGCATGGCATTGGAATAGAAAGTATATGGCACAAAGCAGAAATTAAATAAAGGCTTTTCTTGTTGCCACATGTAAGATGGTTAGATTTGAAAGAGCACTGTCTGCAAAGAGTACTTTAGATAACAAGAATGACTGTCCAGTCATTAGACTCTCTGGTCTCTAGTATTCAGAAACTGTAACAAGCTGGGCAAGAAAAAATCCTGCAAGGCAAACCTTCCCTCAGTGTCTCAATTGATACCACGAATTGGTTTGCCTACTCTGTACAAAGGGCCACAAATGGTTCTGTATATTTGTAAAAGTTGGTGCCAGTATGCAGCACTAACCTATTGAGCCCTTACTATGTGCCAGACCCTGTGCTGGGCACTTGCCTGCACAAAATTTCATTTGGTACCAACCACATATCAAAGAATAATATTTTTTGCTTCAGGAGAGTGAGGTTCAGAGGGATTAGATGGCTTGCCAGGACTCACAGTGAATTGAATATAACACTGTCTGACTCAGATGCCAACCTCTTTTTACAACAGCATTGTGCCCTAGGCAGTCACTTATCTACCTTTTTATCCTAATGTATTCCTATCATTATGAAAGAGAAAGGGCCCTGGGACAGAGGAAAAGATTGAATGCCAGCGAGCAAGCGAGAGCTCTTTCCTGTATACAGAAGGAGCAAGGGAGTCAGTTAAAAGCAGATGGGTTCTCCACACCCTCTCCTGCACTGTTGGTGGGAATGTAAATTGATACAGCCACTATGGAGGTTCCTTAAAAAACTACAAATAGAACTACCATACAACCCAGCAATCCCACTACCGGGCATATACCCTGAGAAAAGCATAATTCAAAAAGAGTCATGGACCACAATGTTCATTGCAGCTCTATTTACAATAGCCAGTACATGGAAGCAACCTAAGTGTCCATCAACAGATGAATAGATAAAGAAGATGTGGCACATATATACAGTGGAATATTACTCAGCCATCAAAAGGAACGAAATTGAGTTATTTGTAGTGAGGTGGATGGACCTAGAGTCTGTCATACAGAGTGAAGTAAGTCAGAAAGAGAAAAACAAATACCATATGCTAACACATATATATGGAATCTAAAAAAAAAATGGTTCTGAAGAACCTAGGAGCAGGACAGGAATCAAGATGCAGACGTAGAGGACACGGGGAGGGGGAAGGGTAAGCTGGGACGAAGTGAGAGCACTCTCTTATATATACTAACATGGACTTATATATACTAACACATGTAAAATAGATAGCTAGTGGGAAGCAGCCACATAGCCCAGGGAGATCAGCTTGGTGCTTTGTGACCACCTAGAGGGGTGGGATAGGGAGGATGGGAGGGAGATGCAAGAGGGAGGAGATATGGAAATATATGTATATGTACAACTGATTCACTTTGTTATACAGCAGAAACTAACACACCACTGTAAAGCAATTATACTCCAATAAAGATGTTAAAAATAAATAAATTAAATTAAATTAAAAAAAGCAGATGGGGCAGCCGCCTCATCACTCTCCCCACTTCCCTCATTTGGAGGTTCAATGCACCTGACACCTGTCTCCTGCTCATTCTTTCTTGCTCCTTTTTCAGTCTCGGCGCCCTGCCCCCTCTGCCCTCCCTAGGCTTTTCTCCCTTGTCCCTGGGCCACCTCACCCTCATTTCCCCTTCCTTTCCTTTGATTCCTAACCACTGGCACCACCACCACCTCACCCTCTGTCACCATCCCCACTTCCTTTACTTCTCCTTCTCTCTCTGTTTCTTTCTCTTCTGCTCAGCTTTCAAGGCCCCATTAGGGCCCCACCATTGACTCTGCTCTTACAATGGCTCAGTGGTTTTGAGATGAAGTAAAACATCACTAATTTGTTCTAATTGGGGGGAAAGGTCAGTCTGCCTTAAATGAGAAGTATGAGTGATAGGACATTTTGGGGGAGAAAATGCAATCTCATTACTTTCAAGTACATAAAGTCATCCCAATGACTAAGACAAGAGGATAAAAGGCAAAGCTATATGTCTCAGAGATCTGTAAGTGGTTTGACAAATAAGCGTGGCTCGTTTATAATTAGGACATTCAGTTTGGAGACACAAATGCTGCTGCTGAGGTCTATGCACTGAAGTAGGCTAATATTTCCCTTGTTTACACAATTAGTTTGTGAAAAGAGCTCTTTCATCATAGACACAGGTACAATCTCATTAGAAGGGTCCGGCATTTCAGACCCACTTTCTTATGTCACATGGCCTGTAGGAAGAGTGCTTAGTTCAGCCAATTCTCCAAAAGGAATAATGGTGAACAATGACAAAGATACTCATTTTTCTGCTTCTCATCTATGCAAGAGTTACTGTCAATGAAAAAAAATTCCTGTTCTGTTCTTATTAGTTGGGGGTGAGGATACGGACATGTAGGGGAAAGAACTGAATGGACACAAGCAGAGCCAAACCTGAAATGGCCTTAGTTTGAAATCTACTAATTTAAAACTGGTGAAAATTGAGGAACCAGCCTACTTTATTTTTATGCTCCAAGAAGCCAACTTGCTAAGCTAATTCCAATAGTAAACACGATTTTCCTGCAAAGATTTGTAAAATTCCTTAAAACACCAATTTTCCATGCAGTGTTCAATACTTGAATAGCACTCCCTTCATTTATGTATAATCGTTAAGTTAGTTGTTAAATTGGTAAATTTCTTACCAATTTCTGGAAGCAGCTCCCTTGAGGAAGTCCTACCAGGAAGCCCTCTTTGGCTTATTTTACTTTACTGTGTATGGAAGCAAACAACCATACTTATTTTCTTTTGGAATAGCTTATAATCAAGGCTTCCCATCAATTCATCTAGCCTCCCGCCATCTTACATTTTCATAGCTCAACAGTAATTTCTTCCTGTACAATTAAGCAAGAATGGGAAGAAACGTGGGCTGAATTCTACAAAGTTCTCTCTGAATCATTAGGAGGCCAGGGTCCTTGAATTCCCATGCATCCTGACCTTCTGTCCCTGACAGTGAGGAGATAAGTGGGTAACTGGTAAAAACGGACATTCCACCATACTTTACCTTGCAGTCTCAGAGGACTTCTTTGGCATTCACACTGTAGATATTCCATGTCTCGCTATGGAAACATAATAGGAGCATTTCTTCCACTGCTAGGGGAGTCAATTGATAGAAAACTACAACTTTTTCTAAAAAACATAAATCAAGGACTACTTCTTACAGTTGTGAAATTCTTCAGCTTTAACCCAAAGGATTCATGGAAGGGGTCCTTGAAATTGTTCAGTAGGCCAAAACTAGTGAGATAAGGGAGGAGCTTTTGTTTACAAACCATTAGAAGTACATTTGAAGGGATTAAGTTTGTTTGAAAACCACTAAATTTTCTGAACAAGGTCACGGGTCTACTTCAAACTAGCCTGAGGTTTTGTGCTTTGGAGTTCATGCAAACAGAATATTTGTTTTTTTTTCTGTCTGACTTACTTCACTGAGCATAATACCCTCCAGGCCCATTCATGTTGCTGCAAATGGCAGAATTTCATTCTTTTTTATGGCTGAGTAGTATTCCACTGTATATATGTGCCACATCTTTATCCATTCATCTGTTGATGGGCATTTAGGGTGTTTCCAAGTCTTGACTATTGTGAATAGTGCTGCTTGGAAAGGAGCAACAGGAATTCGTTATGAACAGAGTGTACTGAATGGGGTGAGGCTACTGGATTCAAATAGTGATCCATACCCGGCAACTTCCAAGGCAGAGTTAAAAGGAAAGCCTTTGCCTGCAAATTTCTAGGAACCGTTGGAGGTGAGAATATGATGACTTCTATTTGGGACTTTAGGATGATAAAAAGGTCCAAGAGCCTCCCTTTATCTCCCCAAATGCCCAATTAACACAATATTTTAATGGTAGCACAATCAAGTTTAATATAATATAGACACAGACCAATATTTTTCAGAAAAATACTTGCTTCTGTGTTCCGTGGTCTAAAAGGAAGCTGGGCTGCATTCGAAGTGTGTTTTTGTTCATATTGATGTTCTAATATTTTCTATGGATATATCCAGTTTGGACACTAAAGTGTAAATCAAAGAGAAAATGGAATTTTGTTTACAAGTTTCTGCTTACGAGTCTGCATGAATAAGTCTGTAAAATGACCAAGGGTGATTTAAAAGACTTTAAAAAAAGAGTACATCAAAAGTAGCCAAATATACAAATTGAAGATTTACTGACTAATGAAACTATTTGGCATCCCTTTTAGTACACATGTTCTTAAATGAGGCATGTCGAATTTCTGGAGGTAGTTCCACACCTTTGTGCTTTAGGGCTGGAATCAGAGACGTTCTGAGTAGACAGGGACTTTAGAGTTTACCTAGTATTTTGTTTTTTTCGAATTTCTTTTCTTCAAGTTTCTTCAGTCAAAATCTTGCTTGAAAGCCCAACATAGGAACCTCGTAAAAGGGAGAGTCTCTAATTAAAGTAGGGATCGAGCAGTCTGAAACCTAGTCTACTCCCTTGCCACATCTTCTCCCATATATGCTGACTGGGGAAGCTGAGGTCTACAGAAACTACGTGACTTGGCCAAGTTCCCTCAACTAGTAAGAGTGTTAATTCCACTCCTAACTTTCTTTCATCTTCCTCACCTCCATTTTCTACCCCCTTGCACCTCTAGTAAAAGAAACACACATGCACATATGCACGCACTCACACACTATCCCAGGTGGTCAGTAGAAGCTTCTCTTGCCTCTCACAAGCTGCTAGCATCTCACTGTGAATGTCTTTATTGCATCCTATCTTCCAGGAATATTTGCATTTCCAAAGAGAAAAGTGGGAAGACGGCAATGGTGAAACAAATGAAATGGATCACTAAAGATAGCATGACAGCACTGTGGCAAATTTTGCTGTGTGTGGGCTTCCTCAAATCACACTCTATAGGCAACCTCATATTTACCCAATATTTAAGGCTAACCCTGCTGGTTCTTTTAAAAAGAGTGGCCTCAGACAAAAGCTCAACAGGAATTTGCATTTAGACCATTTTGGTCTTGAGATGTGAACAAGCAGAATGAGGGTGAAAGGTGCTCCCACTCTTATTTAGGGGTTTCCATTTTGCTGAACTTCTTTCTGAATAGGTGCAATGTTCCAGAATACTTTGCTTTGTTTTCTCTATGGCTAGGAGACAGGCCTATGGGCATGTGTGTGTGTGAGTGAGTGAGTATGTGTGGTGTGAGAGAGAGACAGAGACACCCACGGAAAGAGACACACACAAAGACACAATACTGACACAAAGACACACACACACAGAGGTACAAAGAAAGAGAAACACAGAGTGGCACACACACATATACAGAGAGATACACACATTTACACAAAGAAACAAGAAGGAGACACAGTGAGTGACAGTGACAGAGAAAGATGGCAAGACAAAAACAGCGACACACATACACAAAGTGAAACTGACAGAGGGTAAGATTGAGACTGAGAAATTGGGAGAGGCACACACAAAGAAGCAGAGTGAGAGACATATCTACAAAGATACACAGAAAGGGAGACTAAAGAAAAACGCTTGAGAGGGTGTGAGAGAGAGACTGATGGAGAAAAACAGACAGAGAACGAGGAAAAGCATGGTGATCGGGGAAGAGAGAAATCACTCCTATTTTTTCTTCCTCATTGGAAACCTTCGATGTTTGTTTCTTTTGTGTTCCATATAACTTGGAAATTAAATTTTATTATCATCTCCTATTCAGAGGCAAACTGCTCGCAGCAGTATCCGCTGCTCAGAGGCAAATATTTTCATCTGACTATAGAAAATATGTTTTTTTCCCATTTTAGTTAGCAAATGTAATTGTTCGGGAATCACAATTATGGGAATATGGGAGCCAAAGCTGAAGCCAGGGCTGACAGGGGATCAACATGATGAATTGACCAGCATTTTTCCAGATCCCCAGTGCCAGACATTCACATCACTCTGCAGCCCTGCCCTGCTATGTGCTTTCTGGGTGTATGCCCCACGTAAGGCAGGATGTAGCCCGTTTTCAATGTCTGTGTGCCTGGCACTCATGGCAGTCTTAGGATTTTCTCTATGCTCTTGGTGGGAGTGGTGCTCACTTCAGCAGGGAATTCACCATCTTACCTATTCCACCAGGAATCTTCCCACTGCCATCTAACACTGGATGCTATAATAGTTCTCATGTAAGAATGAAAAAAAAGGAGAGGCTCACATGGTCTCACAAATCAGACGCTGTAAGTGGTTCTGACCACCAATCACATCTAATAGTTTGGAGCCATTTTTCTCACACACACACAGACAAAGAGAGAGAGAAAGAGACACAGAGAGAGACACAGAGAGAGAAATCAATGCTTATGTCTATCAAAAAATGTGTACAAGTATGTTCATAGCAGCTTTATTCATAATAGCTTCAAACTGGAAACAACTCAAGTGCACAGAGTAGAACAAATAAATAAAAAATGCATAATTAATTATGTATTCCTACAGCAGAATACTACACAGCAATAATAAATGAATTACTGATATATTTCACAAAGCTGAGTCCCACAGACAGGAATTGTAAGTGAAAGAAGTCACACACAAAAGAGTACGTATTATATGATTCCATTTATATAAAGTTCTGGAACAGGTAAATCTCATGAATGGTAATAAAAGTCAGAATGACAGTTACCTCTGCAGGGAAGGTATTGAGGAAGGGGCTTGAGGAAGATTTCTTTGGTGCTGGAGGATTTTATATTTTAAATGGTTGGGGGGAAAATTAAAAAGAATATTTCATGGCACGTGAAAATTATATGAAATTCACATTTCAGTGTCCCTAAATAAATACTTATTGGCACACAGCCATACCCATTTGTTTACATATTGTCTAAGGCTGCTTTTGTGCTACAAAGGCAAAGTTGAGTAATTGTGACAGAGACCATATGGCTTGCAAAGCCTAAAATATTTACTCTCTGGCCTTTACAAAAATGTTTGCTGACTCCTGATCTAGGTCTTGGTTACACGGGTGTAGACATATGGAAAAACTTGAACTGTGCTTTCAAGATTAGTGGACTTTAGACACTTTATTGCAAATAACTTTTTCAAGATCTAGAGAAATGGAGATTAATAAGAACACTTGCTCAAACGCTTGGTTTACATTAGGTTCAGAAAAGAAATGCTGAATTCAGTCCCTTTATTTTCATTCTTATAGATGAGAATCACTCCTTTATACACCTTCTTTATGACCAAGGTATTATGTGAAGCAATATTAGAAGCACCTTTGATATAAATTAACTCATCAGCAAAGCTCTTTCAAATCATAAATTCAAAATGACATTTTGCAGGTAGGAAAAAGCATAATATGTCATTTCCTATTTAAAAGGAACAAAACAGTAAAATGGAAAATTGTTTTGGCAATCACAGAACACCTGACTCTCATTGGTGGTCCATCTCTGAGTCATGTAGTAAATCATTGTTAAAGGTCATCATGACTTGTCTGAACAGGCATTTGTGTTATTAACTAAAGAACTGCTAAAAAAAGTCCCCATGCTACTTTTTCACAGGAAAATATCTGTGACTATGAAGAGTCCAGTGTGAGCCAAATGACAATGATAAATGCACTATAAACATTTCTTGTTGGAAGCTTGTAATGATGCAATTTCTTTACACTGTCAAATTTGCTCCTAACTTTAGTTTCATATTTTGGCTGTTTCCAATATTTATAAATTGGAATGTATGTCAAGGAGCACATTTCAGTGTAAAAAAGAAAAAGAGAGCTAGAAAATATGTCTACAAGATGGCTTCAGGGTGCGAAATGCATTTGTTTCTAAAAGCCAGGATACAAGTTTAAAATCACAGTCTGGCAGCCAGACAAGCCACTGACAGCCTTTTCATTAAATCTTGGCTAAATTGTAGAGTTGTGCTGTTGTTGTAGTTGCTGCTATTGTTATAGCTATAGTTGCAAACCAAACAATATGAGAGTGATCCAAATACAGTGGAAAGACAAACAGGGCAATTTTGTTAATCAGCTTGTGTTCTTTATGCTCCTATTAAAGACATTTTATATTCATCTTCTAATTTGCATCCAACCTCAGATATTCCAACCAAGCTTATTTCACCTGATCTGAAATACCTGGCAGCTTTAAATTTGGAGTGGAAGGACTTCACCAGTCTCTCTCCAAGTCCTTTCTTATGAACCCGAATGACTGATCCCACCTCTTGAAGTGTTGGGAGATTTTAGCTCCAATTTAAAGTCTACTTGGCTCCAGAAATTCATTTGTACATGGGAAATATCCCACCATGCGGTTGCTGGAGGATTGGATGAAATATGTAAAGTTCCAAGAACACAGTGGTGCTTTATTTTTTTTAGAAGACTTATTTATTTACATTATTTTTTTTGGCTGCGTTGGGTCTTCGTTGCTGCGCGCGGGCTTTCTCTGGTTGCGGCGAGAGGGGGCTGCTCTTCGTTGAGGTGTGCCAGCTTCTCACTGCGGTGGCTTCTCTTGTTGCGGAGCATGGGCTCTAGGCGCACAGGCTTCAGTAGCTGCGGTGCGTGGGCTCAGTAGTTGTGGCTCGAGGGCTCTAGAGCACAGACTCAGTAGTTGTGGCACATGGGCTTAGTTACTCCGTGGCATGTGGGATCTTCCTGGGCCAGGGATCTAACCTGTGTCCCCTGCACTGGCAGGCAGATTCTTAACATTGCGCCACCAGGGAAGTCCCACAGTGGTGCATTATGATTGATACTGATGTCAGCTTTGTAAGAAATCCATTTGGTCCTTTCACCTAATTTGGTGGTAGTTGGTTCTGGGCAGAGTGGAGCAATAGCATCCCTGTTTAATAAAACTTTCTGCAGTGATGGAAATGTCCTGTATCTGCACTATCCAACTCAGTAGCCACTAGCCACATGTGGCTATTGAGCACTTGAAATGTGCCTAGTGTGAATGAGGAACTGAATTTTTAATTTAATTTAAATACAAATATAAATAGCCACATAGGTGGCTATCATACAGCCACAGCACAGCCTTAGGGGACTGAATTTTACTTACTAAAGTAGCTTTGAATTAGGTGTTCTTATCCATTTTTGAAGTGCCATGGACCCCTTGAGAGGTTTGGTGAAACCTACTGGACAATTTCTTTAAATCTTTTTTTTCCCCTTTCTTTTAGAACACAGCTTTATTAAAATATAACTTACATACTGTACAATTCACCCTTTTATATTTGTAAATCAGTGGTTTATAGTATATTCACAGATATCTGCAACCATTACTATAGTCGACGTCAGAACATTTTTACTGCCTCAAGAAGAAACCCCATATCATTTATCTATCATCACCCTATCCCTCCACTCCTGAAAAGACTTTTGTTCCCCATTGAATGGTTTGGTACCTTTGCTGAAAATCAGTTGACCGTAAATGTATGGGTTTCTTTTTGGACTTTCAATTTTTTTCCATTGACCTATATTTCTATCCTGATTACTGATGCTTTGGAGTAAAATTTGAAATTGGGAATTGTGAGTCCTCCTACTTTCTTCTTCTTTTTTTTTTGCGGTACGCGGGCCTCTCACTGGTGTGGCCTCTCCCGTTGCGGAGCACGGTCTCCGGACGCGCAGGCTCAGCGGCCATGGCTCGTGGGGCCCAGCCGCTCAGCGGCATGTGGGATCTTCCCGGACCGGGGCATGAACCCATGTCCCCTGCATCAGCAGGCGGACTCTCAGCCACTGCACCACCAGGGAAGCCCCCTACTTTATTCTTTAATGTGATAGTTTTGGTTATTCTGGATCTCTCACCAGATTTTAGAATCAGGTTATCAATTTCTGCAAATAATTCTGCTGGGATTCTGCTAGAGATTGCTTTGAATCTGTGTATCATTTTGGGGAGTGTTGGTGAATTTAAAATGTTAAATCTTCCAATCCATAAACATGGGGTATTTTTCCATTTACTTAGAACTTCTGTAATTTCTTTCAACAACACTTGGTAGTGTTCAAGTTTTTCACTTTTATTGTTAAATTTATTCCTAAGTAATTTTTCCTATTTGATGCTATTGTGAATGGAATTGACTTCTTATTTTTGGATTGTTCATTGTAAGTGTATAGAAATATAACTGATTTTTGTATATTAATCTGGTACCCTACAACCTTGCTCAACTCATTTATTAGTTTTAATAATTTTTTTTAGTGGATTTCCTAGTATTTTCTACATACAAGACCATATCATCTGTCAATAGACGTAGAGTTGATATTCTTATTTCTGTTCTTAGGAGGAAAGCATGCAGTCTTTCACCATTAAGTATGATGTTAGCTGTGGGGGTTTCATAGATCCCCTTTCTCAGGTTGAGGGTTTCTTTCTATTCTCAGTTTATTGTTTTTATCATGAAAGGGTGTTGCATTTTATCAGATGCTTTTTCTGTGTCTACTGAGATGATAGTGCAATTTTGAAACTCTATGTGTTGTATTACATTAATTGATTGTTGAATGTTAAAACAGTCTTGTTTGCTAGAATTCAGTGGTGAAGCCATCTGGGCCTAGGCTTTCCTTTATGTGTACTTTTTGATTACTGACCAATCTCCTTCACTTGTGTTACTTACAAGTCTATTCAGGTTGTTTATTTTTTCTTGAGTCAGTTTCAGTAGTTTGTGTCTCTCTAGGACTTTGTCTATTTCAGCTAAATTACTCAATTTGTTGGCATAAAATTGTTCATAGTATTCCTTTATAATCTATTTTATTTCCATAAGGTCAGTAATAATATCCCCTCTTTCACTTCTGATTTAGTAGAGTCTTCTTTTTTTTCTCTTGGTCAAACTAGCTAAAGTTTTGTCAGTTTTGCTGATATTTCCAGCTTTTGGTTTTATTCATTTTCTCTACTATTTTTTCTCTTTCACTAATTTCTGCTCTAATCTTTCTATTTCTTTCCTCCTGCTTGCTTTTGGTTTAGTTTCCTTAACTTTTCTCAACGCCTTAAGGTGGTGGGTTAGGTTACTGTTATGAGATCTTTTTTCTTTCTTAATGTATCATTTACAGCTATAAATTTCCCTCTAAGAACTGCTTTATCTGATTCCATAAATTTTAGTAGCTTGTGTCTTTATTTTCATTCATGTTGAAGTGTTTTCTGATTTCCCTTTTGATTTCTTCTTTGACTGACTGGTTATTTAGGAGTGTGCTGCTGATTTCCACATATGTATGAATTTCCCCAAAGTCCTTTTACTGACTTCTAATTCCATTCCATTGTGATCAGAGAACATACTTTATAATACTTCTACCCTTTAAAATTTCTTTAGTTATTTTTTTAATGTCCTAGCAATGGTCTTTCCTAGAGATTGTTCCATGTGCATGTGAGAAAAATGTATTTTAGGCTATTGTTTAGTGGATTGTTCTATAGATATCTATTAGGTCTAAGTGTTTTATAGTGTTGTTCAAGTCTTCTATTTCCTCATTGATCTCCTGTCTTGTTCTATCCATCATTGAAAGCAGGGTATAGAAGTGTCTAACCATTATTGTTGAATAGTCCTTTTTTCCCTTCATTTCTGTTAGTTTCTGCTTCATGTATTTTGATGCTCCATTATTTGGTGTACATATGTTTATAATTGTTATATCTGCCAAATGGATTGACACTTTTGTCATTATAAAATGTCCCTCTTTATCTCTAGTAACATTTTATGTTTAAAATCTATTTCATTTGATATTAGTATAGTCACCCTAGTTTTCCTGTGGTTACTATTTGCATGATATATCTTTTTCCATCCTTTTACTTTCAATCTATTTTGTCTTTGAATCTAAAGTATGTCCAACGTGGATAATATATATTTGGATCATTTTTTAAAAATCCATTCTGACAATCTCTGCCTTTTGATTGAACTGTTTAATCTGTTCACACTTAATGTTATTATTGATATCATTAGATTTAGGTCCATCATCAAATGTTTAGTTTTCCATATATCTCATGTCTTTCCCCCCCGTCTATTCCTACTTTACTGCTTTCTTTTGCATTAAGTGAATGTTTTCTACTGTGGCATTTTAATTTCATAAATGATAGTTTCACTTATTTTTTGTGTTTTTTTTTTAGTTGTTGCATCTCAAATTTTCAGAATCAGCTTCCCATTTATACTATCTTAATTCTAGTAATATAGAGAAATTTTGCTCCTATATGGTTCTATTCCATTTTCTCCCTTCTTATGACATTATTGTTATACATATTACATCTATCAATGGCTATCAATGGTGCAAACTCACCCATACATTGTTATAATTGTTACTTTACCATCTATTGTCATTTCTTTAGAACATTACAGCTTTTCTTCAACCTAACACTATTGTGCTGTTATTGGTAAATATAGTACACAACATTACATTTTTATAAGTTATAGGTCCAACAATATATTGTATACATATTAGTTTAAACAATTGCTTTTTAAATCAGTTATGAGAAGAAAGGAGAAAGATGCATTAATTTTGTCTTTTATAATTATGTAATTACATTTACTGGTGCTCTTTGTCCATTTGGATTTGGATTACAATCTGAGGTCACTTTCTTTCAGCCTGAAGAACTTTCTATAAGATTCTTGTAAGATGGCTTTGCTAGCAACAAATTCTCTCAGTTTTTGTTTATCTGGGAAAGTATTTCACCCTCATTATTGAATGATATGGGAATTATTTTGGGTATGAGAATCCTAATTGACCATTTTTTCTTTAAGCATTTGAATGTTATCCCACCGTCTTCTGGCCTCCATTGTTTTTGCTAAGAAGTCAGATTAATTTTATTGAGGTTGTCTTGAAAGTAAGGTGTCTTCTTTCTTTTGCTGCTTTCAAGATTTTCTCCTTGTTTTTGACTTTCATCATTTTTACTATGATGTGTCTGCTTGTGGGTCTCTTTGAATCTATTCTGCTTGGAGTTCACTGAGCTTCCTGGATATATAGGTTATTGTTTGTTCAATCAATTTGGGAAGTTTTCTGCCATAATATCTTCAATTATTTTTCTTCTTTCTCTCTCTCTCCTCTCCTTCTGGTATTCACATTACATATATGTTAGTGTGCTTCATGGTGTCCCATGTTTCTCTGAGACTTTGTTCATTTTTCTTTACTCTTCACTCTGTTTTTTGGTTTGCATAATCACAATTGATGTATATTCAAGTTCACAAATTCTTTCTTCTTCTAGTTCAAATATACTGTTAAGCCCCTCTAAAGAATGTGTTTTTATGTTAGTTATTCTACATTTCAACTCCAGACTTTCCATTTAGTTCTTCTTTAAAATTTCGATTTCTTTATTGATATTCTCTATCTGGTGCAACATTGGCACCATATCTTCTGTCACTCCTTTAGGAAGGCTTTCCTTTAGTTCTGTAAATGTATTTATCAATACAATGGCTACTTTGAAATCTTTTCCAGTTAAATTGACATCTGGTCCCTCTCTCGGGCAATTTCTGTTGCTTGCTTTTTTCTGGTACAAGGGTCATATTTTCCTATTTATTTGCACGCCTCATAATCTTTTGTTGGAAACTGGACATTTTAGATAAAATATTATAGCAACTGTGGGTAGTGGTACCTCTCCTTTGGAGCTTGTTGTTGTTATTTGCATGTTTATTTGGTTAGTTACTGACTGGATATTTTAATGAAGTCTATTCCCCCCATTACACAGTGTTCAGTCTTTGATATTGTTCTTCAAGGAATCACAGCTTTGGGTATGCCCACAGTCACCCTGTGATCATAGTGTTAGAGTAGGGCTCTCTTTTACTCTTTCCCTGAACACACCCAGCTGTTAAGCTCCACTTTTTGCCTGCTGATTGCTCTATTAGCTACTACAATGCCCTGAGGCATGAATTCCTCTACAAACTAATCTAATCAGAATAACTTCTGAGGTCACTACTTGGTATCCATTCTGACTTCATGAGGGTTCCTCCAGCTCACTTAATTACTCTGATTTCTCCTGCAAACTAGCTGACCTATAGTGTAGCCTGTATTATTAGATTTTAAATTCTCTTCCCAATTCCCTTCACCACAATCTCCACTCTTCTTTTCAGGTTTACACTTCTCCATGCTCTGTTGCAAAGAAAGTCTGTTCCTAAAACAGGAGCTATCTGCTTAATGGTCTACTTCAACCTTTCTCTCCCCCATTGCAGGGAACTCTCTGGGACTGGGCTCTAGATCTAGTGGTGGGGACAATTGTAAGTTTCTCTTTGAGTGACACTCCCATTCTAGGAGCTCAGTGCTCAGTGAAGTGGGGTGGCAGTATCTGAGGTCCTCTTAGCTTGTTTCTCCTGGTATGAAAATACCACCTCATGAACTGGGGAAAGGGCTCTTGAGACCCAAGTATTTTCAGTATACCATAGCCAAGGTAGAGCCACTGTTTCACAAGTGGGGGTTAGACAGAAGAAGGGAATCCCCACCTCTTCTTGACTGCACTGCTGAGGGCTTAGCCTCAGCAACAGGCAGCTGTAAGCAAGATGAGAAACACTGACATCTTGCTCCTCCTAGGAAGAAAGCCCACCAGCTGGAAGCTGGGGGAAGAGGGAGCCCTGTGTTCTTGGCTGTAGCAATCTGGAGTGGAATCTCGTTGAACTGAGAGGGCAGAGGGAGAGAGTGGTTTGGGTTCAAATACCAGACTTTCTTCAAAAATTTCCATAGATTTTCTAGAATAGCTGATTCTTCATTTCTTGTTTGCCCTTATGACCATTTCCACAGACTTTAAATGGGGATATCTATATCTTTATATCATATAGATATAATTTAAATATATATAAATATATAAAAATTATATATAATATATTATATATAAATATATATATAATTTTATATAATATATAATCTCCATTTTTATTGGGGAGAAGGTCAGTGGAGCTCCTCACTGTCATACCAGAAGCTGATCTCCTCTAAAAATCTCTTCAAATAGATAAAATTAAATATACAGAATTCCAAAGGAAACTAAGTATGTTGAAATATAGTTTTCAAAATATTAACATGCACTTATGATATATTAACATATGTACTTTTAAATTAATGCATTAAATGATAAGATATAGTGATAAGTCCAATGAATGCCATAAATTCAAAATAGTAGTAAATATAAACTATTTTAAAATATCTTGTAAAATTTTAGTATAATATGAAAATATCTGTGATTATTACTGCAGAAAAATTACAGGGATGGTTAAAAAATTACAGGGATGGTAGTGTGTTGCCTACATTCATAATTAAAGAAAATGCTACATTTCAATCAGAGATTAGTGAAAATAAAGATATAAATTTTTCCCTTACAAATTCAGGGCCTCTGAATTACCTTTATGGACTCTTTGGGGGCAGCCATAGACCCCAGGTTCAGAACCAGTGCTCTAAATGGTCCCTGGGATGAGGAGAGAGAGTGAGGAATCTTAAGGAATCTCATCCTGTTCTATGACCAATAAAGCACTATTAAGGCAAAATTAATATTTAAGCTTTTGCAAAATCTAAATGTCTTTTTTCACAGTTTCCTTAACCTCCATTCCTTCTTCATCTAGACAGCTGAAACCATGATCCATATTTTTATCATTTTTTTCTCCATTGTGTTTTTTCTCCTTCATATCCAACCCATCTTCTCTCTCTCTGAAATGGCTCAAAATGTTTCTGTTAAAATTTTCTTCCATTCTTGTAACCATGGCCACCTTACTCACTCCCTCTTCAGACCTCTGACTCCCAAATAGCTTGCTATCAAGAATGGCACTTTATTGTTTCTATCTGACAAGCTCACTGTCACAACACTTTGCTTCTACCTCTTATTTCTTCTTCTCCTACAAGGGTTGGCTCAGTATGTGACATATGCAGTCCAGGGCTGTGAGCTGAAGTCACTCACCGTCCTCTGATTTTTTCAATGGCAAGTCCTAGCACTAGGATCCAAGGAGAAGTTGGTACTGTCATAGACTCACAGAGATGCCACTCTGGACAAATTCACACTGCCATTCTCATTTGTTATTTTGGGATGTCACTGTTATTTAGAAGACTATTATCCTGATCCTCTGCTAAACCTTTGTTCATCTATCTAACTAGCTTCTTCCCTCCCCATTTCCAATCCTGCCTTAAAATGGCTCTGATTTTGAAAGTATTTCTTCTGCTTTCTTTCACTTATGGAGAAAATCAGTGATTAATTCATAAATCCAGCTATTAACCCTTGTTCCCAGAACCTTTTTCTAGTCCATCCCTGTGCAAAAGGCAATTTCAACTTGTAGAAGCCTACCCTGGTTCATTTCATAAAATTGCAAACTAAATGGAAGTCTGCATATAGGTACTGCTTGCTAAGGCCATTTAAACAATCTCTTAACCACACACTTTCCTCCAGGCTCTATAGCAATACTACTGGAGGGCTGTCTTTAAACAGAAAAGATGATATATGCATAGGTAAGTGATGGGAAAAAAGAATAATGAGCAATTCTGTTGCTCTCAATACGTAAGGTCATTCCTTATTTCTTTTAGTAAAAACTTCTACAGGCAGAATGTGGCTATGGGGAAACATTCAGTGTAACAGACCATTCCTGTGCCTGGGTAGATGACCCATTGTAATATTGCTTTGTTTATCAACTGGTTATACAAATTCTCTGCAATGATGACTCTGTACAAAAAGACACTTCTCCCCCTACCTGTACATGTAATAGCCTCTTTCTATAATAAAAATACCTGATCCTGTACTATCTGCACTATGTTTAGGAGAAGAAAATTAAACTGAACTGTAGATAGTCACTTTAATCCTCATTTGTCCAGGCATCAAGTAGAAATTTCCGCTCAATTACTCTTCTTGTGGCATTCTTAAAATATTTCCCCATCATCTCCCCACCAAAATACCACACACACACACACACACACACACCCCAAACCTAGCCTTCCAAATCACTTAAATCAAACAAAACAAATCCCGAGGTGAATGTTGTGTGTATAATACTTCCCACATTTCTCTTCTGGTACCTGCAGGAACAGGAATCTTAGTAAAATCTTCAAAAAAGAAGAATTCTGCTCTAATAAACTAATCGGAGCTCCTCTGAACTTAGTATAACAAGGTAAAACCAGTGGGTAGGAAGAAGGAGGGGGCAGAGTGGCAGGTTGCCAATTTCTTTTTGGATATATTGAGTATTAGAGTCTGGAAAAATATTGTGGAGATGTTCAGCAAGATGTTAGAAATTCAAGTATATTTGTATTTCACAATTTTGCATTTTATACCAAAACATCAGACTCACACTCTTAGATATTTACAGTGTTGATTAGAGTAGAAAGCTTCACTTAACCAACTGCCCTGGGGTAATAGATACAATATGTGAAAAAATGAATTAATGAATTTACTATTATTTTCTTGCTTTGGACATTGCCCTTGGTTCAGTCTTTGGCCCTTGAAACACATAAGTTTGGGAAGCATTTGTCTCTAGATAGCATACTTGTGGTCCTTACACTGTTTTACATAACAAAATATTGACTCACATCCATATTGTTATGGCATCATGAGAAGCACCCTATTTTGCACTCTGTTTTCCAGAAGCAACAATTATTATCTCTGTTATTTTCTTCATCTAAACATTTCCTCTGAGCTCTACATTTCAGCTACCTTTCCAGGAAGTTGAAATGTGAAGACTGGCCTCTTACAGATAAAGAAAATGATGATTAATCATTTTTGAGAATTAAGCGCATCGTATTTCTAATGACATTAATAAAGTCAATAGAATTGGATGATCTAATTGTCTTTCACCTAAACAAAATGTCCCTAGCACCCTCTTTACACATGTACCATTACCAAGGTAATTTAGGCAAAAAGCTTCTGCTTTTATATGCATTACTTTGGATCATCATGTGGTTGTTTTCAGCCTGAATTGTCCCGATTGATATAGTGTGGGTTCATGAAAGAAAAGCATGCTGCCTTCAAATAGATGTGGGAGTGGGATTTTATGCATTAGGTGCATGTCATTCATCACTGCTCCCTTTGATGTTTGCAAAGAATACCTTTTGTGGAGAACTCAGAAAGCATGGTACATAGAAGCACTTAGGGATATTTACACCCAAATCTAAATGATATTAATTGGATACAGATTACTCTATAGGCTTTGATGAAGAAGTACACAGCCAAGACCAAATATTTTAGTGATCCTAGCTTCACTTCTGTGTTGGTTACTTTCTGGAACCATATTAGATATTTTTTCAACCAACATTGTGCAAAATGTTAGTCGGGAATGGAAATTGAAAGCAAAGCTGGCTTAATATTAAAAATAAGATGATCGGGGCTTCCCTGGTGGCGCAGTGGTTGAGAGTCCGCCTGCCGCTGCAGGGGACACAGGTTCGTGCCCCGGTCCAGGAGGATCCCACATGCCGCGGAGCGGCTGGGCCCGTGAGCCATGGCCGCTGAGCCTGCGCGTCCGGGGCCTGTGCTCCGCAACGGGAGAGGCCACACCGGTGAGAGGCCCGCGTACCGCAAAAAAAAAAAAAAAAGCATAGACTATATTTTAGAGTGTTTACTAGTTGTCTCTTCAGGGATTGATTTCTTTTCTGTCCAGCTTGATTGCAAGCGCTAAGAGCCAGGGACTACAGTTTCTTTGTAGTCCTATCGGTAGCCCTATTTGGTGCCTTGGAAAGAGCTGATGTTTAAAGGATGTTTTACATTGATAGTCAATATGACGCATGTTCTCTTGAGTCTGGTACTTATGACCTAGGCATGTAAATAGTAGTAAATCTCATCTGAGCTGTTTTGAACAGAACATAGTATGTGTAAAAGAAAAAACTTGCAAAAACTAGAAGGAACACGTAGACTGGATGATGGCATAGTGGCAATGTTAGCTTTTAACGTAAACCAAATGGAAGAAAATAGAGAAGATCCTAGAAGATGGAAAGATCAATCTCATTTTTTGAGCATAAGAACAGAACTACATATTGAAACTTAAAACTCAGTTTGACAGTCTGGGTGTAACTCTCATTCTACAAACTCCTCTGCCTTTCTCTCTCACTTCTCAGGGTTTCCGAGATCCCCCAAATCCTATCTCGTTGACTAGCTCCACATATAACATTTAATTCATCAGCTCTTACTTCATTTCTTTGCTGGAAATGACTCCAGATTTCAAAAACAAATTTGCTATCTTATTGTCAATTTCTGTAGTTTGTTTCTAAATTGTCCTGAATATATCCCAAAGAGGGATGTTTTCCCCAATTTATAAAAGTACACCAAAATGCAGGTTAACAAAACTAGCACCTTAATGAAAAAAAATTTCACAGATTGATATTTTAATACCCATGTCATATTTTTTAAAGACTGCAAATGAAATCTGAGTTGCTATTGAAGAGATAAAATGAAAAACGATGATGTTGGCAAGAACAAGAGTACGAATATTCATGAAGAAGGACAAGCATATATTTCCCTAAAATATAGTGCTCTCCTTCCCAGGGGAGGCCATCTGGCCTCTTTGATTGCTAGTTAAAACCAATTAGAACAAAATGGGGATACTATGTTATTGGGTTTCACCACAAGCCTTCTGGTTTTATCCTTAATCTTATGGTTTCTTCTTAAATGTTTTCTGTTAATGGTACAAATTGAAAACAACAGCAGCAACAACTCATGTTTAAGCTGAGTACAGTCCACCAGGGCTCAAACAAACACTTCTCATTCATATCTATAATCATTGCCTTATCCCAGAGAGGTAAAGATAATAACAACTCAGGCCTGCTCACACATACAAACTGTTTTCTTGGCCCTTATAACAGGCAGGTAGCTAGCTCACTGCTTATTCTTCACTCATGCTGTCAGCACCTGAGGGCCTGGGAGTCTCTCAAGTGGAGTGGCAATAGTGTCAGAAACACTGATGACCCTGATTTCACACACATTTCCTCAAAGTGAATTATGACAACACTGGAGTGAAAGAAGCTTGTATTGCTTTACCTATCTACACATTACAATCACTGGTACATAACTAACTCCAAGTCCCTCAATACTGTCAATTTTCTCGGTGTTTTGGTCCAAGCTTCCTCCTCTTAACTGATTACTAGTGAAGTCTGTTCTCCTTAGCCCAAATTTTCTTCTTACTAAAATATTTTTCCCCCTGGTTATAGCTCCATCAGTCACCTCTCACTTTCGCTTGTATCTGGGCCATAGCCACTTCTTCAGATGCTCCTCCTTGTTCTGTAAATTAATTTATTCTTCTGGAGAAGTAAAAAGAGACAGAACCTAATGACTCAAGTTTTAATCAATATATCCACTACCAAATTTGTAGCTATGATAAATTAGCTACATATACAAATAGTATAGAGTAGGGCAGTGTTTCCAAAGAATGGCATGCATACTATTTGTGATATGTGAGATGATTTTAGGTGGTACATAAACTAATATTTTTATGATAATAGTTACATATTTATTTTATCTTATGGGTACACACACACACACACACACACACGGCTAGCATTAGAAAACTGTGATTACTCAGATTCTATTGCCTAGGATAAGACTAAGGTTTCTAAAAAGGAGGGAGTAACTTTTTAAATTAAGTAAATGATAGTATAGATGTTAACATAGATGTGGCAAAATCATGAAAGTGGTACTCAAAAGACTAAAATTTGGGAAACATTTGTGTTAGGTTTAAGAATTCTCCCATGTTTTAATGCCCTGCTCTGCCACTTATGAGCTGTGTGACTTTGGGAAAGTCTTACTCATTGAGTCTCAGTTTTCTCATCCATGAAATGCACTTACTTCACAGGGATGAAAACTAAGAAAGACATAACATTCCTCCCTGAAACAGATAGGTATATCCAGATTAGGGCTTGAGCCTTAAATTTGGTCTTTCAAGCTAGTATGAAAGGAAGGGAAACTGTAGTTATCAGACAAAACATAGCAACATCTAATAGCAGAGGCATGAGGCGGTGGGGGTGGTGTTTTGAGGGACGATAGTAGAGGTTTTGCACAAACAATCTCCCAGGACATCAGAAGCTACTTTTTGGTGGATGTTGGAAGAATACATTGGATTTCATAACAGACGCTTGTCTGGAATAAGAGACTGCTCTTCTAACATCCTTTGCATATCTCTGCACTTACCAAATTGGTTGAGAAGTTATATGTTTCCATGTCTGTTTCTCCCATCAGCTTGGGAGCACCTTTAGGACAGCAACCATGTCTTTTCATCTTTGTATCCCAACATCTAGCATAGTGTTTGACCCAATGTAATGGTTCAATAAAGGGCTATTTAACTGAAAATAACAAGGCTGATTTTGTGTTTTTAAATTTAAAACCCTTAAAACCTTGGTAACTTTATGATGTAATATGCTATGTCTTGCCCTTCATATTAGTGAAAACAGAGATTCGCTACCTGTCTTTTCAATGGCTCCAGAGTACTAGAGGAATGTCTATGTTTGTGAATAAGCCTGGATATAATGAAAATGGAAAAATTCCTAGGTGAATATGAATACTAGAATGGTGAACATAATGCAAAGGGAAGCCACATGATTCCCCACCACCAAAATAAGCACTTTGAGAAATGCCAGAAATCCTTGGGTAGAGAAGAGAAAACTCTACTAGCCAAAGATGACAGACTCCATATCCCATTCTTACAATGTACTTTATTGATATGAATAAATTTCTATAATTTCCTTAATGAAATCTGGTACTTATGGCATGATGACTGAAGACATTGCGTCTCCCCCCCCCCCATCACTTGCTCTACTTTCCCTTCTGATTTAAGCTAATGAGTAAGAAGGGGGAGATAATCATTATCACTGTTAACTAACTTTGGGGAAAAAAATCAAGACTGCTGAAACATGGAACCACCTTACTCTAATCTTTATTATCAAGAACAGAAGATCTTAAAAATATCCCTGATTACTATTCTGTAATAGATGGGATATAGAAAATAGCATACTGTCCACTCATAATATCTACTAATAGATAAATGTATCTAAAACTGAGTTATTATATTCTAATCTTGGAGTTAGGAAGCAATCAGTTACTCCATCATTTTCCTAGCCTTTTGACACAACCCCGGTAGGTTTCCTGCCAGCTTATAAGTGCACAATTTTGAAGGGAGGAAAGAGCATCTAAGACTCCAAGAACCCTTTCAATGTCAGGTTCCTTAGAACCAGAGCCTACTAGTTTTTGAGAGCTTTAACAAGAACCAGCTAGTGATTGTGGCTTACTTGATGGATATAACTTGATTAAAATTGTATTGGGACATGGCCAGTAACTTATTTCACATGGGAAATGAAAAGACCTACGATACAGTAAATAGGAAAAATAAATATTTTAGATACTGCTGATTGAACTGTGGCCAAATCGATGATCTAGAGATAAAAAGCTAGGCATTCAGCCTTCTAATTAATATTTTCTTCTTTCATAAACATATGAGCATGGATGTATTTATTTAGAAGAGATGTAATAATGAAAAAAATTGGGGAAGCACACCTAGGAAAGAGTTATAATAAGGACTTTCTGGTCATTCCAGTTGTGAAACCTCTTTGATTTGGTTCTAATCTTATGCTATGGAAGGCACCAGACTATCTGTGAACAAACAAACACAAGCCCAAATTTGAGACATCCCAATGACAATCCTCTTGTTAACTTGATGTGGTTGAAACAACATCTTTTTGACTTAAGTTATCACCTCTGACATTTTGAAAAGTAATAAAAGGAACAGAGTGGAAGTCAATCAGCCTGGATTCTAATCCTTAGCTGTATCTTTAACTTGTTTTACCCTGTCTTTTGACCTTTTGGATACTTGTTTTTCCCATTAGTATACCAAAAACAACATCTGCTTCACAGGATGGGCTTGAAAATTAATGAGATGATGTCTGAGAAGTACTCGAATATCAGGTGTTCTGTAAATTCTAGGTACTGTTATTCAATATTAAAATTCATTACCCTTCTCAGAACCACCTAACCTGCTGCATCTGTGGTCTGATCTCAGCACACAGGTGTAAACAAGAAAATATCAAACTGGACACCATGTTCTTCTCACTTTAATAAATTATGGTCAAATTTCATTAGTAACTAGCCATATTTTTCTTCCTCAAGTTTTTTATTCAGAATGTTGAACAACTAGGATTTATTAAGAGTGCATGGCCACCATCGATAGGTATTTTGCAAAATGGTTGTTCTTGAATGTGAATTCTTAGCAATACTAAGGGTAAAGGATTCTCACAAGTTATTTTGGGAAAGTCCACCCTTGACCAATTTTTTCTCTCTGCAGAGAAGAAGTGTGTATCTCCAAAATCCAAAAAGAACCTCTTGCAGTAACGAAAATACCATGAAGCAGTAAATATTACAGGGTTGAATTTGCAAACTAACACAATAAAGGCCATATAGATGGCCTGGTAACCTTGACCTGTACTTGACAGTACCCTGGAGGAATGTAGTTTTTTGTTTTAATAAACTGAAAACGTATGTCCTGAAATAATGACAATAATGATAAATGATTTTTAAGCAGGTGCTTTTCATATATGATCTCCTTTGATACATGTTGAAAATATTTCTGAGATAAATGTTATATATCTGAAAACCAAGGCTCAGGGAAGTTTTGCTAACATGCCCAAGCTCATACATTTAGTGAGTGACAGATCTAATATTTAACCCAAATTATCTGATTACAAATTTGATGTATTTTCCATTATACTGTGATAATTGAATATGTAGATATTCAGAGGTCCCCCCCCAAAATCTTACAGTGAATCTGAAGCTTTTCTAATGAACCAGAATTCTATTCAAGTGGCTTTTCACTGAGGATTCCTATAGGGTTACTGAGGAAGTTACTTGCTTTGCCCTTATGAGTCTGTCTTTGATTACCTTCTTCAGAGCTAGGATTGTAGGACATTAAGGAATACAGCTTTCAAGACGGTTTCCTATTTCTATGCGTAAACAGCTTTCCATCAACTCAATCACAATTGCTATCTTTGTGCTTCTCCCTCTTCTCTCTCTATTTCTTTTTCTCCCTCTGTTTTCACAAATCCTTTTGATTGTTTTTCCTCTAGGGCCCTGTCCCTTGCAAAATTTCCACTTGAAGTGTAGCTATTTCCTATAAGAAATTCCAGGATATGGACAGTCATACCGCCAAGTACCATATGCTATAGCTCCAGCAAAATGACAGAGTGTTTTCTGTTCTAACAATGTCCCTTCTGCTTAGGGAGCCCAACTCCTCCACGTATTGGTTTTTGTTTTCCAACTTTAGCCCCTTAAAACTCTTATCTTTCCTTTGTCAACAGACTCTTGTTTCCTCTTTTTGGTGGGGAAGAGTGTGAAGCAAGGGCTCTCAGTGGAAAAAAAGGCAGAAAGTAAGCCACATAACTAAACTAGGGGAAAGTTGAAGGGGAAAGACTTTAAGAAAACATTCTTAATATGGGTGCTGAAGTAGCAACAAGGGATAAATGTAGGACACAGGTGGTCAGCATGTGTTTTGAGCAAAGGCAACATCATCCAACAGACAGCAGAATTCCTTTAGAATATTGCCGTTTGCTACATAGGCTCAGAGGGCTAGAGGACAGGTTTTCCTCCAGGCAATTGTTTCTACTGTGTCAGGTTGTATTACACCAAGCAAAGCCTGACTAAAATCCTGTCTGGTCTGTAACAAGACTGTATTTTAATTCCACTGCCACACCAACCAATCCCTACAAGTCTGCAATCATAACTTAGTCTGGGGAACAAAAGCACTGCCTGGCACAGTGCCTCCTGGCATATATAACCCACATCCTCCCTTATCTAAAATATCGCCTCTAAACTGACAAAGGAGCTCCCTTGTGGATATCAGCTGCTGTGTTCTTCTAGTAAAAGAGTAGAAATTCCAGGTGACTCCATTTTGGTCATCTCAGGAGCTAGAGAAGAATTACTGCTTTCTTCATTTTGTTGTTATGATGTGTCTTCCAGAAGTGTAGCTAAAAAATCATCAACAGATGGCTCTGGCAGAGATGAGTCCAAGGGTTTGGCTGTTGACAAATCTCCCTAGGAAGATCTTTACTATTGATCATTATGTTAATGCCACACCTGCCCATCTGTCTCTGGACTCATATGACCCAGGGTCTGTTGCCTAAATTAGAGAGCAGAAACCCACCTTGGGTTAGCTTCTAACCTACTAGCAGAAACAAAGTCTCATGGTACAAATGAGTGCTATGTAGGCAAAGTCACGCATTCATTCATCATCTAACAATTATTCATTAAATGCATACCATCTGTTAGTATGTTGTTTTAGGTGTAAAGAGAGTGGCATCTGGAATTTAAACTTTTAAGTCCTCATCGACGTCTGAGTGGACACAATCAGGGCAAGGCTGGAGATGTCATACAGTTAGTAAATCAACAAGCTTGCCTCACTACACTGAATACGAAATGACAAAAGAACCAATTAAAGACCTAGCAAGTATCAGCCAGTCTCCCTGAATAATCCACTTCAGTGCATTCTTAGTTGTCTGCATGATTCCTTGATCATGCCTATCTGCTTGAGGGTGTTGAGGTGTGATAGTGACAGTTTGGAGAATGCTTCAGACAACAGATTTCATAGACGCAGCTGGGGAAGGTGTTCTAGCAAAAAATGGTGGACTGGGCACATGTATTTACTTCTTTTCTGTTCCATAGTTTCACTGAAATGCTAGAAAACACATTTTCAAAATAATTAAACCATAACAGGGCTAAAAAATAAGAAAGGCATCCAGCAATAGCCCAAAAGTTTAAGAAAATCCTTAAGGATGTAAAGCAAATGGGATCTGATTAATGGAGGAAATAGAGGGAAAACTGCAACGTAAAACTAGAGTAGTAAGAGTATTTTCTTCTTGGAGCAAGAGAGCTCCAAGAAGTGCCATGCTCAGACTCAGGAAATACAGGAGCATAAGTGAGCCACGGGGTAATTTTCAGTGTAATTAAGGAACTGCATTCAAAACTGCTAGGCCAGTAGAATTGCTCGTCCTACCCACGGCCCTCCCTGCCATTCAAGGCAAACAGTGGATGCCAGTTTAGACCTGCCCCCAGGATTAAACCAGAGAACTGCATCTGCATTATAAAGAGAGTAAAATACCTGCCTGGAGTGGAGAGGCTCCGAAGGTGTTGGGTTTTGAAGAGAGTTTGAGGTAACTTTAGATCCCCACAACAGATAGCCATGAACTAATGATTCTCAACTCTGCTTGCATATTAGAATCACATAGGAAGGAGTCAAGTAGAAAACAACTGCTCTAAAGCAGTCATCCTAAACTCTAATGCACATGTGAACCACCTGGGGATCTTGTTAAAATGCACATTTTGATCCTGCAAGTCTGAGGTAGGGCCTGAGATTATGCATTTCTGCCAAGCCCCCAGGGTCCCAAATTCCAAGGCTATTGGTAGAAGCACCACACTTTGAGTAGCAGAACCTAAAAGAATCACAAAAGACTTATCATTTCAAAACAGAATGGAAATATTAGCCAACTTGGTCAAATGAAAGTAAAGGTATAAGTTAGGAAGTGGGAAATGGTAGGAAGGCGGAGATAAATAAAAAGGTGCTAATTTCATTATCTTTCACATCTCACCTTTTAGGATCAACAGACACAGTCTAAAGTTAAAATAAGAAATATAGACTTAATTCATTATTGAAATCTATTTTTTAAATCCTAAAAATAATATAACAAATATGGGGGAGTACAATGGAAATAGGAAGCCATGAAAATGAGATAGAATTTTCATCTTTCAAGATAATAAAAATAATTACATTTACTGAACACTGACTATGTCCTAAGCACTATCTAAACGTCTTACATGTATCAACTCATGTAATCTTCACAAAAACACTGTGAAGTAAGTACTACCATTATCTCTATCTTTACTGATGAGAAAATGGAGGCCCAGAGAGATTAAGGAACTTGCTCAAGGTCACAAAGCCAGGAAGTGGCAGAGCCAGGATTCAAACCCAGGCAGTCTGGCTTCAGGATCTAGGCTATTAACCGCTGAATTGAAATGAACCAATAGATGCTGTTTAAAACACCAAGAAATAGAAGCATAAACATATTGTCTAAATTGGAAACCACCTGAAGAATAAAAACCTAAGTGGGGTCTTTATCTGTGGAACTCAAGGGCAACTGGGGGATAGAGATGAGGGTATTTATTTTACTTTTCATTTTAGACACTTCTGAATTGCTTGTAAGTGTTTTGCCATGTACAAAGTTATTTAATTTTTAAAAACTAGTTTAATGCTTTTTAATGAATTAGAAAAATAGGAAAGAAATACCAACATATTAATGGTAATTGTTTTCTAAGGGTGGATGAGGGTAGGGATTTATGGTCATTTTTTTTCCTTTTTTCAATTCTCTGTGTTTTCTAAATTTTCTGGAGTTACTTTAATCTTCTAAGTAGTTCAACACGTTTAAAATCTCAATGTGTATGCCACGTTGTCAGAAATAGTAGTTCCTGTTACTCCATATATTGAAAACAGCTGGCACAACAGAGATTGGAGGTGGTACTGTGACCCCTTTGGGACATTTTGAAAGGGATCGTAGCTCAATGAAGAAATCATTACTTTAGAGTGGCTCTCCAAAATTAATATGGATTCTCCAAAATTAATATGTCTTCTGATCCCTCGGCGTCTCCATTCCCTCTCACCACCCACCCCTCTGCCCAGTAGAAAAGTAAATACCTTTAATTGGTTATTTCAAGTAGCTTGTCACAGGCTATACTCTTTTACAGTCTTTTAAATATCAGAACCAATTCCGGGACATCAGAAATAGCTTCTGTCTGAGGCTTTCATGCAAACAGACCCCGGATATGCTACATTTAGCATGGCCAAGATAACAAGAAAGCTTCCTTCTAGAAAAAACGCTACAATTCCCCCATACAAGGCATTCCTTATGGACAGGTAACTCATCTTGACAGCTTTGAAGGTCTTAAATTCTTTGGGTATTCCCTTATGAATACCCCCTCCTGATCCAGTTCAACACCCAGGCTAATCTGAGATCTCTTGCACTTAATTATGCAATTTGATCAGCCGAAAGAGCTGAATCTGGGAGATCTTTCAGCATCAAATTTTCCGATGGAGGTGACTCAACATAACCTAGAATCTGCAGGGGCAGACAGCTGATATTATCAGCATTCAATGGGTATGGTCCTAGAAACTCAGCTAGGAATTTCAATGTTGTCTACTTAGGGATGATAGGGAGTGCATCTCCTCTTGATTTGAAAAGCAATCATCACAGAGCTGAGAATAATACAAATAGCAAAGAAATAGTCATGGAGCTAGTTGTGGTTCTTCCTGATTTCTATTACAATAGGGTTGCCTTGACAATTTATGCAGAATTCTTATATACAGGTAATACTGCTCTTGAGTTGCAAGCAAGTGACAATGTCAGTGCTATTTAACTTGTGGGGACTAAGCCCAAATACGAAGAGGTAGCTGATGTTTATCCCACCATTCTAGCACATACTGAGAAGCCAATACTTTCTTAACTTGATTTGGAAAGATTCCATATGCTGATAAACCAAAACATAATTTTTTCTCAGTAGACAATGAAGTGACTCAGAAATTATTGACTTGTGGAAGAAAAACACAGTAAAGATTGTGTTGCCCCCAGGGAGGCTTACAGATCTTGATATTTTAAGGAAGAGGACTCTCCTGTATCTCCTCTTGCTGTAGGTAGGTGGAAAGGGGTAGGGCTAATGCCACATGGCTAAGAAAGTGACACTGAAACAACAGAAGTTTTACTTTCCTGTTTCTTTTGTTTGATTTAATTAACCAAGTCTTGAAATAATGCCCTCAGATATTATTGGAATAGGTTAGCACACCTGGAATCATCAGATGCAGAGTCTTTACAAAACACTGAAAAATTCCAAAGAAGATGACAATTTAATTCACGACAGGTACTTAATTCAGAAGACCCCTTCATGAGAATACTTTTACGGGTATCTGCAGTTGTATCACCTCTTGATGTTGGATTCACTTGGGAAAGGTCATTTTACTGAGACTTTCCTGCTAGCGAGAGTATCAGGGAATTGCTTGACTCCTAGAGTTAGCTGCAATGGTGAGGGTGGGAGTAAGTGCTTTGTTCACAGTGCACTCAGAGTGTCTGTAGTCTCACAAGTCATGCATTTGTAACTGTTGCAAGGACTCAACGAAATGCTCAATTTCTTGCTTTTCTAACGCTTAGAGTAAAAGGCATAGTGAATTGGTGCACTAGCTAGAACTACATTGAGTAACACTGGATACTTCCTAAAAGATCCCAGATTCTCACAGAATATCTTGAGAAACCTGTTTCACAGCTTATTTCAGTTAAAATGTTCTAATTTTATAAATGTCTTTGACACTGATTCACGTGGGTATGGACCAATTTCTTATCAAGAGGGCTTTACGCCACTCAGATGCTTCCCTTACAAAATATATAAAACAGCAGTTTTTAAGCATTTGATAGTGTACATGCAGGTCTCCTACACTCAAGAGAGGAAAAGCACTCAAGTTGAAGTCCATATACTCCCTGGCTTTCTGTCTGTGGGCAATTTCCAAACGGTAGTGCAGGGAAGTGGAGCTCAAGCAGAATGTAGCAGTCTCATGGAGCAAAGGGAAGAGAGATCAGAGTTATGAGTTGCTAAGTTCACTGAAATTTGTGGGACAGTTACTGGAAAAGGGGATACAGAAATCTGTGTAGGAGTACCCATTAGGTTCTTGGCCAAATCCTCAGCTCAACAGAGATTTCAGAACTCATATAGTGCTGAGAATATATTAGAGTTCTGACCCATCCAGAGTGAAGAGTCCTTGGTGAACATATCAAGTGCTCACCTGAAACCTGAGAAAGACCACACTTTAGGAGTAGGAACCACAAACCAGGAGTAGGGGCTGCACCTTAGGACTAGAGGCAAAATAGAAATTGTCCCCCCACCCTTACCCAGCAAAACCTAAAATCAGGCCTTGACGGGATCAAGATGAGTCTCCAGTAATGTAACTGCCTTCCAGCCCAAAACTTAATAATTTTTGGAAGAAGACAACATAATCCAGAGTCTCTACAACATATTCACAATGTCCAGTAGACAATAAAAAAACTTAACTTACATGTAAAGAGGCAAGAAAATGTGAATTATAATACTAAAAACAAAATTCATTAGAAGGAGACAGAAATCATCCAGCTGCTGGAATTAATAGGTGAAAAAAATAGTTTGAAATAGTTATTGTAAGTATGGTTAAAAATTAGAGAAAATAGGGGAAAACTGTAAACAGATGTGAAAATTCAGCATATAAAAAGAAACTCTAAAAAGAATAAGATGGAAATTCTAGAACTAAAAAATGCAATATCTAAAATAGAGAATTCATTGGAATGAAAGAAGACTGAACATAACAAAAGGGATTGGTGGAATCAAAGACAGGTCAACAGAAATTATACAAATCAAAGTAAAGAGACAACAAAAAAAAAGAATGAAGAAATAAACCAGAACAGAACATCTGAGACTTGTAAGGCAATATCAAATGGTCTAGTACATATGTAATTGGAGTCTTGGGAGAAAGGATAGAGGGAATGAAGCATTAAAAAGTATTTGAAGAGATAATGACCAAATTTTTTTGAAAATTGATCAAAGATACTAGCCCATAAATCCAAGAAGCTCAGCAAACCTCAAACAAGAGAAATACACAGAGCACACGTAGGGAAATCATAGTCAAAGTCTGAAGACCAAGGTAAATAGAAAATCTTGAAAGCAGCCAGAGAAACAAGCAGCATTTTATACAAGAAAACAATAATAAGAATGATATCTGCTTTCTTATCAGAAATAATAAAATCAGAATTTTAAAGTATCCTTTGAAAATGGAAGTGCAATAGAGATATTTTTGGCAGACAAAGCTAAAAGATTTCATCCCCCACAGACCTGTACTATAAGAAATACTGAAAGAAATTAAGTGGGCTGAAGGGAAATGTAATCAGATAGAAACAGTTCTGCAGGAACAAATTAAAAACCAGCAGAAAGAGTAAATTTGTGAATAAATTGCCTTTTAAACATTAATCTTATTATCATTATTATATTTATTCATTATTTACTTTTTATTTATTATCATATTAAATCTCTTTAATGATAGTTGGCTATTTAATGTAAACCTAACAATAAAGGAATGTGCAGAATATAGCATATGTGAAAATGAAATACACTACAAGAACCCAAAGGGTAGGAGAGTAGTCATTGGAAATATACTGTTATAAAATTATTAAATAGTTCACGAAGTAATATAGTACATTTTGAATGTTTAGTAGATGTATAGATATATTATAATCTCTAGAATAATGATTAAAGATGAAATAACATAAAAGTAAAATATCATAAAAATGATAGAGGAATAACTAAAATATCAATGGGGAAATACACTAAAATATTTGACTAAATAAGTAAGTAACTAAACAAATAAAATACTAAATAATTTTTTTTGCTCTTTCAGCCATTTCTTTATTTGTAGTTTGTGTTAATGCAAATCAATTCCATAACATGAGAAGTTACTATGAATCAAAACATAAATACACAAACACAATATACAATCCAAAATAGATGTATGGCATTGGGGCATTAAGCAAAAGGGAATGTTCATTCATATGCACAGTAGTTTCAGATCTGCCGGATATGGTTGTTTTGGTGTAGGTGTCTAAAAATGGAAAAAATGACTTTGACTATCAAGACTACTGTGGCCATATTAGATATTGGAACATCTAAGCGTCAGCGTGTGATCATGTGAACAAAAGACTTTAGGGACTGTCTATTTTTTAAAAGATTTCTGTGCATCAAGGCAGTTGTGAAAAGAATTACTTTCGAAAATGAAGCCTACTTTATGCTTAGGACCAGATTCTAGCTATCTAACAATCTTGACTGATAACAGAAAGTGTTCAAAATGTTGCTATTCTGATTCACAGAGATTTTTTTAAAGTATTTACAGAAAGAGTATAAAAGTTTTTCTGAATTTAATGTAAATAAGCTTCCAGCCTTCACATTCCAGATGATTGATATACATTTTGGCTCTTCCACGTATTTTCCTTTCTAATTTCATGATTTGTCAATTTTACCTTCAAAACACATCATTTTTAAAATCATAAAAAGTATTCAACATATGCAGAGGTAAAAAGCAGTTTGAAATTAATTGAGGTCAATGTACTTCTACTCTTTGTTATCAGTTTAGCTAAATGAATCTAGCGCTCTTGTTAAATAAGAATAGTTGATAAGTATATAAGAAAAATTGACTCATTTTGCTTGGATTTGGGGTAGATTCCAATCCATAATTGCCCAGGTATATGTCAATTACTATATAAAAAGTAAAATGCAATGTCAAATTCAAAGCCTCAGAAGAAAAATTCAGTTCCCAAGAGAACAGTGATAGCTTAACAATATAAAACTTTATCTAGAATATATCAGCATTAAATTAGTACTGCTGAAGTAATGCATTGAGGATTTACAGTAACACTAGCTTAACAATATAAAACTTTATCTAGAGTATATCAGAATTAAATTAGTACTCCTGAAACATGCATTGAGGATTTACAGTAACACCTGGAAGTTCGGCTAATGTATACATAAGTACAATCATGGAAGCATTTTGTATTACCTGTTTTATGACCTTATAGATTTAATATACCAAATGAAAACTTAATCTCTATTCCACATCCAATCCTTTATCTCTAGATAAAATAAAATCTATTCTCACTTTCAAGGTAGAGATTTATGTGTCCATGCTACTTAAGCCACATTTAAGGAAATCATCTCAACTAATTTCAGATGCTGTCTCTCTTCATTTCGTAGATGCAACAAGAACAGATTTAGTATTGAAATTCATGATCTAGTCAAACCCTTCAAATCCCCTTCAAACCAATCAAATTTGAGATTCTCAACATTTTATGTATCAGTAAAATAAAGTGTAGAATTAGCAGATTCAATGAAGACCTGTCTTTCCCTTGTCACACTAGATGTCTAGATGCCATTTGGATTGGGTTTAGAAGATGAGGAAGTATAGATTTCTTGGCCTGAGTCTCTTAACAGTAGAGATGTAAAAGGGAGAACAAGATCACAAAGAGGCTGGCTGTTGACTGCAGAGAACTGCTACTTGCCTTGGTGGTGGGGTTAACTGATTTTGAGGCAGCCAAGGTATTCTGGGAGGAGTTACTTGAAAGGGTTACAACAGTTGTTTGACTTGAATAAATCTGCATGGGTAGGAGTAACACCAAAAGCAGCAGCCCCAGTCTGAGCCTGGCCACCCTCGTTCTGCCCATGTCTGCTCCATTATCTCACTGGATGCCAGGTGTATGGAGAACCACTGGCTCTGGGCAAGTGCAGGCAAGGTCAATACTTAATAGATTTGATTAACCCCCAAAAGGTCAGGAAAGTAGGAACTGAAAAACAAAAAGATGACATAAATAAAAATCAAACACCAAGATGGTAGACTTCAATTTAAAATATCAATTTCATTTTGTAAATAGACTAAACACCCCAATTAAAATACAAGACTGTCAAATTTGATGATAAAGTAAGACCCCACCATATGTTTCTTAGTTTATACATATATTAAACATGGAGACACAAGGAAGCTGAAATTGAAAGGATGGAAAAAGATATGCCATGCAAACCCTAAGCATACAAAAGTTGTTATGGCTATATTACTATCAGGCAAAGTAGCTCATGATGAGGAGATATACTAGAAATAAAGTGAGACATTTCATAATGATAAAAGGTTTAATTAATCAAGAAGATATAACAATCCTAAATGTGTCGCATCTGATGAAAAGTCCCTAAATATATGAAGCAAAAATTATTAGAAAATAAGGGATAGACAATTCTACAAGCAAGAAGACTTTAACAACATTTTCTCAGTAATTGATAGAACATGTAGAGAAAAATCTTAAACAACATCATCAATCATTTGACCTAATTGACATTTATGTAACATCAGACCCATTAATAGTAAAATACACATTTCGCAAACAACACTCACCAATACAGATCACATGTTGGGCCATAAAACAAGTCCCAGTACATATCTAAGGCTTGACATCATTCAGAGTATATTCTCCAATTACCCAGGTATTAAAATAGAAATCAATAACAACAAGATATATACAGAGTCCCCAAATATTTTGAAACTATGTAACATACTACTAAAAAACTCATGGGTCAAAATGAAATCACAAGGGAGATTAGAAAATATTTTTAAATGAATCATAATAAAACAATATATCAAATGTTGCCTGATACAGCTGAAGCACCCCTTAGAGGAAATTTTATAACTTTGAATGCCTGTATTAGAAAAGAAGATATAAAATCAATAATTCGTGTTTCCATCTCAAGAAGTCAGATAAATAAGAGCCAATTAAACCCAAGTAAGTACAAGAAAAATAATAAAAATAAATGTGAAATCAATAAAATAGAAACAAATAGTAGAGATTATCAACAAAGCCAAAAGTTGTGTTTTTTTTGAAAAGATTAAGAGCATGAAGACACACAGAGCAAGATTTATCAAGAAAAAAAATGAAAACATAAATAATCAATGTTAGGAATGAAAGAGGAGATATCCCTATGGATTACACAGGTTTTACAATGATAATAAAGGGATAATATGAACAACTTTATGCCAATAAATTCAACAACAGAGAAGAAATGAATAAATTTGTTGAAAGAAGCAAATTGCCAAAACCAATACAAGAAGAAGTAGGTAATCTATACTTGTTAACATAGTGGAATTCATAACAAAACAGCTCCAGGCCCAGATGACTTCACTGATGAATTCTATCAAACATTTAAGGAAGGAATAATACCAATCCTATGCAAAATCATTCAAGAACATTTCTTACTAAATTATGAAACCAGTATAACTTTGATACCAAAACATGGCATACAGGAAAGAGAAATTATAAACAAATATCCCTCCTGAACATAGATACAAAAGTCCCAACAAAATATTAGAAAGTCAGATACAGCAATATATGAAAAGGATAATATGCCCTGATCAGTGGGCTTTACACAGACATGCAAGGTTGGTTTCACATATAAAAATTGATTAATTTTTATCAGATTAAAGAAGAACATCCTATAATCATTTCAGTAGATGCAGAAAAAGCATCTGACAAAATACAAAATACTTAGCAATAAATTTGGCAAAAAGTGTGTAAGATAAATATACTAAAAACTCTAAAACATTGTTGAGAGAAATTAAAATATACTTAAATAAATGCAGAATAAGATGTTCTTTGATAGGAAGAGTAAATATTAAGATGTCAATTGTCCACAAGCTGACCTAGAGCTGCACTGTCCAATATGGTAGCCATTAGCCACATGTGGTTGCTTATTTTTTTAATTTGTTTTGTTTTTATTGAGGTATAGTTGATTTACAATATTATATTAGTTTTAGGTGTACAGCATAGTGATTCAAAATTTTTATAGATTATACTCCATTTATAGTTATTATAAAATATTGGCTACATTGCTTGTGCTGTACAATATATCCTTGTACCTTATTTATTTTATACGTAGTAGTTTGTAACTCTTAACACCCTACTCCTATCTTGCCCCTCCCCACTTCTCTCTCACCATTGGTAACCACCAGTTCTCTATATCTGTGAATCTGTTTCTTTTTTGTTATATTCACTAGTTTGTTTTATTTTGTAGATTTGTGGTTGTTTATTTAAAATTAATTATAATTAAATAAAAATTTTAAATCCTTTTTTCATTTATACTATCCACATTTTAATTGCTCAACAACAACATGTATGTGGCTACCATATTAGACAGCACAGATACAAAGCATTGTCATCATTACAGAAAATTCTATTGGAAAGTATTGATTCAATGCAATCCTGAAAAATCTCTTTTTTAAAAGAAATTTGCATGTTGATTTAAAAATTTATTTGGAAGGCAAAGTACCTAGAAGAGCCAAAACAATCTTGAAAAAGAACAAAGTTGAAGGACTCATGCCACCTGACTTCAAGGTTTTGTATAAAGGAACAGTAATCAAGACAATGTGGTACCGGGGACAGGAGTTAAAAAAGGATAAGTGGAAAAGCAGAGAGTCCAGAAATAGACCTGCACATATGATTTTCAAAAAGGGTGCAAAGCAATTCACTAGGATAAAGGGAAACCTCAACAAATGATGCTTTAATAATTGGGTATCCTTATGGAGGAAAATCCTAGATAACTATCTCATACCACACCCAAAAAAGTATTCAAGATGGATCATAAACCTAACCACAACAATTAAAACTATAAGCCTACTAAAAGTATACATAGGATAATATCTTTTCAAACTTGTGGTAGGCAAATGTTTCTTTGAGAGAACATAGAAATCATGAACCATGAAAGAAAAATTAATATACTTTACTTCATCAAAATTAAAAATTTCTGCTCATCAAAAGACAACATTAAGGAAAGGAAAAAGCAAGCTACAGATTGGGTGAAAATATTTACAGCATAGAACAGACAAATAACTTGTATCCAGAATAGAAGGAAAGAATTCCTACAACTCAATAGTGAATGAAAACCTACCGAGTAAAACTGGGCAAAACACTTGAAAAGACACTTCACAAAACAAGATATACATGAATAGACAATAAGAACATGAAAGGATGCTCAGTATCAATGGTCATCAAGAAAATGAAAATTAAAACCATAATGAGATATAGCAATACCCACTAAAACTGCTAAAAACAAAACAAGACAAAAAATGACAACATCAAATGCTGGAGAGGATATGGAATAACAAAAACTCTTGTACATTGTTAGTGGGAGAGCAAAATGGTACATCTTTGGAAAACTATTCAGCAGTTTCTTATAAAGTTAAATGTAAATCTGCTGTATAACAAAGCAATTCCATCCCTAGGCAGTAATCCAAGAGAAATGAAAATATATGTTCACAGAAAGCACATACTGAATGATTCCATTAATATGATATTCTGCAACAGAAAATACTACCCTATAGATGATAGAAATCAGATCAGTGTTTACTTGGTGGTGGTAGGGCTGACTAGGAGGGCTTGAGGGAATTTTCCGGGGTAATGGAAGTACTCTGTATCTTGATAGGGATGTGGGTAACATGAGCATATGCATTTGACCAAACCAATACGGCACACTTAAGATCTAAGCATTTTACTGAATGCAAATTATAACTTGTATCAATTTTCTATTGTTGCAGCGCAAATTATCACAAACTTACTGACTTTAAACAATACCCATTTATTACTTCTGACCTTTCTGTAGGTCAGAAGTCCAGTATAGCATGAATGGGTTCTCAACTAAAGAGATCACAAGGCTGAAATCAAGGTGTCAGCCAGGTTGAGTCCTCAGCTCAAGGTTCTGGGGGAAAATATGCTTCCAAACTTATTGTTAGATGAATTCGGTTCATTGATGTTGTAGAGTTGAAACACCCCTTCTTTTTTTTTCTGATTATCTGCCAGAGACTGTTCTTAGCATCTAGAGGCCACTTTCAGTTCCTTACCCCATGGCCCTTTACATCTCAGCAACAGAGAATCTCCCTCACATTGAATTCCTCTCACATTTCAAATATCTCTGATTTCCTCTTCTGCTACCAGCCAGAGAAAAATCTGCTTTAAAAGAGCTGATGTTATTAGGTCAGACCCTCCCAGATATATTAAAACCAGCCAATTTGAGACTTTAGTTACATTTGCAAAATCCTTTCATAGCAGCACTTAAATTAGTGTTTGATTGAATAACCAGGGGCCAGGAATCGTGGGAGAGGGGCATTTAAAAATGCTGCAGACCACATAACCAAATAAAAAATGAAGGAGGAATAAAAACACTTTCAGGCAAACAACAGCTGAGAGATTTGTTACCAACAAATTTTACTACAAGAAATACAAAAGGAAATTTTTCAGGGTGAAAGGAAAAGGAAAAAGGTGGAAGCCTAAATCTACAGGAAGGAATGAATAGTGCCAGAAATAGTTAATATATCAGTTAATATAAAAGATTATTTTTAATGCTTCTAGAAGATTATCAACTGTTTAAAGCAAAAATAATATGTGGTGGGCTTTATAATATATGTAGAAGAAACATATGTGAGAATAATAGCACCAAGGGCTAGATGGGTTAAAAATGGAATTATAGTGTTAAAAGTTTTTTTACATTGTTTGTTAAATGATAGAATAGAAATTCAATATGGACTGTGGTAAATTAGGGTTTTATATTGCAATCTCTAGGGCAACCTAGAAAATACTGGTTCAAATGTGTATAACTAAAAAGCCAACAGAGGACACAAATCAAGTTACTAACATCCATGATTAATTAAAAAGAAGACTGGAAAGAAGGGATAAAGTAATAAGTACAAATGGTTTAATTATAAAGCAAATAGCAATATGATAAAGCTAACCATATCAGTAACTATATTCAATATAAATAACTTAAAATGTTCAATTAAAAGACAGAATTTGTCAGATTGGTTTTTTAAAGACCAAGATATATGCTATTTAAAAGAGACACACTTTAGGGCTTCCCTGGTGGCGCAGTGGTTGAGAGTCTGCCTGCCGATTCAAGGGACACGGGTTCATGCCCTGGTCCGGGAAGATTCCACATGCCGTGGAGCGGCTGGGCCCGTGAGCCATGGCCGCTGAGCCTGTGTGTCTGGAGCCTGTGCTCCGCAGAGGGAGAGGCCACAACAGTGAGAGGCCCGCATACAGCAAAAAAATAAAAAAAAATAAAAGAGACACACTTTAAATATAAGGATATTAACATATTGAAAATATAAAGATAAAAAAAGATATACAATGCAAACACTAATTGTAAGAAAACTGTGTGGCTATATTAATGTCAGATAAAGTAGTCTTCAAGGAAAGGAGTATTACTAGAAAAAGAGTTGTGTCATATGACAAAAGGTTTAATTCACCAGAAAGATGTGAAAATACTAAAGGTTTGTACACCCAATAACATAGGTTCAAAATGAGCCAACAAAAATTTACATAACTGAAAGAAAAATTCAACAAATCCACAATCATAGATGAAGATTTTAAAAACTCTTCTCACAGTAATTGACAGAACAAGAAGAAACAATATTATCAAGATTATGGAAGATTTGGATAACTTGATCAAATTGACATTGAGAGAATATTATACTCAGTGACTGTAAAATACACACTTTTACAAGTGTGTACAGATTGATTATATCATTTGTTTACCCTAGTGACCAGGAGCTGCGGCCCCCACCTCTGCCCAGCGTCACAAGAGAATATTGCTAGCCTGGAAAAAAGATCAAAATTCAGAATTCTAAGTTTCTACTGAATCAAGTATCACTTTTGCACCATCGGAGTGAAAAATCGTTAAGTGGAACCATCGTAAGTCGGGACAGTCTGTAATCCAAATTCATACCTGAAGTCAGAAGTTCTCACCTGGCAGGGATTTTGCTCCCAGGGGACACTTGACAACTCTGGAGACTTTTTTGGTTACCACGGATGCAGTGCTAGGGGTGTCTAGGGGGCAGAGGCCAGGGATGCTACGTGCAACATATAGTATTGTATATCCCCCTAAACAAAGCATGAGCCACTACGCTTTTTTGTAAAAAAAAAAAAGACTTAATTTCTAATTTGGGACTGACTAAAATAGATCATATGCTAGGTCTTAAAACAATTATCAATAGATTTCAAAAGATTGAAACACTAAAATAAATCAGAAAAAAGTCAATTTTAATGAATATTAATTTTTTAAAAAATAATAAATAAATCAGAGGATAAATCCAGATAATCTGACAATAGATAACAGAAGTTCCAGAAAGAACAGAGAAATGGAGGAGATAAAATTATTTAAGAAACCTTGCAAGGAAACTTCCTAGAACTGCAAGACACTAATCACCGAATTGAAAGGGCCCATCAAGTTCCCAGCATAGCAAATGAAAGAGAAACACACACACACACACACACACACACACACACACACACACTCACTAAGTCTTGTAATTGCAAAATTTCTGAATCCCAGAAATAGAAAATGGGCTGGCAGTTATTTGGTCCAGTCCAAGATGTCTATAAGACATTTGGTTCACGTTTAAAGGTCCTATAAAAAACATCCATGAGCATATTTCATCCATGCCAAATGGTTTTGAAAAAGACCTAACTAATATCAAGGACCTTTTGGCATGGACCAATGTCTTATGGATGTTTTGGACAGGACCAAATGTCCTGCAAGGTCCACCCCATTGCCTAATTTGACTCTGAAGTGAAAAACATTTGAGTATCAAAAATAATGCAAGCACTGTTTATCAATTTAAAAAGAATACTATAACTATAGTAGGAGGATTGCGGACCTGAAGTAGCAGTAGAGATTGATAATTAAATCCTCATGTGCCATATCTGGAAATAAATAGGTACTATCTAAAAACAAAATATTAAAAATAATATTCTATTATTTAAAGCTATGTGGTAAACAGCTAAAAAGTCAAAAGCCATTGAACCTGAGGAAGGGGGAATAGGGATAACTTGGACAGAGAATGGTTGTTTTTCATTGTAAGACTACAGTATTTTATTTTTAAAAAGCATATGTATTAGTTTGAAAAACAGTGCATATTATACATTGCTAAACAAACATTATACCTTTCTTTAACTACAGAAAAGGAAGATTTCCAACAAATAAAGAAAATAATCTCCATTTATACTTTGAAGAATATATGAAATAAAGATATAGAAAAAGAGAAAATGATTTAAAAAATCTTTTTATTTAATTTCTGTGACATGTAATGGCATCTAATAGACAATTGGAGTCTTTCTTTAGCTCTTTGTAAAACTCTATTCCATTTAAGCAAATCAACACCTTTTGGCTTCTTGTTCAAGAAAGTAGATTGACTACACATATTTATATTCTCCCCATACAATAATAATAACAATAATATTAGTAATAGCTAACACTTATACAGTGTTTACTATGTATCAGGCACTGTTCTAAGTACTTTACATACCTTAATTATAGTAATTCTCCATCAGGTAGGTGTCATTATTATTTCCATTTTACAGATGAGAAAATTGAGACATAGAGAGACAAACTATCTTGCCCAAGGTATAAAGGATGGTCAGTGGCAGAGCCAGTAATGTGGATCCAAATTCCACGTTCTTGACAACTACACTCTCCTACCTCTCACATTAAAATTCCACTAAAATAATCATGAAGGACAAAAAGAAAATATAAAACAGAAAGCCAGTTGTGTCCTTTCCTGGGAAAAATCCCCCAGTGGTCTTCCTTTACATTTACAATAAAATACACACTTCTTACCATGGTTTCAAGACCCTCTGCTTCCCTCTCCAATCTCACCTCCTACTGTCCTCCTATTTCTTCATTGATCTGCCCCTGTTTGGTCCCTTTATTTGGTCATTTGTTTTGGTCCCTTGGATTTGCTAGTTGTTTTCCTGCCTTAAGGCTGTTTCATTTTTCTGGAATGTCCTTCCCCAGACCTAATGCTTCTCATCATTCTATGTGCTCAAATTAGAACTATCTTCCCCAATTTAGGATTCCATGATTTTAGGGTCAAACGAGATACCTTCTCTGAGCAGCTTCTCTGCCTCTCACCAGATCTCTATATCATATTACTCTGTTTATTTGCTTCATAGAACTTAATATTCTCTGAGATTACCTTGTTTATTTGTTGCCTTGTTTATTCTTACTAGACTGCTTGTCTTTTCTCTATTGTGTCCTCAATACCTGTATCTTTCACTTTTTCTTTTCATCTTGTCTTTAGTGCATAGAATAGTACCTGGTGTGGAGGTCTCTAAGTGCCCCAAAACTACTTGTTGGGGGAGGAGAGAATGCAAAGAGAATTGGAATGGGTTGCAGTAGATAAAAGACTTCAAACAAATTTCTGGAAGCTGAAAAAGCAGATGAAAGGATGGTAACTGGTAAAGTAGAAAAAAGAAAGCCACAGCCTAAAAAACATTAGGAGGGGAGCTAGAGTAGATGGAGTTGGGCAATCTTTTCACGAAAACTTTAGGGTAGGAGTGAGAAGTGAGCTGAAAATGGGTAATGAAGCAGGTCTCTATAGGGAAATGTTGACCTCCTACCCACACATTTCCATTCCCCCACATAGAATGCCATGAAACAAAGTATTTTCCCCTAGGCTAAGACTGCCTGGAAATAACCTAATGAGCTAGTGTGGGAGTTGGTGTCTCAGAATAAAAACCTTCCTCATCCTGGCATTTAGAGTTCCCTGGCATACCAGCTAATTCACTGCCTGCTCACCCAAAGCAAATCCTGCCAGACCATAAGCCCTGTTCTCGTAGGAGCTCCTAGTCAGCTTTCCTATTTTCCTACTCATAACTATGATGGATAATCAATCACCAGCCACAGGACAACTGAGGAAAATCTCTAACCTGAAAGAAAAAAAACAAATTAATAAAAAATATTCTTTGAGGAAATAGAATATATGGAACTGAAGATAACTCCAAAACAACAACCAGAATCATGAAATTCCAAAACACTAAGGATAAAAAGAAGATCCTAAAAATTTCTAGTGGAAAAAAAAAGTTTACCCTCAAATTAACAAGGATCAGATTGACATAGAGTTTATCAATACTAGATGCTAGAAGATGCTAGAACAATACCTACAAAGTTCTGAGGGATACTTATTTTGAGCCTAGACTTTTAAAGCAAACAAATATATCAACTAAGTAAGATGATAGAATAAAGACATTTTCAGATATGGAAAGAATGGGAAAGTTGACCTCCCAGGCATCCTCTCTTAGACATTACTTAAAGACTGTTACAGCAAAATGAAAGAGCAAAGAAAAAAGAAGTCATGGGATTTAAGAAAAAGTAGATCTAAATCAGAATAGTAAGAAAGTGAAGTCCTAGGACAGTCACTGTGCAGCAGCTCATATTTGAAGACAAGATAGAAAAGAATTCTGGGAGAGCTGTCACTAGCATTGGTGTACCAAGGGCCAGGGCAGTAAGAGTCATTATCTCTGGGTGTAGGCAATAAGAAAATGCATTTTAATAGAGGATTAAAAACTATAATGAAACTGAATAAAGTTGGTCAACTTTCTGTTACCACCATGTACCAGAAATTGTAAAAAATATCAGTGATAAATACTCCTCTCTAAAAATATCTTTTGTTAGTCTAAGTTCTAAACAACTGTTGCAGTGATTGTTGAGTCATGGTGACTGATCCCACTGCCCTGCCCTTGGTATACCAATAGTACCCAGCAAAAAAAGTGAGGGGCATTGATAGCATGATTGAATGTTTAAAACAACTTGAGGATATGATCAAGGCAATTGGTAGAGTATAAAAATAGGATAATCTATTTGAACTTGATCATCAAAATATTCTCCACTGAATGGTACAGGAACATAACATCATTCCTGTAGAGAAGCAATTACTATTCCAGCACACAATTTGGCTATACAGTGAGAACTATAGTTATAATCATATAAAGACTGTCTGCTGGTATTCAAGTTTTAGTATCAATAAATCAATCTGACTAATTACACTTAAATATAGTTACATAACAGAATGTAAATGTCATCAGTCTTAACAATGTAAAAATAAAGGTTTAACTGAAAACGGTTAAAAGGTAGGGGATGATGAGGAACAGTGAAAAGAGAGTGGGAGTGTTAATGTCTTCATCTTACAAAGTGGGGAATCAAGAAACATGGAACCAGAGATGGAACATTAGTCCATTTAAATGTTAAATATAGTTAACATTTCAGAGGTAACTAGGGTAGAAATGAGAATGGGGCTCTAAATTATATAGCAAGAAAGACAGTTGAGTGGAGACTTACATAAACTCACCACATGCTTATCTAGCAGAGCAGGATGTCAATAGACAATGTCTAAAATCGATTAAGAAATAATAAACATATTACTTAAGAGATATGGAGATAATACCAGAAAAAATTTAAATGTTTGAAAGAATTAAAAGTGATTCTCACTGGGGAGCCACATTGAAGGTGGGCAGGAGAGAATTGCCTTTTTTTCCATATAAGTCCTTCTGTGCTGTTTGATTTTTTAGCCAAGCATTTAACCATATTACTTTGCTAAAATTTTCTAAAGTTTTAGAAAGGAGCAACTTTGAAGGATTTGACAATAAACTCTATACATAGAGAGAGCATACTCTATATACTCTATATGTTATCTAAGAGTTCTTCAGAACTGTCTTAAGGGAGATAGCACAGCTCTGCAACTAATGTAACAATGCCCTCACTAGACTATTCATTCCATTTATTTCATTCACTCAACAATGCATGATGCTGAAGAGCAGTGAGCTCTCCAAAACTCCACAAATTCAAGCCATGGCTTCATTCCATGTCATAGATACAGGGATCTTTGATAAGCAGGGGTAGCAATGATAGTGGCCTATGCTGTGCCAACATCAGTGTTTAGAAGGATACCATTGCTTTTCTCAGGCCTTGGGAAAATGAATGTATCTTAGCATATGAATCTTAGGGAGCAGGCTAATTAACTTTGGACTCTTTAAGATAACTCCTATGACCTATTTTATGTAAAGGATTTGTTTCTTTTTCCTTGTAATATAGGCAATCTGTTAAAGTAGTTAATAGTCTTATTAAAGCATGGGTTTGTACAATGTACCAACACCCAGATTTTTTAAAACAGAATGCCATCCTGATAACCATGAAGATGTTAGTATTGAGTACCACTGAGCTAGAGAATGGACAAACAGTTAAATAATGTTTATAGCGGGTTTCCCTGGTGGCGCAGTGGTTGAGAGTCCGCCTGCCGATGCGGGGGACACGGGTTCGTGGCCCGGTCCGGGAAGATTCCACATGCCACGGAGCGCTGGGCCCATGAGCCATGGCCCCTGAGCCTGCGCGTCCGGAGCCTGTGCTCCACAACGGGAGAGGCCACAACAGTGAGAGGCACGCGTACCGCAAAAAAAAAAAAAAAAAAGTTTATAGCTACCAAACTATTCTGAAACTAATTTTAGTATACCACAGTTACTTAAAGGAATGAAAGCAATGACAAAGCATATAAGCATTTCATGGGTAAGGGTTTTACTTCCAGAATATATGAAGTCTTAAGTTTTTTTTTAATAAACAATAGTTTTATCAACAACGTTTTTACTTTACTGCCTATATTTAAAAATTTAAGTCATAATATATGGTCCTGCTACTATAAGATTATATCAGAAGAATTGTTGCTGGATATTCCCTCCTTATGTATTTCTCTTTCTTTCTTTTTCATCTTCCCTTATTTTCAACTGTCTTACTAGTTTTCTTTTTCTTTTTTCTTTTTTTGTTTCTATTTCTCCTTTTATCCTACCCAAGCCTTAGGCCTAGCACTGGCACCCAGTGGCACCCCAAGGCATTGCTGATTGCACTCAACTATTTTAAGTGATTGCTGACAACTATCATCATTTCTTTGCTAAGAAAAGATCTTTTGCTATTTTAGTTGAATCATCAAAATACCTCCTTAATTTTAAGATTTAATTATTCCTCTTCTATAACACATGACTTTGTTTTTAGACATCGCTGCTCTGTTGTCTCTTTTATTACCACGTTTTCCAGTACATCATTACCACCTGCCTTCATTCAAAATTTCTTTAACATGGTTAAAAAACTTCAGTTCACTTAACCTTTCCCTTTGAGTCGGAGTCACAACTGTCTTCGGCTGTCCTTCGAAATACTTATCTTCTTACGAACTTAGTTTTTAGGCATGAGAAGTGAGAAATAATGCAGTGGCTTAAGAAAATAAACTTGAAAGTCTAGCCATGCCTTGGCAAACAAACTCCAAATGAGATGTTTATTAAAAACGCCCAGTCCTTCAAAAGGGAGTTGCCATTGAGGTGAGGAAATGGGTTTGCGACCTGAAGGAGTCTGCTAATGGAAATCAACACTAGTTTCTAGTTTCTGTTTGTAGAGGCAGGTCAGAGGGATATCTTGAGAACTCCCATTCTGGTATCTACTTAGTACACTTCTGAAAGGATCCTGGACATTTTTCAGCCACTTCTCCAAAAAGATAACTTGTAGACAGCCCAAATAAACCAGTTTTCTGTATGTAAAATTCCCCAAGCCTACTTTCATTTTATATCTGGCAGAAAAATTGCCCATATGGATGTCATTCTAAGTAAATATTGCCATTTATTTTATTTTCCAAAACTCAGTCACTGGAGATAATTTAAAATTAAGATCGGTCCTCCTACTGCTGTATTAGTACTTATCTTCTATTATACTGAATGTTTTCCTAAAGAAATATTTTCTCGGCTGACAAATATAGAGGTAACACAATACCCTCTCATGACAGACACCTCTGTCAGAAAAGAACATTATGCAGTGCAGTCAATTCTTAATTAACTGGGGTTATGGGGAGCAGGCAAAGTATGGATTAAGTGTAATTCCACAGGTAAGTCCTACAGTTCATTTTTATCCATTAATTTCAACCTCTTTCCTAATCACGAGTTTTATCAGAGCTCTTGACAATTAAGTAAATGTAGAGATTTGTTTCACTTCCTTTCTTATCCCTGTCTAATGAGCAGGAGAATGGAGAGTGGGAAACAAGGGGAAGAGGTATTATCTACTAATATAATAATCAGTCACTGGATCTAAAAGAGTAGTCTGTGTTGGCTCATTAGATAGCCTTAGTTTCTTCCTGATGTTTCCGGAGTTTCATCACTAAGATTGAACCACAAATCAGGAATCAAAAGAGCAAAGGAGGGGTCAGAAGTTTTAAAAATCCAGAATCATATCAGATGTGTGAAATATATCCTCTAGATATGTAGTTCTGGAGTCCAAAACTACCTATGTATGCAGTTTCAGTGCTAGGACTGCTTTTGTCTTCCAGAGCAATTTTTTGCTTCAGGCTCTAATTTCCAATCTGTGAAACAGGAATACCTCCAGACTACTCTAGGGTTAGTTTGAAGAAAAACTGATAATGACTGAAGAGCATATTTGATTAAAAAAAGAAATGCATCATCAATGTGGGCACAGGTCACTCTGCTGTCTTCTGTGGGGATTGTGAGTGATGCCAGGACTACGCGTTGGTCTCTCCTTCCTGGCACAAATAGTCAAAGCAATTGTATATGTGAATTGTGTGCTTATAAATAAGATAGCTCCAAATGGTAGTATTTTTCCCAGTTCTGCCGAAGAATCCTCACTTAGACTGGAATTTCCCTTTCTCTTGGCCTTATTCACTTCCTATCTGTAAAGCGAGGAGGTTGGACTAGATTATCTCTGAGGTACCATCTAGCTCTATGAGTTTGTGATGCTGTTTGTAAAAACTTGCAACTTGACCCTTTTTCTTCTTTACTTCAAGCCTTGCCCTCAGCAGAAAATCAAAAAGTCGAAAGTCAGTTCAAGCCATACTGCTGCATAAGAAAAAAGCAACATAGCTTTTTATCCTTTGGGTACTTTTATTATACTTTGAAAACAAAAAGAAGTATTGGAATTAATGTGGGTGCCAACTATAATTTCTATTCTCCTGTCCAACTTCTATGCCTAGTAGTCTAACAAATTTTACCAAGGTAAGTCCATATGTTAGATGAAAGTAGAAAGAGTAAAATACTACTTTACAGTGATGATTCATTGTTGTCTTGATAAAAAAACAGCATCTTTTTCAGCAAAAAAAAAAAAACATTGATGTTACTCTTGTTTAAGAAGACCTTACATATTTGGAAAAAATGTCTCACTATCATCTAGTATTCCAGAATGACATAGGCATATAGACTATGGACAACAGTCAGCAATGAGTTTCTTAAACCAGGTTAGTAGGGATAAAAAGACATGTAAATAGGTACGTGCAAAAAAATATGTCTCTATATGGCATAGAGGGGATTATGAAGGAGTAAGTGATCAGTTTGAACTACAGGCAGGAGAGGGTGGCCAGAACAGAGAGTGTGAGTGGGGACCCATGGAGAAGATGGGAAAGTAAGGCTCAAGAGCCAGATCATAAGAGACCTTATAAATTTCAATAAAAACTTTTTGCTTGATCCTATAGGCCAGTGTGTCCCAAAGTATGATTATACATATGAGGGATGTTTAAGGTGGTATATGGGTTATGTTGTTATTTTTAATAGTATTTATTTTAATGTGTATTAGAAAAATATTAGACCTTCAAACTTGATTTCACAGATGTAATTGCTCAGGGCAAAGCTAAAATTTTTGAAAATGAACAAATTTAAAGAAAAATATTACCTAAATAATAGTACAGATGGTACACAGATATGGCAAAAAATTATGAGGGTAATGTACAAAAGACTGATATTTGGGAAAGAGTTCTACAAGGGAGATATTGGAGGGTTTTAGATGGGGGGTAAAATTATAAGATTTATTGTTTAGAAAGATCAATCTGCCTATAACATGGAGGATAAATAAAAAGGGGGGCTAACTAGAGTATTGCAGTAAAATCTGAACTAAAGCAGTAGCAGTGAGACTGGGGAGAACAGATAGATATGAAGGCTATTAAGTAGACAGCATTTATAATGTTTGGTGAATGGGTGCATTAATCCATGGTTCAAACAAGAAAATGAAAACCACTCTAAGCATTTAACACAAAGGAAATTAAATACAACTGGTAACATTGATGATGGAAAAACTGAGATGACACACAGAGGAAGTTGAAGCTACACAGAGATTAGCAACAGCAGGAATCCCCTGACACTCCCAAGGCTGAAAGGACAACAAGAAGAGATGTTGTTACCAGAGACCAAGAGCAGAGGTCACACCATGGAAGCTGGAATCATTGCAAGCTTTTCTAGTGTTAGCTGAAGACATGCAGGAGACACAGCTGCTGCCAAAAACCACTGGATTCTCCTTTTATCCCATCCTCCAATTTCCTATTGGTGTTTCCTATTGGTTGACTCCAATCAGAGCCTCCTAACATGGAAACATGGGAAACACAGCTTGCAGTGATCAACCCCTCTGCAAAAAAGAGCAGAGCAAAGAAAGGTAAGGAATGGATCCAAGGGCAAACAAGCCTATGACTGGCACACTGTGGGTAGAAAGTAGGGAAGAAAGAAACATATAAGAGAAAATCTAGTTTTATGCCTTGAATAACTGGTTGGTTACTGTACTCTAAGAAATATTAGAGTAGAATAGGTTTAAGATTTCATTTCTTAACCTTTGAGTTACATTTGAGGTATCTGTAGAACATTCAGCTGGATGGAGAAGACCAATAGGGAGTTGAAACACAGTAGAGAGAGCTGAATGGTGATAGAGATTGAATAATTCTATGGGTGGTAGTCAAAAGCATGAAAATAAATTGCTCAGGTATATGGTATAGATTGAGAAGATAAAAGGCCACGGATGATTCTTTAGGAAAAACTACCATTAAAAGAACAGACAGGGCTTCCCTGGTGGCGCAGTGGTTGAGAGTCCGCCTGCCCACGCAGGGGACACGGGTTCGTGCCCTGGTCCGGGAGGATCCCACATGCCGCGGAGCGGCTGGGCCCGTGAGCCATGGCCGCTGGGCCTGTGCGTCCGGAGCCTGTGCTCCGCAATGGGAGAAGCCACAACAGTGAGAGGCCCGCGTACGGCAAAAAATAAAAATAAGAACAGACAGAGGAAGAGAAGTCAGCAAAGGAGCCTGAGGGAGAACACTCAAAGTGGTGGGATTAAAAGTAGTGCCTAAGGAGTCAAAGTAGGACAGAGTTTCAAGAAGGGAATCTTAAACAGTGCCAAATTCACCCAGAGTGATTAAGTAATATGAGAATCAAAAGAGTCCATTGGCTCTGACTGTTAGGAGATCATTAGTGTCCTTTGCAAGAGCAGTCTCAATGGAGATCTAGGGGTGGATAGCAGTTTATAATGGTCTGGTGAAAGGATGGGAAATTAGGAAGGAACTAGAGACAGTGGAGCGGATCACTTTTCAAGAAGCTTGTGAAAGAAGAAAAGAGAAGAGAGAGGGTAGTAGCTTGAGAGGAATGCAGAGTCCAGAGAGGGTTACTGAATTTTCAGCATCAGAGCAACTTGGACTTGTTTATATGTCAATGGAAAGGGGGAAGATGTATTAAAGATACAAAGGAGACAGAGAGAATAGCTAATGAAGTTCTTGAAGGTATATTAAGAGATAGGCACCAGAGCCAGATGGAGATATTAAACTTGGACAGGAGAAGGAAAAGTTCTGACACCAGAGGGAGGAAAATGAGAGTGGATACAGGTAAAGATAAACTTAAGTGTGGGAAATAGAAAGAGTCCATCTGTAATAGTCTCAATTTTCTCTAAGAAATAAGAGTTAAAATAAGCTTCTAAAAGAGAGTGGAAAGATGGCAGGGTAGGAAGTTTTGTAATTTTCACTCTGGGGCTTGGACTAAGGCAGTGATCAGGGCCACAAAGCTGAGATTAGAGAACACAAATTTGCTGCAACACCAATGAGCACAACCGTGTGGTGTCCTCAGCAGATGGTATTATTGGTTGTAGAAGTTGAGAAGCAGGCAGTTAGAATGATCCAAGGCTGGAGTTTTTAGCCAAGTAGTTAGGTCAGAAAAACAAGAAGTGGAGGACATGGACATTGTTCATCAAGAGAGAGAATTCAGTGAAGCACTATGTCGTCCAGGCTCAAGATGGAAGGGATTGATAAGATAAAAGAGCCTGGAGATCCCGGTGTTGGACGAATTCTTCCTCAATACTTTACCAGTGATACTGGTAAAGTATTGGCTTCTTCTTGGTTTATTTTACTTTAGTTTTGTGGCCTAGGAAGAGGAAGGAAAGAAATGAATTAGAGGGCCATGAATATATTATGACCTAGCTACATAAAGTACATTATTTTAGTTAGCCTTCACCGCTATCTTATGGAATAAATATATCCATTATACAGAGGACACAACGGAAGCTCAGAGAGGTTGAGAGAACTTGCTGAAGCTAATGACAAGTAATGAACACAGAAAGAGTTCAAATTCAGTTCTGTCTGAAAATTCAGTGTTCTTTCCACTATTCCCTGCTGTCTCTCTACCAAAAAAGAAGAAAAGAAAAGAAAATTTATGAAAATAAAATTTATAAGTGAATTTACTAAATGATCAAATGAGCATGCAGTACTCTTGGAAAGCAATACTTCCCAAAATGGAGACTCCAAATGAGACTATCGCTGTCTCCAAAGGTTATCCTGAGCAGGTCCATAGACTGATGTCTTGTATGTGCTAACATGTGCAGTATGGCAAGGCCTATACTTTGGTTTCTGGCATGAGTAAATAATTTGCTTATGACATTTAAACCAGACATCATCTCATTGGTGTCTCATTTAAAGTAGTGCCAGCCTTTCCATTAGTTTTAAGTTTGGGTTTTGTTTTTGTGCCTGTGGCAAGGGAGAGTTGGAGGTGCAGGTGGTCCACAGAGCTTTTACCACTGGAAGAAGTCCACAGACTGAAAAAGATGGAGAGCCACTATATCAATGTCCTGGGAGCTGTGGCCTGCCCTCAGGGCTGGGTTAAAGAAGTGACTGTGTATTTGAGTGAGGTAATACCTGACACTCTGAATCTTGACCAGTAAAGGGATAGAATCAGGAGCAGATGGGATCAGCATAATAATCAAAGCTGGAGAACCAGAATCCAACATCCTTTCCCCAGAAATCTTCTTGGTCCCTAACTTTGAGTTGAGATGAACACAGGACAGATGAGACCTCTAGACTTCAGTGATTGGTATTGAAAGCAGGAAAGAATATAATTTTCTCTTCAGAATTAGACACTCCCAACACAGAGAAAAACTTGGTCCCTAACTTTGAGTTGAGATGAACACAGGACAGCTGACACCTCTAGACTTCAGTGATTGGTATTGAAAGCAGGAAAGAATATAATTTTCTCTTCAGAATTAGAGACATTCCCACCACAGAGAAAAAACCCTAATAATTATAATATGATGAATTTAGGCAATAGACAACCAGGAATGGGTCAGTGATTCTCCTCTTTTATTGAGTACTGAAATAGAAGGAATCAAATATTTATTGAGCACCTAATGCATGCCAAGCACTCATTTTATCCTCATCATAAAAACCTTTGAGGCAAGCATTATTACACCTACTTTACAGTTGAAAAAATGAGACACAAAGAGCCAAATGAAGTTTCTCAAAGTCATGTAACCAATAAATAACATAACTGGGGCTTGAACTTATATCTACATGTTCCAAAATGCCTCAGACTACAAGGCATTAAGTAACAAGAAGGAGGTAGACATTTCTGATAGTGATCTAAGCAAAGAGACTATATCTTGTCCATCCCATTTATGAACACAGATGCTACCCATTCACCTGGAATCCCTTGCAAGATTTCCTAACATTTTTTTGTGTGTGTGCTATGGACCACCTTAATGTATGGAAAGCCTATTAAAGCCCTTTTAAAATGCATAAAAATACTTAGGATTACAAAGAAGACCTATTAAAATTTTCTTATCAAAAATTTTTAAAAATTATATGACAATAAATGTGCTTTTTATTAAGGTTTTAAATAGAAGATCTAGCAGTGGTTCTACCTATAATTTCAAAGTACATGCATGATCGAAGGAGATGATAAGTTTCACTTAGAGTTTAATAAAAATAAAGATGTAACTTTTCTTTTAAAAAAAACAAAGGAATTTCATGTAAATTTATTGGAATTTGAAACTTGTGAGAATATTGTGAATTACTTGGATATGCGTACTATTACTTTCATTTCACAAATAAGGGAATTAAAATTTTCCTTATTTTTAAAAAAAATTAAAATTCAAAAAATTGAAGTGATTGGTTCATAGTCTCAGCAAAGGAGTGGCATGTTTGACGTTAGAGTGCAATGTCATTCATTGACTTCTTTTTTTAAAAATTTTTATTGGCGTATAGTTGATTTACAATGTTGTGTTAGTTTCAGGTGTACAGCAAAGTAAATCAGTTATACATATACATATAGCCACTCTTTTTTTAGATTCTTTTTCCATATAGGCCATTACAGAGTATTGAGTAGAGTTCCCTGTGCTATACAGTATAGGTCCTTATTAGTTATCTATTTTATATATAGTAGTGTATATATGTCAATCCCAATCTCCCAGTTTATCCCTTCCCCCCTTACCACCTGGTAACCATAAGTTTGTTTTCTACCTCTGTGACTCTACTCCATTTTGTAAATAAGTTCATTTGTAGCTTTTTTTAGATTCCTCATATAAGTGATATCATATGATATCTGTCTTTCTCTGACTTACTTAACTCAGTATGAGAGTCTCTAGGTCCATCCATGCTGCTGCAAATGGCATTATTTTGTTCTTTTTTATGGCCGAGTAATACTCCATTGTATATATGTACCACATCTTCTTTACCCATTCCTCTGTTGATGGACATTTATGTTGCTTCCTTGTCCTAGCTATTGTAAATAATGCTGCAGTGAACATTGTGCATGTATCTTTTCGAATTATGGTTTTCTCCAGGTGTATGCCTAGGAGTGGGACTGCTGGGTCATATGGTAGTTCTATTTTTAGTTTTTTAAAGGAACCTCCATATTGTTATCCATAGTGGCCATGCCAATTTACATTCCCACTAACAGTGCAAGAGGGTTCCCTTTTGTCCACACCCTCTCCAGCATTTATTGTTTGTAGATTTTTTGATGATGGCCATTCTGACTGGTGTAAGGTGATACCTCATTGTGGTTTCATTTGCATTTCTCTAATGATTAGTGATGTTGAGAATCTTTTCATGTGCCTCTTGGCCATCTGTATGTCTTCTTTGGATAAATGTTTGTTTAGGTCTTCTGCCCACTTTTTGTTTGGGTTGTTTGTTTTTTTGATATTGAGCTGCATGAGCTGCTTGTATATTTTGGAGATTAATCCTTTGTCAGTTGCTTCGTTTGCAAATATTTTCTCCGATTCTGAGGGTTGTCTTTTTGTTTTGTTTATGGTTTCCTTTGCTGCACAAAAGCTTTTAAGTTTAATTAGGTCCCACTTGTTTATTTTTGGTTTTATTTTCATTACTCTAGGAGGTGGATCAAAAAAGATCTTTCTGTGATTTATGTAAGGTGTAATTTTTCTTAATAAAAATTGTTTTTAAATCCTTGAATTAAAACCATGGACCCCATCTATGCTCCACAACGGGTCTACATAGCGGTGTGTTGGAGTTGACATGAAGTGGCTTACAAGAAATGACTGTTGAATTTTCAGGCAGTTTGCAAACTGGTTGCTAAATGAAACCTTTGTTAATAAGTAAATTATATAAATTTAGAATTCAATAAATTATATTAAAAACAAAGTCAATAAACACTAAAAACTCATCACTTCCTAATTATTTCATTGCATTCTATTTTTGTCTATGCTCTTGAGGTTATTTATTTATATCTATTGTATCTGTGTGGTAAAAATACTATATAATAGCATGCTACCATGCCACATCTTCCCAACTCCACTTTCGGTGACATCAGGTTGGTAACTTGAAATCAGCCATGAAAACCAGGAAGTGCTACAAACCAGGGCTTTTTACCCTGCTGAGACAACTGCTAAATACTTAATAGTATACCACTTTGTCCATTGGCTCCAGGTTAAGAACATCTGGTAGGATAAGTAACACACCTGAAGACTCTAGGACACTCTTTCAAATCAAGAATTCTAGGGAAGTCATAACAAAGATTTTTAAAAAATACAAGACCAAAATTATAATCCACAAAAGAAAAGAGAAAATACTTCTATTCATCAAAATTAAGAACTTCTGCTCTTCAAAGATACTTTTAGGAGAATGAAAAATTGAGCCACGGATCTGGAGACAATATTTGCAAATCATATATCTGATAAAGGCCATATTTAAAATATGTAAATGAATCTCAAAACTCAATAATAAGAAAACAACCAAACAAATAAAATGAACAAAAGATTTAAACAGACACTTCAGCAAAGGGTACATATGGATGGCCAGTAAGCCCATGAAAAATACTCAGTATCATTAGTCATTAGGGAGATAGATAGAAATCGAAACCACAATGAAATACCATTATGCACATACTAGACTGGCTAAAATTTAAAATATTGACTATATCAAGTGTTGGTAAACACAGTGAACAACTAGAATTCTCATACATTGATGGTGGGAATGGTACAACCAGTTTGGAAAACAGTTTGGCAGCTTCTTACTTAACACTTACTGCATGACTCAGCCAGTCTAAGTATCTTCACAAGAGAAATAAAATCATATGTCCACACAAAAACTTGTACATGGATGTTCATAGCAGCATTATTTGCAATAGTTCCAAACTAGAAACAACCCAAATGTCCATCAGCAGATGAACAAATAAACAAATTGTGGTATCAACACACAATTGAACACTATTCAGTAATAACAAGGAATAAGCTATTGGTACACATAACAACTTGGATGAATCTTTTAAAAATTATTTCAAGTGCAAGAAGCCATTAATAAAAGAGTACATACTATATGATTTCACTTATGGAAAATTCTAGAAAGTGCAAACTAATCTGTCAAGGTTTATATCAGATCAGTGGTTGCCTTGGGATGAAGAGCTGTGGAGAAGGGCATGAGGGAAGAATTATAGAGGGGCATGAGGAAACTTTTGGGAGTGATGGACATCTTCATTATCTTGATCATGGTGATCATTTCAGGGGTGTATACATATATCAAAACTTACCAAACGTTACACTTTAAACAAGTGCAGTATGTCAATTGTATTCCAAAATAAAATTTATTTTTTAAGAGTAAGACTGATCCTATTGGCAAAAGATTTAAACAGACACTTCAGCAAAGGAGATATATGGAATGCAAACAAAATCTTTTAAGGGTTATTTTTTTCTTAGTTTGTGTTTTTGAGACCCCTTCATTATGTCAAGCCACTGGAGGCCAATTATTTGAGGAGAGAACTCTTTCAGATTTGTTAAATGGTATTGTTCATAAATGTCTAAAACATTTCCTCCAAAGTAAATCATACTTTTCCCTATATTCCCCATTTATTATGTGAATATATATGGAAGCAGAAAGCAGAGAGTTTTCCTTTATACTTGGAGAAGCTGAGGCAGAGATAGTAAGCAATGTGTCTCAGGTCGCTCAGTAAGTCAATGGCAGAAATGGGACTAGACTCCAGATCTCCATCTTCTCATTCAAATGATTAAGGGAAAGCTCTCTGTTGGGAGAAAGAGTCTTCTGCGTGATTCCACAAGGTGATCAAAATTCATGGCAGGTTACAGAAAGGTAGGCCTTCCTGTTGGAGGAATCGGTGTTCTGTTCAATTTTAACACACCCTTGGGAGAGTATAATCAAACAAACTTGGTACTCTGAAATGTTTAAAGCATGTTTTAAGTTGGGTAACATTTTTGTTTCTTAATCAAAAGGTCTCTTATCTGTAGAGAATGGACTTGAGGACACAGGGGGTGGGGAAGGGTAAGCTGGGATGAAGTGAGAGAGTGGCATGGACATATATACACTACCAAATGTAAAACCGAAAGCTAGTGGGAAGCAGCCGCATAGCACAGGGAGATCAGCTCAGTGCTTTGTGACCACCTAGAGGGGTGGGATAGGGAGGGTGGGAGGGAGACGCAAGAGGGAGGAGATATGGGGATATATGTATACGTATAGCTGATTCACTTTGTTATACAGCAGAAACTAACACACCATTGTAAAGCAATTATACTCCAATAAATATGTTTTTTTAAAAAAAGGTTTCATCAATATGATATTGCTTGATACTGCTAATCTGTCCATTTAGTACATAGAAGACTCACATTCATCCACAGATCCAGGAACAATATCTGAGCCAACATTTCATTAACTTGTATATTTTTTCCGAACCTATGATTGGTTGTGTCCCCCCAACTCCCTGCACCACCCTCTTTCCCTTTAGATGTTGCTGGGGAGATTTTGGCATAGCCTAGAAAAGGGAGGAGGGAAATGGGTAGGAAAAGGAGGAGTTAAAGGGCGAGTTACCGGGGACCACTGCTCTCAAGACAGACAAAAAGGAAGAAACACAAGAGTGGGAAAACCCAAGCCTCTGTAACCCCTCTCTCAGAGTCAGGGTCTCCTTATGTGGGAATCCTGCCAGAAATGTTAAGGTAGCGCTGAAAAGGAAGGCAACGGGGCTTGAGGATGTTCTTACACTCCTGTTTAAGGATGATTTATGGAGTATAGGCCACCTGTAATACCCAAACCCCTATTCTTCAATGGGAGACACACACAGTCAGCCACCCATGCATACACAATGGTCAACAGAGACCTCAGTGGCTACCAGGACACGTGTATGCTTTTGAGCAGAAACAAAGGGACAAAGGGAGACATCCAGAAAAGCACACATTTTTCAAGCCCTCAAAAAATTAGTTAGGCAGAGAGGAGAATTGTGGGAGAAAGCGAGGGAAAGCCATAGGTGGTCAGAGAGGCAGAGGTGGAGGTGAGAGACTGGATTAGCAGTGAAGTGTGAAAGAGAGAGGGTAAATGAGTTAGTCTGGTTCCATAGAAACTCTACCTAAGGGTGGATTAGAACAGAATGAGACACAAATCTCCCCAAATACTAGTGTTTCAAAGCTAGAATTTTCTATCAAGCCTTTGCATTCCACACACTAAAGTAAATTCTAATCACCTTTTCTACATTCTCCAGTAGATTCACTTCCCAGAACAATTATGCAAGTGCAAAATGATCATATTAGTATATATAAAAATATATATTTAAATAATTCAAACTTTTAGGAAATGTATTTCTAAGAAAATAAGCATGCACATCTCATGATAGAAAGGCAAAAAAAAAAAAAACAAATGCAAAAACGACTACTGCTATCTGAGAAGCAAAAAAAATCCTGTAAAATTGAGAGCATCTTCTAACCATTGGAAAGCAGAAATTAGACAGACAAAAGGAATTTAAAAAAAAACTACCTTTTTTCTTTTCGAATTGTTCTCTGTGTTGGCAAACATTTGAAGGCACACATACAGATGGCTAAGCCAATGCCCAATATAATCTCGTTATTGTAAGTCACTGGAGGCAGGGCTAAGCTGAAGTAGTGGAAAATCTGAAATACACAATATTTTTAAAGACATGCATTTTTATTACTTTCAAGTGCAAACAGTTACTCAAACTATCTTAAGACAATTTTGCCTGGTGAAGGACCGGCTTTCCACAAAGAGTTCAGAATGGATTTTTTAGAGCAATTGCAATTACCTTGAACCCAGCTATGAGAGTTTTTCAATGAAGTAGATTCTACCTTGGCACTCCATCTTTCAGAGAAATAACAATAGCTAATGTTTATTTTGTACTTCCTATATACCAGGCAAGCACTGTTCTAAGCAGTTTACTTGGGTTGTCATATTCATTCCTCATTATTACTGTATAAAGTAGATTTGATGATTAGCCTCATTTTCCTGATGAGGAAACTTAGGAAGATTAAGTACCTTACTCAAAATCATACAGTCACTTAAGAGTTAGAACCCAGATTTGAACCCAAACAGGCTGACTCCGGGGCCTGTGCTATTAACTAGAGTACTGTGCTGCCTCGGATAAACAACCTTTGGCCTCAGGTAAAAAATCTGATATCAAGGATTTATTTTCAAAACAAAAAAAACTTTCAGAGTATGTTTTGGCACCAGCACACACTGAATGCTCTCTTCTACATCCTGCGGTCTCTGCAGCTACATATGTGGTTCCAAACAAAGATCAGTGACTTCCAGAGTCATGAGCCTTGGGGACTGCAGGATCCTCTGGCATCGAAGAAAGAGCCAGTTATCTTCAGTAGACTGCATTGCTAAAGCAGGAAAGTAAACTAGCATGTTTCAGAGGAATTTGTAACGAGGGTTGAAATATAAAGGTTTTCTGCTTAACCTTTGGTTAACCAGGAAAGTAAATCATTACAACCTCCCCTCCTTGAACAGTAAAAGTCATCAAGACTGCTGCAATGAGCCTAACAATTGTTTACATATATATGAATACAGTTAAAAAATTGCACCTCCAATTGTATCTTCTTAGCAAGCTTTCTGTCTTTAGCTAGTGCATAGATGAGGTTTAGTCCAGCCTTGCCTTACCACAACCCTCAAAGATCTTTAATTAGTGGACTCAGGATTATGAAGATTTTCATATTTACCTCTGATAAACATACTAGTGGCGACCTAATATGATCATTCAGTGTTTTTATTGTGTGGTGAGAAATAACACCATGTGAACCAGGAATGATTATGACTACGGACCAAAAAAATCAGAGGAAGAAAATTGAACGAAAACTAAAGAAATCATCTTTTGATAGGTTGAAAAGTTAAAAAGCTGCTGGGCAGGTTGCCATGGATACCATGTCCTGAATATAATACTGGGTTTTTCCTCACAGTTAAACACTAAAGGCCTAACTCTCCAGCTGCACACTTCCTTTCTGTGCATGCAGTAGTGACTACTTGAAATGGAAATTCTCTATTTTGATGAATGAAAATGCAATGGGAAAGTTCCTGTGCAAGAATCCTAACTTGCTGAAAGATATTCGAAGGAGATTAATTCCAAAAGGATTTTTATCCCACTTCTCCATTACTCAAGACTTCTAAATTAAGCTCACTGCCAACAACCTTTATAACTCTATAGTAAAGAATCAGAAATCAAGAATTAGCCATAATCACAGCAGACCTATATAGCCCTTTTTCTTTTTTATCACCAACACTTGCCACCCAATGGCACACAGTCTTACTGCCCATTTATTGGAGTTTTATGGGGTCTGGACAGAACAAAGAATATGGCAAATTGGGAATCCCCTCGATAGATCACAGAGACACTATCCCAGAAACATATACCACAATAAGTTACCGTGTCAAGAGTGCATTGCTCCCTTCATATTCTTTGGATTTAACAAAATGACTAAGAAGTTTCTGTTGAATTACAGGAAAAAAATTGAGCACATAAGAGGGTTTGTAGGAAAAGGCAAAGAAGGAGCAGAAGCAGCCCTATGTATAGCAGATGGACTGTAGGGTAAGACAGACCTACAGTTAGAGTCTAAAAGGCTCAAATCCCAGTTCTGTCACTTTACTAGCTGGATGACCTTGGGTGAATTGCTTAATCTCACTATGACTCCTCTAACTAATTTGTAATACATGGACAATAATAATACCTACACTACAGAGTTGCTATGAGGACAAAATTAGTCATATATGGAAAACATTTAGAACAGTATTAATTCTTCACTAAAAGATCATTGTTTTTATTATTCCTCCACACCTCAAATCGTTGACTTCACTCCAGCTATGGCAAAAATACAAGCTTATGATAGCACTAACTTCCACTTTTTATGTTCTGGGAAAAACTGGCAGAATCTTCATTGCCTACCTCCTTCTGCATGCACCTTCTAAGTTCCCTCCCCCCACCCCTCAATTTCTCTATTAACTCCCAAATCCCCAGGCTTTCTACCTTCCCACCATCTGATCCTTGATTCTCCTGGCAATGCCTTCTATGCAGTTCATGTTCTTCACTGTTCCCCTCTGCTCCCTGAGAAACAGAACTTGCCCTTGGTGTGGCCCTTTGTCTCGTCTGAGTTATATGACTCATGATCTTCCACAGCTTTTGAGAATTTACCTTGTTCTCAAACTCTCGACTCTTTACCTTATTTTTCTTTTGCACCCCCTGACAAATCTCAAATGATCTTCTCTATCTCTGGGGGACATTCCTAACTGTTTTTGCTTATCCATTCTATTGTGCCTCTCAAAGAGTCCTGTGAGTTGCTTCTTTCAGAATCTTTAGATGCTGTTAGCAAGTCTTTTACACACTTGAGAACATAGATGCAAAAATCCTAAATGAAATGAATTAAGTTTTAACAAGTATAATCAAGAAAATAAAATAAAAGTGAAGACACAAATAATATAAACCAAAAGAGAAAAACTACAAATACAGATGAAATTATAAATAGTATAAGATATAGTACAAAATAATACTATATATTACTTTATATAAGTTATTTTGAAAGCCTAGATGAAAAGGAAATATAAATAAGATTGCCCTAATTGGCCCAGCAGACATAGTAAATGCGAATATACCAACACTTACAGAAGAAATTTAAACAGTAGTCAAACATATATTCCCTAAAAAATACATGAGGCCCAGGTGGTACTGTGGGAAAACTTTCAAAGAAGAAATAATTTTTATCCTACACAAACTCTTCAAGAGCATTCAAAAAAATGGACCCTATACAATTTATTTTCCTCAGTTTATGTACCTGGAAAAAAAGATAGCACAAGGAAAGAGAATTGTAGGCTAATATCACTTATGAATTCAGATGGGAAAATCCCAAATAAAATATTGATAAACAGAACCCCTAATTAAAAAGAACAGTATCTCAAAAAACTATAACTAAATGACGTGATAGTTGTGTTAACTAACTTTACCATGGTAATCATTTCACAATATATACATATATCAAATCATTATTGTAACACCTTAAGCTTACATAATATTAAATGTCAAATATATCTTGATAAAGTTGGGGGAAAGAAGGATAGTGTGTCAATGATAAAGGGTAGATAAATTTTAGAAAATCTAACAATGAAATTTACACATTAGCAGATTGCAGAAGAAAAAAAATAGCATAAAAACATCAATAGATTTTGGGGGTAAAAAGCACTTAGTAAAATTTGGCATACATGCATAATTTTTTTTAAATCATAGAAAATTAATTAGATCTTTTTTAACTTCACAAAAAGTATCTACCAGAAACTTACATCAAGCATCATATTTAGCTGTGTCATTAAAACTCTCCCCATTAAAATAAAAAAATAAACAAGGATACTGGTCAGTAGTATTATTATTCAACATATTACTAGAGTCTTAGCTAATGAATGAGAGTTAAAAAAAATGAATGGTATAAAGTTTGGCAACTTTATAGAAGAAAATGATTATGAAATGCTAAAAAAGAGGGAAAATGTCATTATTTGCAGAAATATTATCTACATAGTTATCCCCAATTAATAAACTAATACAGCTAAACGGAGTACAGAAAGAAGGTAGCTATAATATTGACATATAGAAATCAATCTTTAATATATGCCATCAATAACATATTAGAAAGTAATGGAGAGTTAGACTAATGGAATAGAATAAAAGTTCAGAAATAGGTAGAGTCATATGGAAACTTTGTATATGATAAAGGGAGCATTTTAAATCTTAGGGACAAAGATGGGCTTTTTATTAAGTAGTGTTGGAACAATTGGATAACTATTTGCAAAAGAAAATATTGGATCCATACCTCATACCATCGAGAAGAATAAACTCTAGTAAAGGAGACAGATTCAATGTAAAAAGTGAAATTATACAAGTTGAGTGTGGGAAAGGCTTTCTACCTAAGATGCAAAATCCAGATTTAATAAAGAAAAATATTGATGAATTCAACCATAAGTTTTTTTGCCTCTCACTGTTGTGGCCTCTCCCGTTGCGGAGCACAGGCTCCGGATGCGCAGGCTCAGTGGCCATGGCTCACGGGCGCAGTTGCTCCGCGGCATGTGGGATCTTCCCAGACCGGGGCATGAACCCGTGTCCCCTGCATCGGCAGGCGGACTCTCAACCACTGCGCCACCAGGGAAACCCAACTATAAGCTTTTTTAACATGAGCCCAAAGCAACATAAGAAAAATTAAAGACAAATTGTAAACTGGGAGAAAGGATTTCAGCATATATCATAGTATCTTTACTATGTACAGAACTCATAAAGTAAGAACAAAAAAATACGCAAACTCAATTAAAAAAAACAGGCAAAAGACATGAACAGATAATTTTTAAAGTGATATGAATGACCTTTGAAGATATGAAAAGATGTACAATTTGACACAACATAAAAGAAATGCAATTAAAACTAATCCAAGATATCATTTACAATCTAACAGATTGGCAAAAGTTCAAAGCCTCAATAAAACACTGTTGAAGAGGCTGTGAATAAAAGTCACTCTCATACATTGCTGGACTGAATACAAAATGGTGCAACATTTATGGCAGGGTGAGGGATTTGGCATTGTTTAACACAACTACATATGTTTTTACCCAGCAATTCAACTTCTAGAAATTTACTCTGAAGATATTCATCCAAAAAAATGCAAAGAAGCCCACAGTTTATTCAGTTGGTGCATTATTTATAAATGTAAAATATTGGGAACAACTAGATGCCCATATAAAGGAAACAGATTCGATAAAATATGGTACATTCTCACAATAGAGTATTATATCTCAAATATATAATACTGAGTTATATTAGGAATATATAAAACTATATGCTTCATATCATTTATAAATTGAAAAACACACATGTAATAACACACAATATTATGTGTTAGTTATAGATATGTTTATATAGAAAATGGACTAGAAAGATATATACCGAATTCTGGTAGTAGTTTCCCCTTGGCAGGTAAAAGAGTGCAATAGAAATGAGGGTGGTCCCTAAAGGAGATTTTAACTTCTATGTAATTTTCTATATATTTAAAAAAGAAAAAGGACTAGAGGTAAATACCACAAAAGGATAATAGTTATTAACCCATAGTGGTGGGAATATAACTAATTGTTCACTTCTCTGTATTCTTTTTATTAATTTTTTTCCAAAAGTACAAAAGGTATTGCAAATTTAAAAGGGAAAATGCATCCTTTGGGGAAGAATTACCTTCTCTTGCCTTCCAAGACAAAATGTGAGGTAAGTGAAGTAATCTTACTCTTAAACTTTAAGGGCATTTTGGAGCTATGTAATTAGGACTTCCTCAAGGAGTCTAGAGAGAGGCATAAAGATTTACAGTGGAAATAAAAGACCAAGGTTCTAGAGACCTGGATAATGGATTCAACATATCTCTGAGTTTCAGTTTCCCTTCTTTAAAATAAGAAAATCAAACAAGATATTTAAGATCTTTTCTAGTTATAAAAATCTACAATTTTGCCCGTGCAATAGTAATGATCCATAAAAGCAGAATATCACTAGATGTGAATTATATGCCAGTATCTTCATGAGGATGAAGCTCTGGAGAGAAGAAAATAGGAGAGATTAGCATAAATCATCTAAGAAAGGTGTGTCAGTCAAGGTACTTGATTTCCTGAAAGAGAAACTGGCTGTGATGATCTTAGACAAAAAGGGAATTTGTTGGAAGATCATCAGGGATTCAGAGAATCGGTGGCTAGCTGGAGGATCAGGCTTAGAAAGTTGTGTGGAACCAAGGAGGCGGGACCCAAAGCCAAGCCACAAAACAGAAGCTCCATGGAGTACTGCAGCAGAGCGTTCTTTCACTCACTCAAGAATCAAAGCTGTAAGAGAGACCTTCTGTCTTATTGAATCTAAGTCATATTTTCAATTCTTTCATGGGAAGAGGAAGAATCATTTTTTCATTCAACAAATATTTATTGAGTATGAACTATGTTCTTAGAGACAGAGCAGGAATAACACAGATACATTTTTTGCTCTGGAATTTAGAGTTGTTTATAAAGAGATAAATTTTTTGCTTTTCTTGTGTTTGATTTTTTACAATGAGAATGTATTTATGTATTACTCTTGTAATAAAAACACAAATTTAGTTAAGGAAAAAGACTCCCGGTAAAACAATGAAGTCAAGCTGTCATAAAGGGATGAACATTTTGGGGAATTCTATGTGGCAGGTGCTATGTCTTCAAGGACAGCCTCAGAATATAAACTTCATTGAAAGACAGCTGAGTTTGGGATGCTTAGGAAGAATGTGAACTCTATGCTGAAGAAAATAATGAAGGTGAAAGATGGACCTGGAACATACGCCCAAAGTTTTTCAATGCCAGATTTTGAAGAGTAGTAGGAATTAACTAGGCTTGAGAGAGTGGGGAGAATGCAGTGTATGTTAAGAAAAGAGAAGCACAGGAGGAAAGGCATGGAGTCATGAGTAAGTAATCTGGTGTGGCAGCACACATGAGAGAAATTGGTAAAAACAAACAAACAAAAAAACCCAAGGCTGAAGTTAGAGTTCTTAGTTGCAAACAACAAAATGCACTCCAGCTATTTAAAGCATAAAGACATTTATTAACAGTTATTAGGTGGCTCAGAGTATTATTGGGAGGGCTGAAGAAACAGGCTTAAGGCTAATCTTCCAGGAATAATGCCCAAAACCACACCACAGAACTGGCCTGATGAGAAGGAAATTGCAATCTCTACCACTGCCAAAAACTAAGTGCCAGGAACTCAACTTGACTGCAACGGGTACTGCTGCCAGTACCAACGCCACGTCTGTGTTGCTGCTGCTCCTGAAAGTTGGATGCCTCTACCACCACTTGTGCCAGCAAAGTGAGAGCTCCACACAGAGCCAGTTTCCTCATGTTACACACTCGCAAATCAATGTCTCACATGAGTGTGCCTGTTTGATCCTAGATTAAATGTCTGCTTCCTAGCTGCAAGGGAGGCTAGAAATTTGAGTTCTGACATCTATAGCTAAAGAGTGAGCTTAAATACACTGACATTTTTCTAAACATAGAAAACCTATTCATAAGATGTTGGATAGGCAGCTAGAAATATAAATGATGACCATTGCAAATAGGTTGGAGTCAGACTCTGAAAAGCCTTGAATGTCTTTATTAAGAAGTTAGACTTGGGCTTCCTGGTGGGGCAGTGGTTGAGAGTCCGCTTGCCGATGCAGGGGACACGGGTTCGTGCCCCGGTCTGGGAAGATCCCACATGCCGCGGAGCAGCTGGGCCCATGAGCCATGGCCACTGAGCCTGCGCGTCCGGAGCCTGTGCTCTGCAACGGGAGAGGCCACAACAGTGAGAGGCCTGCGTACAGCAAAAAAAAAAAAAAAAGTTAGACTTTATCTAGGTAGGGGATAAAGGAAAGTAGGCAAGAGTTTGAAGTAAGGGGATGATTGATGTTTCAGCTGCTCTTAAAGCATTTGTAAAATTTGGTACAACTGGAGGTAGCAAAAACAGTAAGCAATTTGCAATGGTACAGATAAAAAAAGTATATAAAATTCTGGACCCAGGCAGTGGGAGTACATAGGAAGGGGCGTAATACAAGACATTTCAGGGACAGAATGCGAAGGCATGAAGGAATAAGGGACTCATGAGGTCTGGTTCTCATCTAAGATAACTCCACAAGATTAGCTATCCTGTATTTTGCTTGTTTTTTGTTTTGTTTTGTTTTGTTCTACTAGAATACAAGGGGTTTTTTTCTACAAATAAGATTGTTCCTCATGGGTTGATTTTTTAATTTGTCAAATATTTACACTTTGTACCTAAAGGGATTTTTCAGCTGCAAATTTCAGAGAGCTTTTCAATCTTCATTAGCCCTCTTGGTGTTCAGCTCATATTCTGGGAAACAAATTATTATTGTCATCCATCCATACACTCATTCTTTCAACATTTTTTAGTATATTCTATGGACCAGGTATGAGTTTCAAATCTCTGAAGGCAGATTATAATAATTATCATGCTTGATAATTATTGTAAAAGCATAATTATTTTGTAAATATAAAATATTATAAATGACATAAAATAGTACAAAATTTTATAGCAAAAATACAAAGAGGTAAATACTGTAGGAAATGGTCAAATTTGATATTTGAGGTTTCAGAGGATGGAGAAATTATTTTCTTTTGGGACTTTGGGGGTTTAAAGAAAGGCTTCATGAAATGAGATTTGAATTTGCAGGATAGGTAGGATTTATATGTGTAAAGATGTGGCTTAAAAGGAAGGGAATAACATGAGCAACATGGGATATTTTAAGAAAGAACGAGAGATTAGTTTTGGCAAGAGTTCAAGGTGTAAAGGAATGAAGCTAAAGAGGTAGACTGGGGCCATATTGTAAAGAACTGTGACTGCCAGGTTGAGGGGTCTGGATTGCATCCAGTAGGCAATGGGGAGCCACTGAAAAATTTGAGGCCTGAAGTGGCAATTGGAGTCATGCTTTAGAATGATCAATATGACAACTGTGAGGAGAGTGCCTTCAGGATCCAGAGGCAGGGAGATCAGATAACAAACTATTGCAGAGAGATAATAATGGATAGAGGAGAGGAGGAAATAGATCTCAGTACTACTATGGAGTGGAGCTGATTATACGTGGGCTGCAAGGGAAAAGAGGCCAAAGGCGACAGTGAGTTGTTTAGCCTGGATGAATGAGAAGGGTGCTATTCACTTATTAGACTGACCAGATAACTCCAAAGAGAAAAAATATTTAGTGAGTGTTACATAGACAGAGACAAAAAGTTGAAACAGTTACTTAGATAATTTGAATGGAAAAACACGCCATTGGGGGAAAAGGAAAGTTTTCATACCTAAATTGAAGAATTTCATCATCTAAATCACTTGACACTCTTCTTTTCATCATAATGATGTAGACAGAGCTGTGTGAACTCATGACAAATATATTATTTGCTGATAGGAGAACCCAAGATTCCTCATTCTTCACCAATTAGTAATGCATTAAATGTTATTGTGATAGAGTATTTAAGCTTTCTGAAGGCAGGGACTTTGCCTGCATTGTTCACTGCCATATCACACACATAGAACTGTGACTACCACATAGTAGGCAATTAATAATATATGTTTAATGAATAAGTACTTATGAGCAAACAGAAAATTTTACTCTGATCTCATTTCTAATGCCATCTTATAGCCATATTGCTCTAATGGGTAGGATCTTTGAATCCAATAGAGAAACTGCACAACAACGAACTTAGAACGTTATAGATTTATAGGAAGGAGAAGAAACAGTTATTTCTGTTCTTCTGTTTGAGCAGTGAAACTTTCAGCAGCCCATTTCTGTTGGATGAAAATGAATACCCACTCTCCCCAAAAAAGAACAGCAGAAACAATATCAGACCTAAACAGGATGAGTTACATAATTTTCAGGGGCCAGGGCAAAATGAAAATGTGGGTCTCCTTGTTCAAAAAAGTGTCATTAAAGGTACTAAAATACCACCCTTCTCTGTCTCTCTTTCTGTCTCTCTCTCTCTCATCTTGTGATAGTGCTTTCTATTGGCTATTGAAAGCCATTCTAAATAGTAAAAAACATTAAAGTATTAGCATGAATTTTACCATTCATCTTTATATTGTGAAATGCGTCTTTCAAATGCAAATATAAGAGCACTGAACTCCTATGTGAAATCACTGAAAAGACACAATTCATATTTCATAGCCGATACTTGCCTATATATTTTGTTCTTACCAGAATTGTGGAAACGCTGCACAAAACTAACTCAACCGTTTTTATTTAATTTATTTTTACACTCATATTCTACTGATACTCTCTACCTTCAGTTTGCTGCTGAATATGGAAGGACTAAAAGGAAAAGGAAGAATGGTTTGCTGTATCTTTCCCTTTTTTTATATGCATTGCTTTCAGCTTAAGTGGTTGGATGATTTGGGGAGGTAGCACAAGTAAGAAAGGAGATAAGAAGGGTTCCTTGATAGTTCATGCTTCTTAGGATGCTATTGCTTTTTTTCTGTGTTAGAAGCAAGTTCTTGTTGGAATGGAAAGTGTGGCCTCTCTGGCTGACAGCGTCTCCCTTACTCACTATTAGACATGTTGAACTCCCACAGAGTGGGTCCACTGGAATTCTGTGCTCTGGGGCATCATGAATGCTATATGCAAATACAGTGGCAAGAAATGGTGATGGACACACATATTGCATGTATCTCCACTGCTCACACACATGACTCGTCCCATTCTACTACACTTACAAAACACAAATTCAAAGATAAAATTATTAAGGCTCTCAAGACAGTGACAGCAGAGCATTAAATCAAGCGTGGAGTCCTTTTGAGTGTGAAGCCTTGTGTGACTCCACAGATCATATGCCCATGAAGCTGACCCTGGACCTTATTCTCTCCATCTCAAATCCTACATTGTTCCCCCAAAGAGAAACACAGAAACAGAAAAACTATGTGTGTTTACAAAGGATATAGGTGGTGACATCAGAGTGAGGAGGTAGCAGACTATCCTGATCTGGCCATCTACAATGAAAACCATGAAAGAGAACCTCAAAGTCACTTTGGTAAGAAAAAGAAAAAAAAGAGAAAGGATTAAGATTATCTTTTTCACAGATGCTGTTGGAGCATATGTGACTGTCCTTATTCTCATATATACAAGCACCATCATTGGATGTTTGCACCCTCCCATATAGGTCCTTCAAATTCATGCAACCATAGTTGGTCACAATCCCCAACAACTCCCACATGCGCACACTTCTAGGAAAAACATACATAGGATGGGCAAAGATCGACAACAAGATGTCAACCATCACAGTTAGAAAAGTATAAAGAATACAAAAGGAAGGAAGGAGCAGAGAATGAAGAGGGAGAAAGGGAGGGATGAAGGCAGATGGTAAATGGACAAGAAGGTGAAAGAAGGATGAGGGCTGAATGGTGGATAAAAGAGAAGATAAGGGTAAATAAGAGAGTGGGCTGGGCTAGTTAGACCATGGTGCAAGGAACTACTTGATGGCATTCTCTATTGACAGAAAACAAAGTTGAGAGATTCAAAACTGTGATTTGATTAGGGATAAGGACCAATTTTCTCTAGAGAGTGAGGTCAGCAAGATGGCAGAGGAGGAAGCCCTGGACAATCCTTCCCCCTACAAACACACTGATTCAGTAACAATTCATGGACAACTTAGCTTTGTGAGAAATCAGAAACAAATTGAAAGGCTCCTGCACCTTGGGAGAACACAAAACCACATTCACCAAAGCTGGCACGAAGATTCACGACACTCTCTCACAAGAACCCCTGCCCCTGCTGCAGCACGATAGAATCAGGAAGAGATCCCCTAGTTCCCAACTTCACCCAGGGGAAGGAAGGGGTTGGTTCACATGTCCTGTGCCCCAGATTTTCTAAGGGAGATTTCCAGAGGACTGGCTTCTGTCTTGCCAGTCTTGGAGCTGTGATGGGTCCAGCACAGTCTAGCCTCCCATGGAAAAATGGAGGTGGCAGCTTGGACTGGTAGATGTCATGCCTCCTCCTTCCTGCTCTCTCAACACAGAGCAAGCCAACCAATACTACAGCTGCTTGCTTTTTCCTGGGAACTGAGAGTTGGTAGAGGCCTCCAGAATCTCTGGTTAGGCTACATGGTGAGTGTCATCTCCTGCATGAGCTCAGTCCATGAAGACATGGATCTTTCTCCAGAATAGATTCCACGTTAGGTCACAAAACAAGTCTTAGTAAATTTAAGAAGACTGAAATCATATTAAGTATTTTTATCACCGTAATGGGATAAAACTAAAAATCAATAGCAGAAGAAGAACTGGAAGAATTACAAATATTTGGAAATTAAACAACACACTTTTGAACAATCATTTGACCAAAGAAGAAATAAAAGAGGAAATTAAAATATACCTTGAGAAAAACAAAAATGAAAACACAACATACCCAAACTCATGGGATATAGCAAAAGCAGTACTAGAGGGAAATTCATAGTGATAAATGCCTACATTAAAGGAAGAAACATCTTAATAAACAACTTAATTTTACACCTGAAGGAACTAGAAAATAAGAACAAACTAAACCCAAAGTTAGAAGAAGAAAGGAAATAACAAAGATTAGAGCAGAAATAAATAAAATAGGAAATAGAAAAAAATAGAAAAGGTCAACAAAACTAAGAGTTGGGTGTTTTGAAAAGTTAAACAAAATTGAAAAACTCTTAGCTAGACTAAGAAAAAAAGAAAGAAAACCCAAATAAGTAAAATCAGAAATGAAAAAAGCATCATTACCTCACAGATATAGAGAACAAACTAGTGGTTACCATTGGCAAGATAGATGGGGGCAGGGGCAAGATAGGGGTAGGGGATTAAGAGGTACAAACTACTATGGATAAAAAGAATGAGATACACAGATATATTGTACAGCACAGGAAATATAGCAATATTCTATAATAACTTTAAATGGAGTATAATCTATAAAAATATCAAATCACTATGTTGTCCACCTGAAACTAATATAATATTATATATCAACTATAATTAAAAAAAGGATTTAGATCAAAAGTAATGGGGGGCTGGATAAGACTGGTAGCAGAAGTTTATGTAAAATTTTGTTTTAGACTAACATGATCTAGATCTTTTTATTTGTCACTGTTCTGCTACTGCTATATTGCCAAATATATGGTAAGCCTTTCAGTAAGTATTTATGGGCAGACTAGCTTCAGAGTTTCTCTACTAAAATTTTATGTGTAAAAATATCCTTTTACATAATGTTATTCCAAGTCATCACTTTTATTCAGCATGTTTCTTTAAAGGGGAAAAATAAAACATTATTTTTACTCTTCTAAAAACAGAGGGCCATTACAATTGATGCCACAGAAATAAAAAGGGTTGTGAAACCACCATGAACAATTATACAACAATAAACTGGATAACTTAGAAGAAATGGATAAATACCTAGAAACATACATCCTACCAGACTGAATCATGAAGAAATAGAAAGTCTGAACAAACCTATAACTGGTTTGGAAACTGAATCAGTAATCAAAAACCTCTGAAAAAAGAAAAAGCCCAGGACCAGATGGCTTCATGAGTGAATTCTACAAAGCAGTTAAACAAGAATTAATGCCAATATTCCTCAAAATCTTCCAAGAAATTGAAGAGGAGAGAACACTTCTAAACTCATTTTGTGAGGCCTCATACTGAAGCCAAAGACACCACAAGAAAAGAAAACTACAAGCCAACATCCCAGGTGAACATAGATGCAAAAATCCTCAAAATACTTGTAAACTGAATTCAATAGCATATTTTGTTTTTGTTTTTGTTTTGCGGTACGCGGGCCTCTCACTGTTGTGGCCTCTCCCGTTGCGGAGCACAGGCTCCGGACGCGCAGGCCCAGCGGCCATGGCTCACGGGCCCAGCCGCTCCGCGGCACGTGGGATCCTCCGAGACCGGGGCACGAACCCGTGTCCCCTGCATCGGCAGGCGAACTCTCAACCACTGCGCCACCAGGGAAGGCCTCAATAGCATATTAAAAGGGTTATACACCATGACCAAATGGGATTTATCCCTGGTATGTAAGAATGGTTCACCATACGATAATCAATTAATGTGATACATTACATTAACAGAATAAAAGGTAAAAATCATGTGATCATATGAATAGAAGCAGAAAAAGCATTTGACAAAATTCAACAGCCGTTCATGATAAAAACTCTCAACAAACTAGGAATAGAAGGAAATTACCTCAACATAATAAAGGTCATATATGACAAACCCATAGTTAACATCATACTCAATGGTAAAAACCTGAATGTGTTGCTTGCCTCCACCATAAAGACCATAAAAGTTAAATACACACAGTAGAAATGTACTGGGTGGGTACTGGGAAAACTTTTTCTCTCCTCACAAAAGGGAAATGACATAATATAAAGAGATTCCTACCAGGTAGAGTAAGTATCAACCCATTTTCAGATGATAAGCTAGAAAAAAAAGAGATTAAATTATCAATATTTGCCTACTAGCACATGTGCAAAGAATATCGGAACCAACCAGGGTCTCAGAGTCCTGATAAAAAACGTTAGTGATTCTTTTTAAAGTTTTATTGAAGTATAACACACATGCAGAAAAGTGAAGAAAACCTAAGTTTTCAGCTCAATGAATTTTCACAAATTGAACGCCCCCATGTAACCAGCATCCAGATAAAAATAAAACAACAAAACTAACGTCCCAGAAGCCCTCCTCAAGGCTCCTTCTAGTCATTCCCTAGATAAGGGTGGCTACTATCCTGATTCATAACATGTATTAGTTTTGCTTGTGTTTGTACTTCACATAATGGAATCATACTTTATGCACTCTTTTGTGTACTCTTTTGGTATACTGTAATGCATTTATCCATACTGTTGATGAACATTTGAATCCAGTATTTACCTTTTATGAATAGTGCTGCTATTAGGATTCTTGTACATATCTTATGTTGATGATATAAGAGTATTTATGTTGGTTTATTACCTAGAAGTGAACTTGCTGGGTTATAGTGTGCACATATACTGAGCTTTAGAAGATACTATGAGAGTTTTCCAGAATTGTTGTCTCAGTTTATGTTCCCACCAGAATGTATTCATACCAATGCTCTTGATATTTGTTGTCTTTCTCGTTTTAGCCATTCTGGATTTTGTGGTTACATGTCAGTGTGGTTTTAATTTGCATTTCCCTGATGATTACTGACATTGAACATCCTTTGTATACTTATTGACTGTTTAGATATCCTCTTTGGAGAAGTGCCTATTCAAATCTGTTAACCACTTTTTCTATGAGTATACTGTGGTTTTAAATTGCTTTCTGGGTGTTCTTTATATATTCTGATGTGTCCTCTGTTGAATATATGAACTTCAAATAACTCTCTTATTCTGTGGCTTGCCTTTACAATGACAATTAATTGTTAAACATGAGTAGGGCCTTTTAAAAAGGGCACTCGAAATATCCCTGTCCTCAACCAGCCCCTTTAAGTAGGCAAGGGAAGGAAATTCTGTCCATTTTACAGATAGGGACAGCAATGGGAAAAGTTAAGACAATAAACTTGAAACTGGAATCTCATTACCCTGATTCTCTTGGTGTTCCATTCATACCAGATTCTATTTTAGATTCTTCTCTCTTCAGCTTCTCCGCCACCCCCTCCAACAACCACATGTCTACATACAATTTGACTGCAAATTAACATTTAGTTTCCTCTTGGAGGAAGATCGATCTTGATGTCAACTATAACCAAAAATCTGTTTCTGGCTCTTCACTCCATTCTATATTTCCAGAGACATTACACAATCGTTAAACCAGTCACCAATTAAACGAATTTATAACAACGTGAAACTGGAATACTAGCAGAAATGTGCCTCACATGTTAAAAGTGCAGTAACTCTTATTTCATAACAAAAGATTCCCACTGGAATTTTAAGGTTAGCTGAGGCAAGAGATGAATATACTCAGAAGACTTACTTCTGGGAAAAAATGTGATTTCAGATGCTCTCTCAATATTCATTAAATGTTAGAAAAGAGGAAAGGTTTGCTTTGTCTCTGGAAAGGCCCTGGAAGCCTGTAGGGGTTCAGTGGGACACATTTACCCACTTCATAATAAAGGATAATTCTTTAAACTGTGACAGAACTTTTGTTCATCGTGAGAAAAAATGTATACCGTCACGAGGAGGTGAAACCAATATCCCGACATCTGTGCCCTTCACCTAGCGCAAGCCTAATAAAAGTCACCGTTGAGTAGCAGGCAATAGAATCACAATGAAGTGACGTCACAGATCTAAGGAAGGCCCACTCCACCTCACCCAGGTATTTTCTCATCAACTGGCTGAAAATACGGTCCAGACTTTATTTCTACTTCAAGGTTTCAATCTCTATTAAAATTAAATTTGGGTATGTATGGTTGTGACGTTTGCACAACAACATGAATCTACTTCATGCCACTGAACTGTAAACCTAAAAAGATTAAAGTGGTAAATTTTATGTATATTTTACCACACTAAAAAACAAGTAAACAAACAAACGAATTAAATGTGGCTATGTGGGACCATGGTGTTAGGAACATTCTTTAAAATTCTTTCAGATACTTTCCTGAGAATAGATTTGTATAAGGGAAAAGGTGAGAGAGAAAATAACATATTTATTGGAGGCCTTTAAGATACTGGGGCTTAAGGTGAAGAAAGGAACTGCAGTAGACCTTTTGGTATAAATGTAATTTGCTCTGAGTCTATGCCCCTTTGGGGTGAGCTATAGTCCAAGTTCGATTCCACACTCTTTTCCCACTTTCAGTTCTTTCCTCAGTAAATACCATTACCCTCAAGTACATATTATAATTAAATGTGAGCTAACAAAAACTGTATCCTAATAGAGGTCCTTAGGGAAATTTGCTTTAATGAAAATGGACAAGAATTATTGCTAATTAGGATATCAGTTATTTTATATAAAACACTTTAAAATTGTTCTAGGGTACTTGAATATGGTTACTATTATTTCGCAAAAACGAAGAGAGGAATTTGTAACCAAGGTAATCTTGAGGCTGGTCCATCTGGATTGTCTCAATTTCTAAATTAGTATAATCAGAATTTATGAGGTTTTAAATGTCTAGATTATATGAGTACCTCATGTCTGATTAGTTCATAATGCATTCTGTGCAACATCCAGTGCAGTGGGCACTTAATAGAAATAATTTATATTGTGGAGGACATGCTTATTAATAGATTTTGCAATAATTGATTTACAATATAATGTATTCACGTATTAAATAATGAATTAAACACCTATGTCAGCCACTGTTGCAGGAACTGAGAATATAAACTACATCATTCTTGAATATGGAAGCTGACAGTTTATCGCGGGGGACATTCATGTAAGTAAAGCTTTGGAATATTAATTGAGAAATGCTATAGTTTTAGCAAAACAGTATAAGATCACAAAAGAAAAATCCACTATTTTGAGTCCAGGATCAGAAAAGACTTCTCATGGAAGGCAACATTTGAGGCAGTTCTTGAAGGAAAATTAGAAATTGGTTGAACTTTGGTGGGAGTGGGAAATCATTGTGCATGCATAGAGATTAACATTGTTAAAGGCCATGACAGGTCAAGAAATTTTATATAGGGGGAATTGGGGAGGATAAACTGAATAGGAGGAAGGTCTAGGAAACTTCTCTTAAAGTGATAAGGCCATTTTTTCATAGAAGACACATCATCATGTTTCCATAGCTTGGGTATTTATTTGGATGGCTTTGGAAGGGTGATAAGGTTATGAGAGCTCTAAAGCTCTCTGAAGCTCCACCTACATTAAAGTATATGTTTAGGAACTAACAAAGGATTGGTTTGGTTTGGCAGAAGCATTTAGGTGTTGGGGGGTGTGATAGGGAGGTGTAAGAAAGGTAACCATCACTTCCTTAGTAGAAATGACAGGAGATGAGGATTCCAATGCAGCAAACCAACACTGAAGGACAATTAATACATTCATAAATAAGGAACAGACTCTCTTTTTATGACTAAGACCATTCATTTGTGTGATTTTAGAAAGAGTATCTGACTTCATTAAAGTCATTAATTCCTATGATTAGGCAACAGCATGTTTAGAATTTATATCAATATCTGAAGTCAACATGTCTTGTATTTTATAGTGGGGTAAGAGCTTCCATCAACAATCTTATATATTGATCATTGTAATCAAGGCATAACAACTGGGCTTCCCTGGTGGCACAGTGGTTAAGAATCCGCCTGCCCACATATATACAATGGAATATTACTCAGCCATAAAAAGAAACAAAATTGGGCTTCCCTGGTGGCGCAGTGGTTGAGAGTCCGCCTGCCAATGCAGGGGACATGGGTTCGTGCCCCGGTCCGGGAAGATCCCACATGCCGCGGAGCGGCTGGGCCCGTGAGCCATGGCTGCTGAGCCTGCGCGTCCAGAGCCTATGCTCCGCAACGGGAGAGGCCACAACAGTGAGAGGCCCGCATACTCCAAAAAAAAAAAAAAAAAAAGAAAAGAAAAGAAACAAAATTGAGTTATTTGTAGTGCGGTGGATGGACCTAGAGTCTGTCATACAGAGTGAAGTAGGTCAGAAAGAGAAAAACAAATACCGTATGCTAACACATATATATGGAATCTAAAAAAAAAATTGGTTCTGAAGAACCTAGGGGCAGGACAGGAATAAAGACGCAGACGTAGAGAATGGACTTGAGGACACGGGGAGGGGGAAGGGTAAGCTGGGACGAAGTGAGAGTGTAGCATTCACATATATGCGCTGCCAAATGTAAAATAGATAGCTAGTGGGAAGCAGCCGCATAGCACAGGGAGATCAGCTCGGTCCTTTGTGACCACCTAGAGGGGTGGGATAGGGAGGGTGGGAGGGAGATGCAAGAGGGAGGGGATATGGGAATATATGTATTCGTATAGCTGATTCACTTTGCTATACAGCAGAAACTAACACAACATTGTAAAGCAATTATACTCCAAAAAAGATGTTAAAAAAAAAAAGAGAATCCTCCTGCCAATGCAGGAGACACGGCATCGAGTCCTGGTCCGGGAAGATCCCACATGCCGCAGAGCAACTAAGCCCGTGTGCCACAACTACTGAACCTGCGTTCTAGAGCCCGCAAGCCACAACTACTGAAGCCCACGCTCCTAGAGCCCATGCTCCATAACAAGAGAAGCCACCGCAACTAGAGAAAGCCCACGCGCAGCAACGAAGACCCAATGCAGCTAAAAATAAATTAATTAACTTATTTTTTAAAAACTAACTTTAGCTAACAAATAGTTATTTTCACATTACAAGAATAACGTCAACTCCAAACCATAAATTTACTAATTGCTCCTCCTTATGGAGCACATAAACTGCTTTCCATTTCTACATTCTGGTTGTTTACATATCATATATAACTTAGTCTAGGTTCATCTACCAAATTCACATAAATACAAATCCTACAACTAGAGTATTTTCTTCACTTCTCTATCAACTACACGGAACATAAACCAAAGACAAGAATAGCAATTAGTACCTTTGTTATCAGATATCATTTTCTTGCCTTAAATTGCCAATATTAAGGCAGAACACTTTAACCACTTCTATTTTGTTCACTTGAGTGGGGCAGATGTGTAGAGGGAGAGAATACCCCAAAAAAGACCAGAGATGTTGCAGATTTACTATAGGGTGTGATCTATATCCCTAGCAAGGCACACTATGGGGCAGATCATTGCCATACCTGACTAATTGGGAATAATAGGCCAATGGTAGACAGGCAAGTATCAAGCAAGTAATTTGGGGATAAAAACATAAGAAGACATTTGGTCAACAGGCAAAAGCAGACGCATAAGCAGAGACACATTAGCATGGCAGGCAAGGTAGAGAGAGGTCATGAACAGGAAGGATAATTGAATAGGTAAGGACATAATAGTTAGCTAGAGGTTGTTACAGAAGATGCTTGAGATAAGAGTTAGTTGGACAACAAATGGGGGTTACGAGAACTCAAGAACTATAAAAGATACAGGAGTGAGTAATGGTGGTCAGGCTGCGGAGGGAGTCCAGCAAAGCATGGAGAGAATCAATGATCTCAGTGAAGTTATTGGAGTCAGAGCAATTGAGTGTCCTGGTGAAATCAGGGAGCTTGTAAGAAGATTGTGGTTTGAAATAGAGCTGGGCTGAATGAAGTCCTATTATTGTTGGTGAGTGGTAAATGTAGCGTGAAGGCAAGCATTAAACAAAGTTTAGAAGAGCAATGACTCCTCTATCTCTGGCACCTGGTCGGTCACTAAAAATAAATATTGATTGATAGATGGCTTAACATAAATGTTGCTGAGAAAATAGCAAAGGAAGAAGTAGAGAGGAAAAAGTCATCTAAGTGCTAGTTACCCACAAAAGAGAAGGTGATAAAGGGGTGGCTAGGAGAGAAGTGGGTCTAGCCTACCGTAGTTATGATTAGTATATGAATGAACTTTGAGATATATGCAGTTTAAGGAAAAGTCTCTGGGACTCAGATTTTTCCACTGAAGAAGGTGGTGTGGGAGGGTTGGACTAATGATCAGTAGGGTCCCCATTCAGCTTCGATACTTCATGGTACATGTTCTAAGGTGAAGCTCTGAGTGTGCCACCGGCACACCTCCTCAACTCCACTGAGTTGAAAGAACCTCCATTGACTTGAAAAAGACCTCTTTGGTGAGTCCACAGAGAAATCTGTGTTCGCAGGAGAGAACAAGAGTTCCACTTGGTAAGATGAACTGGAGAGGTAAGAGGAAATGGGTTCTAACATTTGGTAGGGATTTGAGGTTGTCCTACATAATGGATTAGAATAAAGAGAGAGATGATAAAGAACAAGAGATTGTTTTAGGGATGTCGTGAAAGAATGCTATGGGATTACTAGGTTTAAAGAGAGGACCATAGTAATGAGAGGTTTAAAATAAGAACAATAACATGTGAAGAGGGATGGAGGAGGGATCTTATTGAGTAACACAGTAAAGAGCAAGAGTCAGGCAGACAGAGAGAGAGAATTAATTCAGGGTCACAGGAGGGATGTTAGTCTGAAACCAGACAAGCGATCTTTCACTCTCAGCCTTCTCTTCTGGCTCCTCTTCAATCTGCAAGAACGAACACCTGACTTCTTCATTTCTCCAAGCAATACGGCATAGTGCAAACAAACTTGGTTTGAATACCGCTTTGTACTGGCTGGGTGACTTTGAATAAGTTACTTCAATGCTCTGTACCTCATTTTTCTCAGTTGCAAAATGGTAATAGTACCTACATCATAGGATTGCTGTGAGGCTTAAATAAGTTAGTAATCTTTAAGTACCTTTAAGGCTTCTTTCCACTCCTCCAACCACAGCCAATCAACTCCTCACAACTGCTGCCTCAACCTTGATGTTACTCCAGTGTCCAAAGTAGGGACCTAAAGGATAAAAGGCTGGTGGGTCACAAAATCCTGTTAAATGTCATGTGATCAGCCTCTTACAATGGAATGTGCACTACATATGGAATAAGACAGAACTAGGTTCAAAACCAATTTCTGTCACTTAGAAGCTGTTTTAACCTTGGTTAATTACTTCTCTGAGGCTTAGTTTCCACACCCTTGTTGTGAGGGAGAAATGTAATAACAAATATGAAGTGGCAGGTACACAGTAAGCATCAATAAACTTTAATCCTCTTTCTATTTTTTTCATCACCAAATTTCTGGAGTGAATTCTTAACACTGTGTATTAAAAATCTTTGGATTTTTCTACCCTCAACGTGGCTTTTTAAGGTCAATAAAAACCTCAGTGCCACATCAAAGGATAGTTTTTCTTTATCATATCTACTTCTCTGCTGCTGTTGATACCATGAATCACTACATACTCCTAAACACATTCTCCAATCTGGGCCTCAGTAATATTAGTCTTCATCTGGTTTGCATCTCCTATCTTTGGCTTCTTCTCTAGTATCTGTTTCCATACTTTCACATCAAAGCATTTCCCACTGGCCTTAAGACTCCCTTTTGGGATTTTTTATTGCTCTACAAATGAGGCCCTGTCTGTTCTTAGACGAACTGTTAGAGATCCCCAAATCAAAGAGACTTACAGATCTTTGTACTACGGGAAGAGGAGAAAAGTTAGTTATTCTAAAAGATGTCAACAAGAGAGATGGAGGTACATCTTCCTTGACTGAATTAATAAATCAGCCAAGCTAAAAGTTCTATCAAGAGAGATTAGCAGTTCCGTGCTGATTGCCCATAGCATTGGCTTCTGCTGAAATTATGAAACCATCAAGTTGCACAGTTCTGAATGTGGTGGGTTTACTGTACCAGGGTCAATACCATCTGTCTCCTGGATTCAATTATCGTCTCTGTGAATGACACACAATTCTACTTGTCTGCGCTGAGCTTAATCCATGGGTTCAGTCCTGTATAACTAAGGCAACCATATTTTCTGCACCAAAAATCAGGAGACATATGCATGACCTGACAAAGGATTTTTTTTCTGATCTGTGAATTATTCATATGAAGACTTGCAAAGATTCAAAAATTCAACCACATTTAGTTGTACTTTTAATGAATTTACTTTACTGAAAAGATTTCTAGCAGATGTCTATCAGTGTCACCGTCAGTGTGAGCATACATTTATTCTTTGTGGCTTCCTTCAGGCTAAACTTTCCTATCGTAAAGGGGAAATTTGATCATTTTTTCTTAACATCCTGAATGAGGTAACTTAGGGTAATGTTCAACTCGTCTAACCCCTGCACACATTTAATTAGTTTTTAAATTATCACTTCTTTGAGAAAAAAAAGCTTTTTCTTTCTACTTTATTCTCCTTAATTCTGCTGTCACCGTCATCATACAGGCAGGTGGTTCATCAACTGATGTGTGCACCAGGAACAACTGGAGAAACCTATTAAAATGACCAATTCCTGGGCTCCACCTCCACAGGGCTTGATTTGATAGAGCTGGCATAGGGCCCAGAGGTTTGCAGCTTTAACAAGCTTCCAGTTGTTTCTGGTGCAGGTGGTCAAAGGACCACACTCCTGTAACACTGTTCTGTGTGAACTATCTACTTTGTTATTAATGTTTCAATTCAACTCTTTTAGCAAAGGCTTGTATTTTTGACCATAAAATGATATTGAGGGGAAAGTTAATGTCTGTGATTCAACTTGAAGATAAAACATGTGCCTTGTATATTTAATCATGATACGGTATGAATCCAGACACCTACTGGGCTCATTATAAAAGCACTGTACTCTAATTGTGGGCAAAGTACCTGATGAAGAAAAAAATAGCCCCTTGAGATAGGGTTGAAGAGTCGAGGACTAAACAATCTTGCCTATGGTGCTAAGGAATTTGCATTTTACTCAGTAGATCGATGGGAAGCAATTGATGAGTTGTAAAGAGGAGCAACATTAGCACACTTAGATTTTAGAAAGTAACTCTCAGGTCATAATTTGAAGAACATATGAAAAGAATATGTAGTTAGGGACGTTAATTGGGAATCTGTTGCAATAATTATTTTCAATTGAAGAAAAAGGAGGAAATTGAGTACAACCAGGTTTCTGATATTGGTGATGGAGTTGATGTTAGTAAATTTTTTTAAAAAACATAGCCCCTTGAGGGCTGAAGCTGCCTATCAAGAATCACAGCATAATAATGGTAATAGCACAAAACTTACAAAATGGACCCATGAATGCCTGACTACAGCTTGTTTTCATTTTTAATTTCAATCTTATTTGAGACTTTTTATATTATTAATAAACTGCTTATGTTCAACTAATAGTAACTTTGGGTGTCTATGAATGCCCATCTTAGTATGCAAACTTAGAGAGAGCCCACAATCTCACTTTAATATTGCACACAGTCTAACTGCATATTCACTTCCTCATCTGTGATGGCGCGGGCATCCATGGCCAGAGGAGAATAGGATCTAATGCCAGAGTAGACCTAGATGTTCGTGAGCATCAGTGATACAGAATATGAAGTAGTCTAAAGTTCCATCTCGGGAGGTTACACTGCCTACATACCAGAGGATCCACTACACTATAACAGGACTACACTTTTAGAAACACTGGTCCAGGTCTTCCTGTATTGTCTCCTCTAGTATAGGACCTATACTCTTGGAATCTTCTTCCTGCTCAGCCTCAGTGGCTCCTTCAGCACCTCGCAGGAGTATGCATGTCCTCTCCTACCATTAACCAATTGTTTTCCATTGCTTACATTTTATCTTGTTTCCTCTGTAATCACTGCTTTCTCAGACATCATTTGTTTAGTCCTGTATAGGCCTCCTTGCAAAAGTAATCCTTTTCTATTACTATACTTGCAAATATTCCAGGATAAAGTAAAAACCTTTTTGATGTTTCTTGGCTGGGGTAAGCTATTTTTCTAACTCGTAGACACGCTGAGGCCCTTTGTCACCTTCTTATCTTGTACAAGATTTGTCTGTGTTTGTTGGTTTGGAGAGAAGAACTATAGATACGTTCTTTTTTTGTGTTGTTTACATTTCTTTCTATAAATGTTAATATACTATACAAAATATTTTATACATCGCATTTCACTTAGTAATCTATCTTGGACATCTTTCCATATCAGTAATATGGATCCTCCTCTTTCTTTTAAACTGCTGCCAGGTATTCCATTTTACGAATGTACAACAACTAATTTAACCAATCCCCTAATGAAGGCTGCAAGCTTTTTTCAAGTTTTTGCTTTCACAATCAGTGCTGCAATAAACATTCTAGTACACACATTACATGCACATGTGCCCCTAGAATGGTGAATCACAGGATATGTGCATTTTTATATGGATATATATGACCAATTTATTATCTACCGAGTTTACACTCCATCGATGTTTTAAAACTAACAGTAAAAATTTCTTCCCTTATGAACAATAAAAATCTTCCTGACTTTATGCCATTTCAACATTTTAAATATTTTTTATTTAAAATTAATATATTCTTCCTTTAAAACATTTTAGAGTAAGCTAAATGGCCTTTGGCCACCATTGTCAAATCTGGTCTAACTAGTCCTGCCCTCAAAGTAACCACCATTTTGAGGTTGCGTGTTATGGGATGTATTCCTCTTGACTCTTTTCTGAGAACTGACAATACATAAGTGGAGCTATAGAAGAGATATAATATACTTTGAAGTTTGATGGTTTGATTTTTTGTTCATAAATGGTATCGTATTAGGCATATCATTTTTCATCTTTTTAAAACTTAACCATACATTTTTGAGTTCTCGCTACATTGATCGATGATTAATATTTTAAAAAGGTATTATTTCTTGCTCATGTTACATGTCCATTGAGGGTTAGAGGGCTCTGCTCATTGGACTCAGGGACCCAGACTGCTGGAGCAGTCACCATTTTGAACACTGACAGTCCACATGGCAGAAGAAAAAGCTTTTCAGAGTTTCCCACTTGCCACAGAAATAATAACTCGTTGACCAGAACTAGACACAGTCCTAATCAACCATAAGAGAACCACTGAGTGCAGTCCTACTGTGTGCCCAGAAGGAAAGGAGAACTGAATAACAGTGAAGATCACTAATTACTCTAATAATCAGCAATATTGACGTCATAGGGCATACGCATTTCCCACTTTAATATACACACCCAAATTAAATTCCAAAGTGGCTACACCAATTTGCATTCCCACTGTCAGACTGTGAGCATATATATCTCCCCATGTTCTTCTCAACACTTGTTATTATCATGGTATTTTTGTTTGTTTGTTTTCCAGTCCAGGAAGAAAATGGTGCCAATATAACTTGTATTTTTTTCTGATTGCTAGTGGAGTTAAGCATCTTTTCATTTGTATTGGTCATTTGTATTTCCTCTTCTATAACTTACACGTTCATGTATTTGACCATTTTTCTGTTAAGTTGTTTTAAGCACGCTTACAAATTTGTAGAAGTTCTTTATATATTGCGGATATGAATCTTTACCTGCTAGGTACATCACTATTGTCACTAGATTAAATTGTCCATTTGTTTTTTATTATTCTCCATAGGCACAGAAAACAATTACTTTGAATCTCTCACATAAAGTCCTCTGAAATATTTGAAAATAGGTCACTCCCTAAATTTCTCTTCTTTGGGCTAAATAGCCACAATTCTCTTAACCTTTCATCATAGGGTTGATATTTCAGTTTCTTTAACCACATTTCCACTTTGTGTACACTTTATTACTCTAGTAGCCTACTATAAACACCATACACTCCTAAACTATATAACTGGCCTGCTTTGTTTCTTTCTTCTTCTCTTTTTAATTAGCAGTGAATAAGCTTAAAGCTAAATTTGCTTTCCACCAACAGAAAAGATATATGTCTTTATAACTTGCATGTTTGAGCCCCATTCCTAGTCTTACATCCTCACACTTGTTTATCTTTCTTCTTTGCCATCTATTTTTATTTCATTATATTTTATTTCATGTGTCATTATAAGATGTATAATTATATTTCTGGGAAAAGGCAAGGTATAAATAAATGGGTAAGGGGACAGAGAAAGAGAGAATAAGAGAGTTCTGAGAAATTTGTAATATAAAGGCCCATCTCCCAGAACTACTTAATCCTAATTTTACCCCAGTATTTGGTTGGTACTTTTCCCACAACAACTTTATGCTATAGATTCTGGTAAATTCTGATCCTCTCCATCCTACTCAGTCTTTTCCTTTTACACATGCACCTAACCATCAGTCCATCCTAAAAGTAACAACTTGTACTTTTCCCTTTTAAGTTTTATCCTGTTGTTGTAGGGACATTTCCCCCAATTGGTCAAAGTCATTTTGAATTGAATTGCCTTTGAGAATATTTAGCAGCCCCTGTGTCATTTTGTATCATTTGCAAACTTGATGAGTTTTTCCTCAAACACATATCTCAGGCATAATAAAATTACGTACTTAAAGACAATCGCCATCTTGATAGTCTGATTAGAGCTTCATCATTTTCTGATTGCTGAGCATGTCTATTAGCACAGATATTTATTCTAGTCTTAGTCTGTACTGTCAAGTAGTGTTCCTGCTAAACAGAATCACTGGAAATACAATGCCCCTTACAAGACAACGCCCCCAGACCTGCAGAGAACAACTGGGAACCCCTAGAAAGCTCTCAGATGAATTTCTGTGGCTTTGTCATCTCTCACTCCAGGTAGGACCTGGGTCAAATCTCTTAGAAGTTACTGTGCCTTCTTTTCAAAAACTCTTGTTATAGCCCTCACTATTGCTCCTTGTCTATGTCCATCACCCATACATTGTGCCACCGTTAGTTGCTCTAGTTCCCTTTATATTGTTAGACCACTATGTCGTATAGTAAAATGTCATCTTGTTCAGTGTTGTTCCAATAAGAAAAACACCGAGGCAAGGAGATTTTAACTTGCTATAAGCAAAACCTCTTTTACAATTAAGGCCTTTCCAACAATGGAACAGACTGTTTCTTGACGTAGGTAACTCCTGAAGCCCAGAGGTATTCAAGCACAGGTTGGAAAATTCCCATTTCTCCCCTAAATTATACCATCTGTCATCATTAAAACCAATTAAATTTTAAAATGGAGATATCTATTTTTTTTTTGCTGAATATAGTTGAATGTAGTAAAGCATTAAAATAGTACAGAGAAAATGAAAGCCCTCATTATTTCAACCCCCAGGGATCCCCAGTGTTAACAGTTTCATGTTCATTCTTCTAGACATTTAATTTGTCTATATAAACACCTTGGTTTTTACACAAATGAGATCATATTATATATGATATTTTGCAAAATGTTTTGTCCACTTAAAAGGTTAGATATCGTTCCATGTCAAGAATAAATATGCTTGTACTGTAACATTATATAAATTCTGTTAATTTATAGACTATGTGCCAAACTCAAAATCATGGAGAATCAAAAAATGATTTACAATGAGATTATCCTATACATGCTGTTTTTTCAACATTTTATAAATTAAAGTATAGTTGATTTACAATGCTGTGTTAGTTTCAGGTGTATAGCAAAGTGATTCAGTTATACACACACACACACATATGTGTGTGTGTGTGTGTATATATATATATATATATACATACATACATGCATATATATATTCTTTTTCAGATTCTTTTCCCTTATAGATTATTACAAAATATTGAGTATAGTTCCCTGTGCTATACAGTAGGTCCTTGTTGGTTATTTATTTCATATGTAGTAGTGTGTATATGTTAATCTCAAACTCCTAATTTATCCCTCTCCCCTTTCCCCTTTGGTAACCATAAGTTTGTTTTCTATGTCTGTGGGTCTATTTCTGCTTTGTAAATAAGTTCATTTGTATAATTTTTTTAGATTCCACACATAAGCAGTATCATATGATATTTGTCTTTTTCTGCCTGGCTTACTTCACTTAATACGATTATTTTCAAACATTTAGAAAAGTTGAAAGAAATATGCAGCGAATTCCTATGTTCTCATCATCTTGATTCTGCACTTGTTAACATCCTGTTTGCTTTACACATATCTGTCAGTCCATTAATCCCTCTTAATTTTTGATATATTTCACATGAAATTGCAGATACCAGTACAAATTACCCCTAAATACCTTTGTATGAATAACTAGAGTCCAATATTTGTTTATGGCTTTTTAAAAACCATTTCCAGCTTTATTGAGGTATAATTGACAAATAAAAATTGTAAGATATTTAAAGTGTACAATGTGATGATTTTATATTACATGTACATTGTGAAAAGATTCCTCCCATTGAGTTAATTAATACATCCATCACTTCACATATTTACCTCTTTCTTTCTTTTTCTTTCTTTCTCTCTTGTTATTTTTTATGAGAACATTTAAGTTCTACTCCTTAACAATTTCAGTGTCATCAACTATAATCACCATGTTATATATTAGATCCTCAGACCTTATTTATCTTATAACTGACAGTTATACACTTTTACCAACCTCTCCCTATTTCCTCCCCCAGTCCCTGACAATAACTTTTCTCTTCTGTTTCTACAAATTCAACTTATTTTTTAAATTTAATTTAATTTTTTTATATTTGGAAGTTTTTAACATCTTTATTGGAATATAATTGCTTTACAATGTGTGTTAGTGTCTGCTTTATAACAAAGTGAATCAGCTATACATATACATATGTTCCCATATCTCTTCCCTCTTGCATCTCCCTCCTTCCCACCCTCCCTATCCCACCCCTCTAGGTGGTCACAAAGCACCGAGCTGATCTCCCTGTGCTATGAGGCTGCTTCCCACTAGCTATCTATTTTACATTTGGTAGTATATATAAGTCCATGCCACATGTAAGTGATACCATGCACTATTTGTCTTTGCCTGGCTAATTTCAGTTAGTACAATGCCCTCCAGGTTCATCCATCTTGTCACAAATGACAGCATTTCCTTCTTTTTTAAGTCTGAATAATATATATATATATATATATACACACACACACACTCAAACACACACATCTCTTTGGCTATTGTGAATAATGCTATTAACATAAGAGAACAGATGTCTCTTCAAAATAATTTTTTATTTCCTTTGGATATATACCCAGAAATGGAACTACTGGATTGTATAGCAATTCTATTTTTAATTTCTTAAGGAAACTCCATACTGTTTTCCATAGTGGCTGTACCAGTTTACATTCCCACCAACTGTGCACAAGGGTTCCCTTATCTCTACATCCTCGCCAACATTTGTTAGTTGTTGTCTTTTTTGAGGATAGCCATTGTGACAGGTGGGAGGTGGTATCTCATTGTGGTTTTGGTTTGCATTTCCTTAATGATTAATGATGTGCATCTTTTCATGTGTCTGTGGACCATCTGTTTGTCTTCTGTGGAGAAAATGTCTATTCAGGCCCTCTGCCCATTTAAAATTTTTTTCCTGTTTTATTGAGAAAAATTGACATACATCACTGTAGAAGTTTAAGGTGAACAGCATGATGATTTGATTTACATATATTGTGGAAAGATTACCACAATAGTCTTTGTTACCATCAATCATCTCATACAGATACAATAAAAAGAAAAGAGAAAAACTATCTCCTTGTGATGAGAACTCTTAGGATCCACTCTCTTAACTATAGTTAACACTGCTATATATTATATAGCAGTGTTAACTATACTCATCATGCTGTACATTACATCCCTAGTACATAATTTATCTTATAACTGGAAGTTTGTACCTTTTAACCACCTTCCTCCAATTTCCCCTCCCCCTACCCCATGCCTCTGGTACCACAAATCTGATCTCTTTTTCTATGAGTTTAGTAAGGCGTTTTGTTTGTTTTTAAATTCCACATGTAAATGAAATCAGACAATATTTGTCTTTCTCTAACTTATTTCACTTAGCACAGTGCCTTCAAGATCCGTCCATATTATCGCAAATGGTAGGATTTCCTCATTTTTATGGATGAATAATATTCTGTTATATATATATATATATATATATATACATACATACATACATACATACATACCACGACTTCTTTATCCATTCACTCACTGATGGACATTCAAGTTGTTTCCATGTCTTTTTGCCCATTTTTAAATTTGGCTACTTTTTAAAATTTTTTGGATATTAAACCCTTATCAGATATATGGTTTGCAAATATTTTCTCCCATTCTGTAAGGTTGCCTTTTCATTTTGTTGACGGTTTCCTTAGCTGAGCATAAGCTTTTATTTTGATGTAGCCCAACTTTTTTTATCTTTGCTTTTGTTGCCTTTGTTTTGGTATCAAATCCAAAATATCATTCCCAAGACCAATGTCGAGGAGCTTACTCCCTATGTTTTTTTCTAGGATTTTTATAGTTTCAGGTATTACATTCAAGTTTTTTTTTTTTTTTTTTTTTTTTTGCGGTACACAGGCCTCTCACTGTTGTGGCCTCTCCCGTTGCAGAGCACAGGCTCCGAACGCGCCAGGCTCAGCGGCCATGGCTCATGGGCCCAGCCGCTCCGCGGCATGTGGAATCTTCCCGGACCGGGGCACGAACCCGTGTCCCCTGCATCGGCAGGCGGACTCCCAACCACTGCGCCACCAGGGAAGCCCATCTTCAAGTCTTTAATACATTTTGAGTTGCTTTTTGTATATGGTGTGAGTTAGGGGTCCAGTTTCATTCTTTTGTATGACCCTTTAATTAGATAAAATTCACATACAGTGAAACACACAAATGTTAGGGGTACCATTTAATGAGTTTTTTAAAATGCATACACGCATACAACCCAAGACCCATTGAGATAAACACATTGCTTCCAAAAGTTTTTATTGCATACTGTTTTGTAGTGCACTCTTTTTGCAGTTAAAAGCATATTGTGATCATGTTTTGTTTCTAATATAGCTCTTATTTCTCTTTTTTCATTGTAAATGTGAAATATGTCCATGCTGAAAATTCAAATATCCTTTCCTCTCTAGTGGTGAGATCATATAAACAATACTGTTCTGCACCATGGTTTTACTTGTATCCCATTACAACATATCTTGGATATCTTTCCATTCCAGTACATGCTGAGCTACTAAGTTCTTTTAACAGATACATAATATTCAATAATATGAATTTAACATAATTTATATAGTCGTCCCCAAACTCAAATATTTGAGTTGTCCAGTTTTTCATATTGGCAAACAAGGTTACAGTGAAAAACTTTGGATATTTATCTCCACATTTGTTTTATATATTCTTAGGACAGAGTTCCAGAAATGAGATAAGGGGACTTTTAGGCAGAGTTCACTCCCACACACAGTCTACACACCCAGAAAGCAGTGTGTGCTATTTCTGTTATTTGAAAGTGTGTTTTCCAGGTTTCATCAGCTGGCAAGATAAAACTTATATTCTATGACAGAGGAGGCCAAATTAGGTATCAAAGGATGGAAAGCCAATCTGGGGCTTCTGGGCTAGGAGTCCAAGTATTGCAAAGCCCACGGACAAAGGGAGTTGGAACAATCTTTATAATAATAATAATGATGATTAACACCTGAAAACAATGTGTCATCAGCCCCATAAAGGAAAAAATGAGGAAGGAAGATATTTAATTACCCAGGGAATTCATAAATGCCAGAAATCTAGAGCAGTGGTTTTCAAACTTGCATTCATATCAGAATCACCTGCAGGGTTTGTTAAAAACCAGGTTGTTAGGCCCTACCTGAAGAGTTTCTGATTCATCAGGTCTTTGGTAGGACCTGAGAATTTGAGTTTCTAGCAAGTTGTCAGCAGCTGATGCTGCTAGTGCAGGTCATATTGCAAAACACTTATCTAGAGAAGACGAGAAAGATAATTCTCATATTTTAACCAATATTGGCCAAAATTTTGTTCTAATTTTCACTTAGTCCACATGGACAACTTCATGTAGATAGAGATCTAGTGATAACTATTTCTTTCAACTTTTGTTTGGATGGGTTTTTTCCTAAGTGTTTATGAAACCATGACAATTTCCCTTTAATCTCTGCTCCCTTAATGTTCCATATCTCTCAATCTCCACTACAGGACTGATATTAGAATTTAAAATTTAGTGAAAAACGTCTTTAGTAACTGAATTATCAGGTGGCAACATCTAAAATGGAGGTACAGATCCTTTTCACATATGCCTACATAAAGCCTATTTAGACAAAATGGCACAGATTTAATATGTGTACTGGAAAGTTGAATTAACTACCTTTCTCTAGATGGAATGTGTTTTAATTCTGTTAATTTAAAACACTACATGCTAAAATCAAAATAATGCTGAATCAGAAAAAGAGAACTACAAGTATGAGTGCTTCTTTATGCATACACATAGTATTCCTCAGGGTTATTTAACTTTTGAGACGTGAAATTTACTAGTCCTTCAGGAACATGTCACCTCCACATATCACAAAATTTCTTGTAAAAAATATATATGTAAAATAAATATGATTACATTTCTCATTCTGTTATTTATCTTATTTTTACATGATTGATATCTCAAATAAAACTAAACTTCACTTCTAAATAAAAAGACTGCTTGGCATATAATAATAGTAACTCAAGGTTTTTGTTGAAAAAATAAATAAAATTGTATTTAGTGTTTAGGATATTAAAAAAAAAAAAAAAAAAAAAGACTAGCCAAAGTACTATGGTGGGAGGAGATAAATTAGGAGTTTGAGATTAAAATATACACACTACTATATAAAATAGGTAAACAACAAGGACCTACTGTATAGCACGGGGAACTATACTCGATATCTTGTAATAACCTATGATGGAAAAGAATCTGAGAAAGAATATATATGTGTATATATATGTGTGTGTGTGTGCGCATGTGTGTGTGTCTGTGTGTATAACTGAATAACTTTGCTGTACACTTGAAACTAACACAACATTGTAAGTTAAATATACTTCAATAACTATCAGATTGTGCAGCTCAAAAGCACATATGTTTCCAATAAACATTTACTGAACACCCACTATTTACTATTCAGTAGGTGCTAGGAGTACAAAGAGACAAGGGTTCCTGCCCTTAAGTAGTTCACAGTTTAGTGGGGGAAACAGATGTTAATAAATAACTGTAAGGCTATGTGAGAAGGGCTATTATAGAGGCATGAAGAAAATGCTGGGGAATCTAAAGGAATAAACTGTTATTTTTTTCTTGAGAAATTAGTAAGGTCTTCATAAAGATTGTGACATTTGAATTGGATCTTGAAGGTGTTGCCTGGTGAAAAGATAAAAAAGGCCATTTCAGGCAAAGGGACTTTTACCCAGGCAGATGTTTGGAGGTATGAAAGAGCTTAATGTGCTCAGGAAAGAGCAATGAATTTGGTGTGACTGGGTTCTAGGTGATAGGATTGGAAGCAAAAAAAAAAAAAAAAAAAACCCAAACCAACCAAACAAACAAAATCTTGAGCAGGAACAGGAGAGAGTGATATGGACTGAATTGTCCCTCAAAATTCATTTGTTGAAGCCTTAACCTCTAATGTGACTGTTTTTGGAGATACTGCTTTTAGGAAGTCATAAGGGTAAAGTCTTAATCCAATAGGATTGGTGCGCTTATAAGAAGAGGCAAAGAGAACTCACACTCTCTCTCCAGGCACATGCACTGAGGAAAGGCCATGTGAGGACACAGTGGGAAGGTGGCCATCTGCAAGCCAGGAAGAGAAGCCTCACCAGAATCTGACCATGCTGGCACCCTGATCTCAGATTTCCAGGCTCCAGAACTATGAGAAAATACATTTCAGTCACCCAATCAATAGTATTTTGCTATGGCAGCCTGAGAACACTAAGAGGGCATTGCTGAGTTGATTTTGCACAAGAAGTCATGGTAAAACCTTAGAGTAAGTTGGGATTTCTGAGTTCATCTCGACCAAGTGCCCACTGAGTGCAAGAATCAATTCTACAGTATCCCTTGGCTTGAAGCTATCCAGTGATAAAGGACTTACTATTCAATGATGCAGCCCATATCATAATGGATAGCTTTGATAGTTTGAAAAGTTTTATATCAATATGTAACCTGTCTTCCTCTAATTGCCATTGTCCTTTATTTTGTTCTCTAGAGCCACCCAGCACAGATTGGTAACTCTAAGATTGCTAGCTCTGGGCTTTCCTGGTGGCTCAGTGGTTGGGAGTCCGCCTGCCGATGCAGGGGACACGGGTTCGTGCCCCGGTCCGGGAGGATCCCACATGCCACGGAGCGGCTGGGCCCGTGAGCCATGGCCGCAGAGCCTGCGTGTCCAGAGCCTGTGCTCCGCAACGGAAGAGGCCACAACAGTGAGAGGCCCGCGTACAGCAAAAAAAAAAAAAAAAAAAAAAAAAAAAAAAAGTACCAGGAACCATATTTGGAAAATGTGTACTGACTAGGAATTTCTACCAGAAAAATGTACCTTAAATCATTTACCTGATGTCTGCAACAGGGATCCTGCGATAGCTGATGCTACACCTAAGCTATGTCCCATCTGATCATAACCTACAGGTTGAGGTTCCCTGTGGCTTTATTTCTTCCAGAATTTCAAGAATTCTCAGTGTTTCCACAGCATGCACTAGCATGCATGTATCCTGTTATTACAACAAAATTATTTCTTTGCACATAGAAGACTGGAAGTTTACCTGGGTTATAAAGCACGACCTAATGGAAATACCCTAGGTTATTGATCAGAACAATGGGGTTTGGTTCTCCCCGTGTACTCACCTAGAAATCATGACTTCACATGGAGAAGTATCTAATACTTCTGGGCCTCAGTTTCTTTATCTCTGACACATGAATATTATTTGCCTTTCCATTATGAATATGTGGTAAGAATAAAATGAAAAGTTCTTTAGAAACAGTCTACACAGACTTGTTCTAAGACCTCTGTAGAGACTTATTTTTCTGAGAAGATGTAGTAGACATACTTTTTTTTATTCTTTCACTAAGAACAACTTTATATATGGAATGAATATACATATATATATTATTTTGTTATATGTTTGGTACTTATATATCAAACACAAGAAATAGGAGAGGAAAAGGCAGAGTGGCTAGAAACCTCAGGATCTGAAGAATAACACAGTAATGAGTTCCCTAGGTTTTCTTTTTGCCTTATATATCCCAGACTAGGTACTGGAGGAGCCAGCAACCCAGAAATGCTAATGGACTTGGACAAAATAAAGCCTTCAACAAAATCTTGCTTTCTCTAGCCAAAGGACAAGGAAAGAGGCAGCCTAGCAAGACAGAAATCTTTTAGACAATACAGACTCTACTCCAGCTAAACACCACAGGAAAAAATCTGTGGTCATTTACATACCAGCAAAGGCCAAGTAGGAAGCCAAGTCTTCCAGGCTAGCCAGGCTGTAATGAAGTGCCCCAAACACTCTGCTAGGGTGGTGTCACAGAAGGACAAGTAGGGAGCTGGGAATTCATTCCTGCTGGGAAGTAATGAGGTTCTGCTCCTCCCCCTGCCTGCTGACTCCCACTACTGCAGTGTTAGTGGAGACCATGTGGGGAGCCTGGACTCCCACTCCCATCTGGCAGTGACGAAGCACCACTCCCCCTCCTCACTAGGGTAATGTCAGAAAAGGTCTAAAGAAGAGTAAAACTTTCACTAACCCCAGTGATAAGGAGGCCATCATCTGGTGGTGTCAGTGAAGGCTACTTGGGGAGCATTAATGAGGAATACCTGATCCTCCCATTCAGGGAGGTATCACTGTAGGCCAAGCGGAGAGCCAGAACTACCACACTCTTTTGACAGTAATAAAGAGCACCCTCTTTATTACACAGGCCAAGCAGGGAAACTGGACTTCTACTTCCACCTGGAAGTAATTAAGTGGCACTCTCATTTCCTCTGATGGCATGGTCTTAGGGGAGACCAGCTGAAGCAGAAAGTTTAAATAGGAATGAGAGTCTCATAATATCTGAAAGCCAGGTTTCAATAAAAAAATCTTTTGTAATAAGAATCAGGAAGATGTCTAACTGAATGATAAAAATACAATAAATAAATATCAACACCGAGATAACAGAGATATCTGAATAATCTGACAAGGATTTTAAAATAGCCTTTATAAAAATGTTTCAACAGCAATTATGAACACATTTGAAGCAAATGACAAGATAGAAAGCCTCAAGAAAGAAAAAGAAGCTTTCAGCAAATAAATAGAACATATAACACAGAACCAAACGTAATTCAGCAAAGTTGTAGGGTACAAGATCAACACATAAGCATTATTTGTACAACTATATACTAGCAATGAACAATCTGAAAAGGAAACTCAGAAAAAATTCCGTTTAAAATAGCATCAAACTTGAGGATATGGGGAGGGGGAAGGGTGAGCTGTGACAAAGCGAGACAGAGGCATGGACATATATACACTACCAAACGTAAGGTAGATAGCTAGTGGGAAGCAGCTGCATAGCACAGGGATATCAGCTCGGTGCTTTGTGACCTCCTGGAGGGGTGGGATAGGGAGGGTGGGAGGGAGAGAGACACAAGAGGGAAGAGATATGGGAACATATGTATATGTATAACTGATTCACTTTGTTATAAAGCAGAAACTAACACACCATTGTAAAGCAATTATACCCCAATAAAGATGTTTAAAAAAATAGCATCAAAAAGAATAAAACACACAGGAATAAATTTAAGCAAATAGGTACAAGATTTGTAGAACTGAAAATTATAAAACACTGCTGAAATAAAGTAGACCTAAATACATGGAAAAAGATTCTAAGTTCATGAATTAGAAGATTCAACAATGTTAAGAGGACAATACTTCTCAGAGCAATCCACAGATCAAATGAAATAGCTATCAATATCCCAACAGCCATTTTCTCCATAGAAATGGAAAAGTTTATGCTAAAATCCATATGGAATTGCAAGGTACCCAAATAGCCAAACAACCTTGAGAAAGAACAAAGTTGGAGGACTCACACTTCCCAATTTCAAAACTTATTACAAAGCTGCCCTAATCAAAATAGTGTGGCACTGGCATAAGGATAGACATATAGATCAATAGAACAGAATAGAGAAACCAAAAAGAAACCATCAAATTTATGGTCAGTTGACTTTCAACAAGAGTGCCAAGACCATTCAACAGGAAAAGAATATTTTCTTCAATTAATGAGGCTGGAACAACTGGATGGCCATTTGCAAAATAATGAAGTTGCATACATTTCACACTTTGTACAAAAATTAACATGGATCAAGGACCTAAAGATAAGAGCTAAAACCTTAAAACTCTTAGAAGGAACCATAGGGGTAAGTCTTCATGATCTTGGATTTGGCAATTGTTTCTTAAATGTAACACCAAGAGCACAAGCAACAAATAAAGAAAACAAAGAAAACTAGTTAAATTAGACTTTATCAAAATTAAAACCACTTGTGGAAAAAAAAACACTTGTGGATCATGGTCACAGTCAAGAAAGTGAAAAAACAACTCATAGAATGGGAGAAAATACTTACAAATCATATATCTGATAAAGATCTAGTATCCAGAATATATAAAGAACTCTTACAATTCAACAACAAAAAACAAACAACCCGATTGAAAATGGGCAAAAGACTTGGATAGACATGTCTCCGAAGAAGACATAGAAATGGCCAATAAGCATATAAAAAGATGCTCAGCATCATTAGTCATTAGGGAAATGCAAATAAAAACCACAATGAGATACCACTGCACCCCCACTAGGATGTATATAATAATAATAATAATAAAACAGAGGATTACAAGTGTTTGTGACAATGTGGAGATATAATCCTCATACATTTCTGGTGGGAATGTAAAAAAGTGAGGCCACTGTGAAAAAATGTTTGGCAATCCTCAAAAATGTAACATAGAATTACTATTTGACCCATCACTCCTGGATATATACCTCAAAGAACTTAAAACAGATGTTCAAAAAAAAATCTTATACACAAGTGTTCATGGCAGCATTATTCACAATAGCCAAAAAGTAGAAACAATACACACGTCCATAAAGTGATTAATGGATAAACAAAATGTGACATATCCCTACAATGGAATATTATTCAGCTATTAAAAGAAATGAAGTACTTATATATGCTACAACATGGATGAACCTCAAAAACATGCTAGGTGAAAGAAACCAGACATAAAAGTCTACATATTGTGTTATTTCATTTATATGATATATCCAGAATAGGCAAATCAATAGAGACAGAAAGCATATTAGTGATTGGCTGGGACTCGGTGGAGAGTGGAATGGGAAGTGACTACATATGGGTATGAGGTTACTCCTTGGGGTAGTGAAAATGTTCTGGAACTAGATAATGCTGATAGTTGTACAACATTGTGAATGTACTAAATATCACTAATGCTAAATTTTCTGTCATAGGTATTTTATCACAATTAAAGGAAAAGACACAAATGGATGTTTTAGAACTAAGAAATTACAGTAAACAAAATAAAATAAAAACCACAATGAATAGACTCAAGAACAGAATGGAGGGGACAAATGAAAAAAGTAGCAAAACTAAAGTTAAGACAATAAAAATTATGCAATTTGAACAATGGAGAGAAAATAGATTTTAAAATTAAACAGAGCCTTAGGGATCTGTGAGACAGTAACAAAAGATCTACCAGTCATGTACCTGGAGTCCTGGAAGGCAAGAAAAAGAGAGCAGTGCTGAAAAAAAAATTGTTGAAAACTTGCCACATTTTGCATAAGACATAAAACTACAGGTTCCAGAAAATTTTCAACCCCGAACAGAATCCGCACCAAAATATCATGGTCAGACTTCTGAAAATTAATGAGAAAATTAAACTGGCAAACAGCCAGAGAAAAATGACATCTTGCTTATAGGGGACAAATAATTCAAGTTATGGTAGATATCAATAATTATATTGCATGTAAATGGTCTAATGACAACAATTGAAAGACAAGAATTGGCAAATTGGATTTTAAAACATGACCAAACTATACACTATTTAAAAGAAATTCATGTCAAATATAAAGACACAGGCTAGTAGAACGTAAAATGAGAGAAGATATATCATACAAAAATTAATAAAAGTAAAGCAGGAGTGGATATATCAGATAGACTTCAGGGGAAAGAAGATTACTTGAGGCAAAGAACAACATCATATAATATTTAAAGGGTAAATCCACCAAGAACACATAGCAATTCTTAATGCCTATGAACCAAACAACACAACTGCAAAATATGCAAAGCAAATACTGATTAAAAATGAAAGGAGAAATAGTCAAATTCACATTTATAGTTGGAAACTTAAACACAGTTTTCTCAACAATTGACAGAACAACTAGACAGAAAATCAGCTAGTTTATAGAAGATCTCAACAATGTCATCAACTGAAAGGATCTTAGAGATGTTTATAGAACACTCCACCTGACAACAGTAGAATACATACTCTTTTCAACTGCCTGCAGAACATATATCAAAGTTGACCATATCCTGGGCCATAAAACAAACGTGAAAGAACTGAAATATGCAGTGTTTTCTCTGACACAATGGAATCACATTACAAATCAATAACAGAAAAATAAACAAGAAAATCTCTAAACACCTGGAAGTTAAACAACACACTTCTAAATAATTCATGGGTCAAATAATAAGTCTCAAGTGAAATAGAAAAATAAAATAATATACCAAATTTTGTGAGTTTCAGCTTAAGCAATGATGAGAGGGATATTTATAGCACTAAATGCTTACGTTAAGAAAGAGGCAAAGTCTTAAGTCAATAATCTAAACTCCCACCTCAAGAGACTAGAAAAAGAAGAGCAAAATAAGCCCAAAGAATGCAGAAGCAAAATTATAATAAAAGTAAGAGAAGAAATCAATAAAAATTCAATGAAATTCAAAACAAAATTCAATGAAATTCAAAACAAAATTCAATGAAATTCAAAGGTGTGATTCTTAGAAAAGATGAATAAAATTGACAAACCTCTAGCAAGGAAGATAAAATAAAAAGAAAGAAAACATCAAAAGGATAATAAGAGAATAGTAGAAACAACTCCACACATATCAATTTGACTATTTAGATAAATTGGACCAATTCATCAAAAAATACAAATTACCACAATTCATCCAAAATTCAGTAGATAACTTAAACAGCCTTATATCTATTAAGGAAATTAAATTCTTATTTTAAAATCCTCCCCCTCAAAATTTCCAAGCCCACATGGTTCCACTAGAAAATTCTACCAAGCTTTTAAAGATTTTTTTGCCAATTCTACACAATATTCCAGAAAATAGAATAAGGAGGGAATTAATTTTTTAAAAACTAGTATTACTTTGATATAACAATGAGATGCCAGTACAAAAGAAGCAAATTACAAACAAACCTTATAAATATAGATACAAAAAATTAACAAAATATTAGCAATAGAATTCAGCAATACATAGAAGGGTTATCCACCATGACCAAATAGAGTTTATTCCAGTGATAAAAGTCTGCTTCAATATTTGAAAATCAAATCAGTGTAATCTACCATATTAGCCAGGCTAAAAAATCATATGATCATACCAATCGATGCCAAAAAAACATTTGACCAATTCAACATCTATTCATGATTTAAATAACTCTCAGAAAAACAGAAATAGAAGAGAATTTGCTCCACTTAATAAAGTACGTCCATATAAAAACTGGAGGTAAAATTTTATTTAATGGTAAAAGACTACATGCTTTCCCCCTAAGTTAAGAAACAAAGCAAGGATGCCTGCTCTTATCACTCTTATTCAACATAGTACTATACATTCTAGCCAGTACAATAAGGCCAGAAAAGGAAATGAAAGGAATACAGATTGGAAAAGAAATAAAGCTATCCTTATTTGCAGATCACATGGTGATATTTGTAGAAAATAAGCAACGAACCTACAAAAAAAAAAAAACCTCCTAGATGAGTTCAGTGAGTTCAGGAAGGTCAAAGTACACAAGATAAACACTAAAATCAATTACATTTCTATATATTAGCAGTGGACACATACATGGCCACTGTAATAACGTTTATAACCGCTCAAAAATAGTGTATAAATGTAAAAAACATGTACAGGATTTGCACACTGAAAACTATAAAATGCTGATGAAGGAAATAGAAAAGGTCCAAATAAATGGAGATTAATACTATGTTAATGGACTGAAAGAACATAGTAAAGATGTCAATTTTTCCCAAATTAATAAACAGGATTACCAACAAAATCTCAGTAAGTTTTTTTCTGTAGATATAAGAAAGATTATTCTAAAGTTTATATGGAAAAGCAAGAGGACTAGAAAGCTAAAACAGTTTTGAAAAAGTAGAATAAACTAGAGGAATAACTCTGATTTTAAGACTTGTATAGGTAATGTAATCAAAACTGTATGGTATAATTCAAAAAGGGTCATGTACCAAAATGTTCATTGCAGCTCTATTTACAATAGCCCAGAGATGGAAACAACCTAAGTGTCCATCATCGGATGAATGGATAAAGAAGATGTGGCACATATATACAATGGAATATTACTCAGCCATAAAAAGAAACGAAATTGAGCTATTTGTAATGAGGTGGATAGACCTAGAGTCTGTCATACAGAGTGAAGTAAGTCAGAAAGAGAAAGACAAATACCATATGCTAACAAATATATATGGAATTTAAGAAAAAAAATGTCATGAAGAACCTAGGGGTAAGACAGCAATAAAGACACAGATCTACTAGAGAATGGACTTGAGGATATGGGGAGGGGGAAGGGTAAGCTGTGACAAAGCGAGAGAGTGGCATGGACATATATACACTACCAAACGTAAAATAGATAGCTAGTGGGAAACAGTCGCGTAGAACAGGGAGATAAGCTCGGTGCTTTGTGACCACTTACAGAGGTGGGATAGGGAGGGTGGGAGGGGGGGAGACACAAGAGGGAAGAGATATGGGAACATATGTATATGTATCATTGATTCACTTTGTTATAAAGTAGAAACTAACAAAAAAATAAAAATAAATAAAAGAATGTATTACTCCAACAAAACAAAACTGTATGGTATTAGTTTAGGGATAGACACATACATCAACCCATATGTAAAGAACTAAGATGTAACACATATATACCAAACTTACTTTTGACAAAGGAACAAAAGCAATTCAGTAGAGGAAAACTTGTCTTCAACAAATGGTGTTGGAGAAATTGCACATTCATAGGCAAAAAAAAAAAAAAGAACATTGACTTAAGTCTCATAAATTATTCAAGTATTAACTCAAACGGATTACAGATTAGTGGTGTCCAGGGCTTAAGTGGGGTCAGGAAGCAAAAATGTGGGTGTGATTATAAAAGCACAACATAATATATCTTTGTGGTGATATAACTAACTGTATCAATGTCAGTATCCTAGTTGTGATATTGTGCTATAGTTATGCAAAATATTACTATTGAGGGAAATGGAGAAAAAAGTATTTGGGATCCATCTGTATTTTTTTATTGAAGTGTAGTTGATGTATACTGTTATATAAGTTACAGGTGTACAATATAGTGACTCACAATTTTTAAAGGTTATACTCCATTTATAGTTATTATAAAATATTTGCTATGTTCCCTATGTTGTATAATATATTCTCATAGTTTATTTTATACCTAAAAGTTTGTACCTCTTAATCCCCTTTCCCTGTAATTGCCCCTTTCTCCTTCTCTCTCCCCACTGGTAACCACTAGTTTTTTCTCTAAATCTGTGAGTCTGCTTCTTTTTTGTTATATTCACTAGTTTGCTGTATTTTTTAGATTCCACATATAAGCAATACCATACAGTATTTGTCTTTCTCTGCCTGACTTATTTCACTTAGCATGATGCATGTTGCCCTCCAAGTCCATCCATGTTGCTGCAAATTTCATTATTTTTTATGATTGAGTAGTATTCCTGTGTGTGTGTGTGTGTGTGTGTGTGTGTGTGTGTGTGTGACATCTCTATGCATTCATTTGTTGATGGACACTTAGGTTGCTTCCATATCTTGGCAATTGTAAACAATGCTGCTATAAACATTGGGGTGCATGTAGCTTTTCAAATGGATTAAAGACCTAAATGGAAGACCAGATACCATAAAACTCCTAGAGGAAAACATAGGCAGAACACTGTTTGATATAAATCATAGCAATATGTTTTTGGATTCAACTTCTAAAACAAAAGAAATAAAATCAAAAATAAACAATGGAACCTAATTAAACATAAAAGCTTTTCCACAGCAAAGGAAACCATCGACAAAATGAAAAGATAAACTACTGAATGGGGGAAAATGTTTACAAGTGATATGATTGATAAGGGGTTAATATCCAACATATATAAACAGTTCATACAGCTCAACGTCAAAAAAAACAACCCAATTAGGAAATGGGCAGAAGAACTGAACAGACATTTTTCCAAAGAGGAAATGCAGATGGCCAACAGGCACATGAAAAGACATCACTAATCATCAGGGAAATGCAAATCAAAACCACAATGAGATATCACCTCACATCTGTCAGAATGGCTATCATCAAAAAGACCACAGATAACAAATGTTGGCAAGAATGTGGGAAAAGGGGACCCTCAAACACTGTTTTTGGGAATGTAAATTGGTGCATCCACTGTGTAAAACAGTATGGAGTCTTCTCAAAAAACTAAAAATAGAACTACCATATGACCCAGCAATTCCACTCCTGGGTATATAACCTCTGTAATTTTTATAACTGCATGTGAATCTACAATTATTTCAAAATTAAAAGTTTGATTTCTTTAAAGATAGGCTACATAAAATGCTGAAAATTATAACAACATAGTTTTTGATATTTTACAAGTTTTAAGTAGAGCTCTTTTTCTCCTCCAGAGTCCTTCTGACTGAGAAAACACTAAACAAGAAATATGAAAGATTATTCTAGTGCCACAATCTTCAACTTTCCAATTAAATCACAGAAAGAACCAATAAACCAAGTAATACATATATTTAGAACTTAGCATGTGACATATACTTCAAGGGGTTACAGAAAAGTCTTAAGACACAGTCTCTATTTTTGAGCAGCTTACTCTCTAGATGTACACAAGAAATGGTGCAATTAATACAAAATCAAATTTCATAAATTCAAATGTGTACTTTTTTCTCATGTTAACTTTTCTGAAATCAGAATGGCATCCTGGGGTAAATGAAATGCAGTAAATAAAAGGCAATATATATGTGACAAAGGAGTAGGTTAGGCAAAGAGTTCTCATAATAGTTCAGAGGATAATTCATTTTAATCTCTAGTAAGGGAAGACTACATAAAGGAGGTGAGAATAAACAGAGCCTAATGCATAGGTCAGATTACAAGAGACAAATGACAGACAGGTGAGTGGTTTAAATGGAAACCCAAAGAGAATGGAATTAAACATAAGGTATAACATAAGAAAGGACTAGTAATTGGGAATATGCAAATCACATTTCAGGCAAGAGGGCACAGGGCAGTTTGGCCTGAGTACAGTATTCTTTGAAAAGAAGCATAGAGGAAATTCTGCTTCTGATAATTGTGGGCTAGGTAATTCCTACTGATGGCTCCCAGTTAGGAAGAATGAAATATTTTAAAATCATCTTAAAAGTATCAAAATACTAACTGGATAGGAATTGCTTTTTCAAAACCTAGGAGAAAGCAATATTCCAGAGAGGTAAGCCTAGTACTAAAAGCTGCTTTTGTCCTGAGGTCTTTTGACAGTCTGAGATAAATAGCTGTGAAATTGAGTAGTGGTTTTTGTAGCGGCACTGGTGAGGGGAACAGAAGTCAAAGCCCAATGCCTTTTCAAAGTGGAGATTCTGATAAACTCCCTTTGTCAATAAGCTCAGACCCCAACGGGCTACACCCTCAGGGTAAAGGGGAACCGGACCTGCCCTTCCATAGACTTGCAACCCAGTTCATGAGTAGCCCAGAGACTCTCAGGCCATAAATTTTGGTTAACATGGTCCCAAATTGGTAATGCTCCCTGGGGCCTGGCAGAAAGATCAAAAATATTCTCTGATCAGCTCCGTGCTTTGTGACCACCTAGAGGGGTGGGATAGGGAGGGTGGGAGGGAGACACAAGAGGGAGGGGATATGGGGATATATGTATACGTATAGCTGATTAACTTTGTTATACAGCAGAAACTAACACAACATTGTAAAGCAGTTATACTCCAATAAAGATGTTAAAAAAATATCTTCTCTGGTGAGGATACCATCATTCTCGACCTTGAATTTTTCTTACTAGTAGTTATTAAGATCTAATTGTCAGCCTACAAAGACAACCAGGCCCATACAGAAACAATACATCATGTGGATGAACCAGCAAGAAACAGCAGAAACAGGCCCACAGAACTTCAGATTTGGGGCTATCAGATACAGACTAAGAAATATATATGGTTACTATGCTTAAAGAAATAAGAGACAAGCATGAATATGGTCTGCGTGGAACACGAAACCATAAAAAGTGATACAGCAGATATGAAAAAGCACCAAATACACTTCTAGAACTGAACAGTTCAATGTCAAGATTAGAAGCTCTTTGGTGGGTATAACAGCAGGTTAGACATAGCCAAAGAGAAATTGATGAACCTAAAATAAGTCAAAACAAAATATCCAGAATCCAGCACAAAGAGAAAAATTATAGAATATACAGAAAGAAAAGCAGGTAAGAGACAGAGGACAGAGTGAGAAGATGTGACATTTGTTTAATCAGAACCCAGGAGAGGAGAGAAAAAAAAATGGAGCAGAGGTAATGTTTGAGGAAATAATACTTGCCAGTTTCATTAAACTAATGAAAAAACCTAATTCATGAATTTAAAATGTCCTAGAAATATGAACTAAAATAAATAAAAAGAAAGCTGCACCTGGAAACATCAGAGTAAAATTGCAGTAAAACAAAGACACAGAGGGAATCTTGAAAGCAACCTGAATTTAAAAATGGCAGATTACCTTCAAAGGAGCAAGTTAGACAACAGCTGATGTCTCAAAGGCAACAAAGGAAACGAGAAGACAAGGAAATGATGACTTCAATTAGCTTAAAGATAACTACTAACCTAGAAACCAGTATTTTATTACTTTAAAGACTTTTTCAAACAAACAAAAACTAAGGTGTCTTTTAGAAGAGTGAAATAGAATCAAAGGTATTCTAAAGGATATACTCCAGGAAAAAGAAAGAAGGAGTGAAGAGCAAAGTGGTAAACATTTGAGTAAATTTAAATGAATATTGACTATTCGAAACAATAATAATCCTTTGGAGGATTTTAACAATATAGAATTAAAATGCAGCAACAATAGCATAGAAATCTGGATGTGGAAAAACAGAGTTAAATTCTTCTAAGAAATAATGGAAGATAAGTTTGGACAAGACAATTGAGACCATAATATTAGAAAGATTAAACGCCAAAATAATGAGTTAGGATTTCAATGAAGAGACAATAGGTTCAGGCATTTAATGACACAATGAGAATGGTATATTAAAAAGATGAGCTTGGACTTTTGTTTAAATAGTTTAGAAGAAAGAAATACAGGAGGCAGAAGGACCAGCACAATAAACAAGGTGTGAAATAGTAAGGTATGGTGGTGGCAGTGGGAAATAAAATGTATAGAGAATATGAGACTAATTGGGAAGGAAGAACAGACAGAACTTGGTAACTGACTGGGTGTAGAAGGCTGACATAGAAGGAAGTTAAAGGTGATCCAGAGGCTTCACAACTATGTAACTGGGAAAAGAGCTTGTTAACAGAAATAATTCAGTCAGAAGAAAAGTCACTTCACATGAAGAATAGCAAAGGTAGTGAACTTATTTCAAGATGTATTGAGTTTAGGTGAAACAAGCAAGTGGAAATACCCAGCCAGGATTTGAAGGTGAAATGAGCTTGGAGAAATATTAGGGCCTGGGAGAAAATTTCGGGAGTCATGCACATTTTGGTGGCATTTGAAACAGCATGGAGACAGTATGTATTCAGAGAAAAGGAGAGTGCCAAAGACTGACCCGAAGCACACACATTTGGGAAGCAAGATTTTGAAGGAGATCAGCAGAGAAGATAGAAAAATAGGAAGTAGCAGAGAGAGAGGTAAGCAAGAGAAATGCAGTATACAGTGTCATGGAAACCAATAGAATAAAATTTCAAAAGGGAGAGGATGATCACCATTAAAGCGTGACAGGCAACTACAGGTCAAGGATAATGGAGTCCAAGAGGTTCCTGAAGCATCGTGTGTTCTCTTCATACGATCTCATCATCCTTATCCTTATTGAAGAAAAACAAATCCAAGGAAAATAGAAAATGAATTAAAGATCATTTGCAGGTTATTTTTATTTACAGTCTAAGTGCAATCTTCTCCAAGGTTTTTATGGCGAGGCACTATTATGCTTCTCAACCAAACCAGCAAGGACAGCTGCTGCTGACATCAGAAGATGCAGAAACCTCTGAGAGTTCCCCAGAATCTACCAGGAGAGGCAAAAATAAAAGGGACGGGGGAAGCATGACACTAGCATTTCGGGCAGTGAGTTAAGGGTATGGGAGCATTGTAACCCAGCATTAGTCGAGTTGGATTTTGTGATAAACTATAGGGGCTACCTGACCAATAGACAATATTTTTAGAAGAGATGCCTATGTGATTGTTCTCTGTTGTAATTAAAACCTTACATTTGTACAACCCACTTAAAAACATAAATATTGTGTGTAGTAAAGTACATGTCTTAATTTTCATGCAAACTTCATTAGTGTTCCATGGTTAACTTTATTTTATTTTTCTCATTGATCCAGATAAGGCACAGTTTCTGATTATGATTAAATGCTACAATGCTATATTAGGTCCAGGCATCCATTTCATTATTACTTTTACCCAAATCTCATTCATAAAATGAGTGAATTGACTGTTAATATGTTCATTATATCACCCTCCAAATTCATGTACTCTAGATGCTTTGAACATCTCTAAAGTACAAACGTGACTATGATAAGAACACATCTTTACCCACTATTTGCCCTGCTGGAGAGAGATGGTCAATTATAACTCTCACCTATGTCAATCACATGCTACCCTTCCCGATATCAGACAACTTCTTTCCAACAGGCATCACTCTGCTCTCAAAGTCCTTCAGCTGCTTGGCGACTGCTTCAGATTCTTGTTTATGGCATCATTACTGTCTCCTTTTACTTTCATTCTGTACGATGCCTGCAGCTACAGGAGTTGGAAAGGTGAGACGTTTGAAAGTTTTTTCTGCACACTCAGGTTCAATTATTAGAGAATCTTTCTTTTACCAAAATATTCCATTGAAATTGTCAGAGCCAAAAGGAGCTTCAGGGTAGATTTGTAAGCATAGAGGATGGACAACTAGACTTGATGGGTGATTTATATCAGCTCCAAAGATCAAGCCATTCAATCTTCATGTAAAGGGAGCAAAAGGAAGAAGTTGACGGTTGATATTTGGATGAAGTCAACTTTATATTTCATTCTGGGTGGAGGCCACAAAATGGAGCCTTATTTTTGTATTTGATATAACTATCTCATTTCCCAGATCATCAGACTCACTTTTTAACTTAATAAGGATAACAGTAATAGTAGTAGCTAAAATTTATTGAATACTTACTATATGCCAGGCACTGTTCCTAGTGCTCTACATGTATAGTTCTATGCATTCTTACATTTTGTGAATATCAAATAAGTACAACACAATGTATGGTGAAAGACACAAAATGATAACTCCTGTTTTTCAACACAAAATTTAGAGTCTACGAATATAAATTGTAAAAAGAATATAAAATGAAAAGATTCTAAACAGCAAAACACAAGTTAAAAGACAAGATGGGGCTTCCCTGGTGGCGCAGTGGTTGGGAGTCTGCCTGCCGATGCAGGGGATGCGGGTTCGTGCCCCGGTCCGGGAGGATCCCACATGCCACGGAGTGGCTGGGCCCGTGAGCCATGGCCGCTGGGCCTGCGCGTCCGGAGCCTGTGCTCTGCAGCGGGAGAGGCCACAGCAGTGAGAGGCCTGCGTACCGCAAAAAAAAAAAAAAAAAAAAAAAGACAAGATGAACAACTAATGAGGGAAAATATTTGAAATATGCATGGCAGACAAGCGGTTAATATCCTTACTATTAAAATAGCTCCATTAAATAAATAAGAAAATAACACCTTAATAGAGAAATGGAGAAGGATGTGCACAGACAATTCACAAAAGAAATACAAATGCCAAAAATTTTTTTAATATACATCCTCAATATTATTCAAAGAAATGTAATTTAAAATAGCTATGAGATAACCACTTCTCACACATCAGATATGCAAAGAAAACATGGAAATACTCAGTGATGACTGGAAATAGGCACTCTCATATATTTCTGACAAGGGTATAAGTTGCTATAACCCTTTATGGATGACTATTTGGCAGTATGCACCAAAAGCCCTAAAAAGAAAAAAAGAATGTCCTTTGACATAGAAATCAATTAGAACAATTTATTATAAGAAAATAATATAAAAATTTGCAAAAATATATGTATAAGGATGTTCATGCCAGTTTTGTATGTAATAATAAAATACAAACCAAAGTTAAAATAGGAGAGCCATTGAATACAATATAGTACATACATACAATAGAATTTTATATAGCCATTAAAAAGATTGTGTCAATTTATATCTATTGGAATAGATGTATATTCTTGATGAATGAGGTGAGAAAACAAATTTAAAATAGTATGTATAATATGCCTGTAAAATATGCATCCCTCTCTATACTTGTACGTAGAAAACAGACCAAAAAGGTATATACCTAAATGCCAACAGTGATTATAATTATTTTTTCCATTTTTAAAATTAAATCACCTTGATTGAAGCATAATTTTTTTACTATAAAGTACAGAGATTTTAAGCAAACATTTCAAGGAGTTTTTTAAATTTCTTTTTTAGCCAGCTTTATTGAGGTATAATGAACATACAATAAACTGCACATTTTTAAAGTGTTCAATTTGATGTTTTGACATACACATACACCCATGAAACTATCAACACTATCATGATAGTGAACACATCTATTACCCCCAAAAGCTTTCTCATGCTTCTTTACAATCAACCCATCCTACCTCTTCTACCATCCCACCTCCATCTAAGCAACTACCGGCTGGCTGTATGTCATTATGGGTTAGATTTTCTAGAATTTTATATAAATGAAATGTGCTCTTTTTTTGTCTGCCTTCTTTCACTAAGAATAATTATTTGCCATTCATCTATGCTCTTGGGTTATCAGTAGTTCATTCTTTTCTTTTTTTCCTGACTAGTATTTCCTTGTATAGACAAACTACAATTTGTTTATCCATCCATTTCTCTGTTGATGAACATTTGGACTTTCACAGGTTTTACCTATTACAAATAATGCTGCTGTAAACTTTTATGTATAAATCTTTATAGGGACATATCATTTCCTTTCTCTTGCGTGAATATCTAGGAGAGGAATAGCTAGATCCATATGGTAGGTGAAATGCTTACCTTTTAAAGAAGCTTCCAAACTGTTTTTCAAGTAGTTGTGCCATTTTACATTCCCACTAGCAATGTCTGAGATTTCCAGTTGCTCCCATCTTCACAACACTTGATATACTCAGTGTTTTTATTTTAGCCATTATAGGGTATGTGTGTAGTGATATCTCATTTTTTTGTTTTCATTTCTGTTTCTCTAATGACTAATGATATTGGGCATCTTTTTATTGGCTTATTTAACATCCATATATCTTGCTTGGTGAATTATCTGTTTAAATACTTTGCCCATTTTGAGGAACTGAACAGTTTTCCAAAGAAGATGTACAAATGGCCAACAGGTACATGAAAAGGTGCTTAACATCACTACTCATCGGGGAAATACAAATCAAAACCACAATGAGATATCACCTCACATTAGTTAGAATGGCTACCATCAAAAGACAAGAGATAACACGTGTTGGTGAGGGTGTGGAGAAAAGGGAAGCTTAGTGCATCGATACTGGGAATTCAAATTGATGCAGCCACTATGGAAAATGGTATAGAGGTTCCTAAAATTTTTAAATATAGAACTATCCTATAATCCAGCAATCCCACTTCTGGGTATATATCCAAAGGAATTGAAAACAAGATACCAAAAAGATATCTGCACTCCCATGTTTATTGCAGTGTTATTCACAATAGCCAAGATATGGAAACTATGTAAACGTCTGTCAGTGGATGAATGAAGATGTGAAGATAGGAATATTATTCAGCCATGATAAAGAAGGAAATCCTGCCATTTGCGACAACTCGCATGGATCTTGAGGGTATTATTCTAAGAGAACTAAATCACACAGAGAAAGGCAAATACTGTATGATATCACTTTTATGTGGAATCTAAAAAGGACAAACTCAAAGAAACAGAGAGTACAGGCCCTTTGCCCATTTTTAAATCAGATTGTGGGTTCTTGTTTTGTTTTGTTTATTTTGTTTTGCTATTGAGTTGTATGAGTTCCTTATATATTTTGGATATTAATCTCTTACCAGACATATGGTTTGCAAATATTTTCTCCCATTCTATAGGTTGCCTTTTCATTTTGTTAATTATTTCCTTTGCTGTGCAGAATCATTTTTAGTTTAATATAGTGCCACTTGTTGATTTTTGCTTTTGTTGACTGTGCTTTTGGTGTCATAGCCAAGACCAAAGTCAAGATGCTTTTCTGCTATGTTTTTTTCTAGGAGTCTTATGGTTTCAGTTCTTACAGTTGTTTTAATTTATATCAAGTTAATTTTGTGAGTGATGTAAAATAGGAGTCTAATTGCATTCTTTTGCATGTGAATTTCCATTTTTTCCAACACCATTTATTGGAGAGAGTATCCTTTCCTTATTGAGTGTTCTTGGCTCCCTTGTCATATATGAGTTGACTATATATGCATAGGTCTATTTCTGAGTTCTCAATTCTGTTCCATTGGTCTGTGTGTCTCTTTTTATGCCAGTACCACACTGTTTTGGTTACTATAGCTTTGTAATATAGCTTAAAATTAGAAAGTGTGATGTCTTTAGCTTTGTTTTTTCTCAAGATTTCTTTGGCTATTCAGAGTCTTTTGTGGTTCCATATGAATTTTAGGATTCTTTTCTATTTCTGTGAAAACTGCCATTGGAATTTTGATAGAAACTGCATTGAATCAATAGGTGGCTTTTGGTGGTATAGACTTTTTCACATTAATAACTCTTCTGATCCATGATCATGGAATATCTATCAATTTATTTGTTTCTTCTTCAATTTCTTTCATCAATGTCTTACAGTTTTAGGTTAAATTTATTCCTAAGTATTTTGATGCTACTATAAATGGAATTGTTTTCTTTACTTCTTTTTCAGATAGTTCATTTTTAGTGTATAGAAACACAACTAATTTTTGTACATTGATTTTGTATCCTGCAACTTTATGGAATTTTTTTTACTAGTTCTAACAGGGTTTGGTGAACTGTTTTTGTATATAGATTTTCTATATACAAGATCATGTCACCAGCAGAAAGAGATAATTTTAGTTCTTTCTTCCTGATTTGGATGTCTTTCATTTCCTTTTCTTACCTAATTGCTCTGGCTAGGACTTCCAGTGCTATGTTGAACAGGAGTGGTGAGAGAGTACCCTTGTCTTCTTCCTGATCTTAGAGAAAAAGCTTTCAACATTTCACTGTTGAGTAAGATGTTAGCTGTGGGTTTGTCATATATGGTCTTTGTTATATTGGTGTAATTTTCTTCTATTCCTAATCTGTTGAGAGTTTTTAATCATAAAAGGATGTTGAATTTTGTCAACGCTTTTTCTGCATCTATTAAGATGATCATATGATTTTTATCTTTAATTCTATTAATGTGATGTATCACATTTATTGGTTTGCATAGGTTGAGCCATCTTTTATTCCAGGTATAAATCCCTTTTGATCATGGCATATGATCCTTCTAATGAGCTGTTGAATTAGATCTGTAAGTATTTTGTTAAGACATTTTGCATCTATATTCATCAGGGATTCTAGCCTGTGGTTTTCTTTTCCTGTAGTATCCTTATCTGGCTTTGGTGTCAGGGTAATAATGGCCTTGTAAAATGAGTTTGGGAGTGATCTCTCCTCTTCAACTTTCTGGGAAGAATTTGAAAAGGATTAGTGTTAATTTTTCTTTAAATGTTTTGTAAAATTCACCCGTGAAGTCCTCTGGTCCTCGGCACTTCTTCATTGAGACATTTTTGATTACTGACTCAAACTCTTTATTCATTATTGGCCTGTTCTGTTTTTTTATTTCTTCATGATTTAGTCTTCATAAGTTATATGTTTCTAGGAGTTTATTCATTTATTCTAGGTTGTTCAATTTGTTGACATATAATTTTTCATTGCAGTGTCTTATTATCTTTGTATTTCTGTAGGATAAGTTGTAATGTCTCCTATTTCATTTAAAATTATTTATTTGAATCCTCTCTCTTTTTTTCGCAGTAAGTCTAGCTAAAGGTTTGTCAATTTAGTTTACCTTAAAAAAAAAGCCAACCCTTAATTTTGTTGGTCTTTTCTATTATCTATTTCATTTCTCTCTGCTCTGATCTTTTTCTCTCCTTTCTTCTGCTAATTTTGGGCTTAGTTTGTTCTCTATTTTATGTTCCTTGAGGTGTAAATTTGGGTGGTTTATTTGAGTTCTTTCTTTTTAATGTAGGCATCTATCACTTAAACTTCCCTCTTAACACTACCTTTTTTTTTTTTTTTTGGTATGTTGTGCTTCCATTTTTGTTTCAAGAATTTTAAATTTCCCTTTTGATTTCATATTTGACCCATTGGTTGTTCAGGAGTGTACTGTTTAATTTCCACATATTTGTGCTTTTTATTAGTTTTCCTCCTGTTATTGATTTCTAGTTTCCTATCATTATGGTAGGAAAAGATATTTGGTATGATTTCAATGTTTTAAGTTCTCTAAGACTTATTTTGTGACCTAACATATGATCTATCCTGGAGTATGTTCCATGTACACTTGAGAAGAATGTGTATTTTGCTGCTGTTGGATGGAGTGTTCTGTGTATGTCTGTTAGGTGTATTTGATCTAAAGTATAGTTTGAGTCCATTATTTCCCTATTGATTTTCTGTCTGGATGATCAATCCACTGTTGAAAGTGGGGTATCGAAGTTCCCTATATTGCATTGTTGTCTATTTTTCCCTTCAGATCTGTTAATATTTACTTAATTTATTTAAGTACTCTGAAGTTGGACCTACTCATCTTTTTGATATCTGCAAAGTTTGTAGTGATGTCCACTGTTTTATTCCTAATATTTGTAATTTTTGTATTTTCTCTCCTTTTTTTCTTACTAGAGGTTAGTCCATTTTATTAATCTTTATAAAGAACCAGATCTTTGTTTCACTGATTTTCTGTTTTCAATTTCATTTTGATTTATGTTCTTATTTTTAGTATTTTTTCCCTTCTTCTTGCCTTGGGTTCATTTTGTTCTTCTTTCCTAGTTTTTTGAGGCAGGAGTTTATATTATTAATTTGAAACTTTATCTCTTTTGTAATGGAAGCACTTAGTGCTATAAATATTCCTCTAAGCACTGCTTTCAGTGCATCCCACAAATTTTGATATATTGTATTTTAATTTGCATTCAGTTCCATGCATTTTTAAATTCTCTTGAGACTTACTTTTTAACCTGCAGATTATTGAGAGCTGTTCTGTTGAATTTCCAAGTGTTTTGAGGTTTTCTTGTTATCTTTTCAGTACTGATTTTTTTGTTTGATTATATTATGGCCAAAAAACATACTGAATAATTTCAATTCTTTTAAATTTGTTGAGGTTTGTGTTATGGCCCTGGATAGGGTCTACTTTCATATATTTTTCCAAGGGCACTTGCAAAGAATATGTATACTGCTGTTGTTGGGTTCAGTGTTCTACAAATGTTAACTAGATCCTGTTATTGATGGTGTTGTTGAGCTCTTCAATATACTTGCTGATTTTTTTCTATTCTATCAATTCGTCATAAGATGTACTATACTCTTCAACTATAATTGTGGATTTGTCTATTTTTCCTTTCAATTCTATCAGTTTTAGCTTTACATATTCTGAAGCTCTGTTGTTTGGTGCATACTCACTTAGGACTGCTATGTCTTCTCAATGGATTGACCCTTTCATCATTATGTAATAGTCTTATCTGTTTCTGGTAATTTTCTTTGCTCCAAAGCCTACATTATCTGATATTAGTATACCCACTCCTGCTTTCTAGTGATTATATTTTCCACACTGTTACATCTTTTCCCATCCTGTTACTCTCTCAGTCAACCTATATTTTTACATTTGAAGTGAGTGAGTTGTGTCACTTTTTGTTATCCATCCTGACATCTCTGACTTTTGGTTGGTGTCTTTACACCTTTTACATTTAATGTGATTATTGACATTAGTCTCAAGCATCCCATTTTATTTTTTGTTTTCTATTTGGACTCTATTTTTGATGTCTCCATTTTCTTCTCCCTGCCTTACTGTGAGTTACTTGAACATTTTATAGAATTTATCTATAGTGTTTTTGAGTGCATCTCTTTGTTCTGCTGTTTAAGCATTTGCATTAGGCATTATATTATATATATTTAATTTATCACAGTTTACTGGTGTTAACATTTTACCAGTTCAAGAGGAGCATAGAAACCTAAACTCCCTTACATCTCTTTACCCTCCCTTATTTATAATACAACTGTCAAATATTTTTCTGTGTACATTGAGAACTATATCAGGATTTTAATCTTTCCTTCAGCCATCAAACATAATTTAGAAAAACTCAAGAGGAGGAAGAAAACCTATTGTATTTACCCATATTCTTTCTTTCATTGGTTCTTTCTTGCTTCCTGAGGTTTGAAGGTTCTTTCTTTTGTCATTTCCTTTCTATTTAGAGAATTTCTACTTGCTATTCTTTTATGATAGGTATGATGGTAACAAATTTTTAAAAGTTTTCCTCCATCTGATAATGTTTTGACTAATCTTAATATAGTTACCCCAGTTTTCATATTCTTACATTCACATATCTTTACCTATCCTTTACTTTGTTGCATCTTTAAAATTTGTCTCTGATATGCAACATATATTTGAGAAATCTTGCTTTTTAATGCAATCTGAGATTTTGGAGTTTTTTTCCATTAATATTTAATGTAATTATTGATGTGTTTGGATTTAAATATTTTGCTATTTGTTTTCTATTTGCCTCATTTGTTTCTTTCCCTTTGTTTCTCTTTGTATTCTCTTGCATTTAATGAATATTTTTAATATGCAATTTAATTTCCACCATTAAGTTTTAAGCTTTACCGCTTTAGGTAATTTTTAGTGGTTGTTCTAGATATTAGAATATGCATTCTTAACTTACCATAATTTGCTTAAAATTAATGTTGTATTATTTCATAGTTCATACTCCACAAATGTAAGAAACTTACAACAGTATAATTCCATTTATCTTCATCCTTTGTTGTTTTGTTGTCACATATTTTACTTTAATATATGCAATAACACTTACAATGACATTATTTTTGTTTAAATAGTAATTTGCCTTTTAAAAAGTTTAATAAAATATAAAAAACTTGTCTCATATTTCTCCACATATTTCATTCATTATCAGTTCTGGTTCCTTATTTCTTCCTATTTATATATTATATATTTCTACTTAGTATCATTTCCTTTCTGCCTAAAAAATTCCTTTTAATACTTCTTATAGTGAAGATTCACTGCAGACATATTTTCTTTGCTTTCATTTATCCAAAAATGTCCTCTCTTTACCCTCATGTTTGAAGATTATGTTTTGATGGGTGTCAAATTCTGGAGTGACAGGTTTTTTGTTTTCATTCATATCATTCCACAGACTTTTGGCCTCCATTTTTTCTGATGTGACATCAGCTCTTATTTATATTGCTTTCCCTCTGTATGTAATGTGTCATTTTTCTTTCTCTGCTTTCAAATTTTCACTTTATTTATTTATTTTTTGGCAGGTCAACTATAATGAAACTAGGTGTGGACATCTTTGTATTTTTTTCTTCTTTGTGTTCACTTAGCTTCATGGATCTGTAGGTTGCTGAATATCACCAAATTTGAGGAATTTTCAATCATTCTTTCTTTCTTTTTTTTTTTTTTTAATTTGGCTGTACCGGGTCTTAGTTGTGACATGAGGGATCTTCATTGCTGCATGCAAGATCTTCATTGCAGCATGCAGGATCTTTGTTGCCATGTGCGGGATCGTTTTTAGTTGTGGCATGCAGGATCTAATTCCTTGACCAGGTATCGAACCCGAGCCCCCTGCATTGGGAGCACAAATTCTTACCCACTGGACCACTAGGGAAGTCCCTCAATCATTACTTCTTAAAATATTTTTTTCTGCTCCATTCTCTCCCTCTCTCCTCCCATCTGGGATTTCAACAGGTCTCAGCAACTCTGTTCATTTTCTTCCCAATCATTTTTCTCTCCATTATTTAGATTGGGTCATTTCTATGGCATTTCAAGTTCACTGTCCCTTTCTTCTGTCATCATCAATCTGATATGTTCATCTAGCTTATTTTTCATGTTATATTTTTGTGCTTTTTGTTTCTAGAACTTACATTCTGCTATGGTTCCCCATCTTTTTGTCCATTAAAATAGTATTTTCCTTTATGACCTTGAACATTTTAAAAATTATTGATTTAAATCCTTGATTGGTCATTCCAATATCTGGATCATCACAGAGTTGTATTCCATTGACAGCATATTTTTTTCTTGATTTTAGTCATAGTTTCCTGATTTTTCACATGTCTAGTGATTTTTTATTGCATGCCAGTTATTGTCAAAGATACACTTTAAGGAGTCTGGATTTTACTTCCATTAAAGAATGATAACTTTTGTTCTGATATTCAGTTTATTTACTAGTAGTTTTCCTTTACCCTGTGGAGGCTTGGTTTTAAGCTTTGTTAAGATGTGTCTAGAGTGGCCCTATCTTTAGGGCATGGTCTTTATTCTTAAGGCATGGCCCTTCTGGTGCCTAGGTTTTAACAAAGTCTCTCCATTCTGGCTGGAATTGAATCCTAATATCTCCCTGCATTGTGTGACCTCTAAAATCTCCATTCTGCTCACTTCTAACAGCCACAGTCTGCTAGGTCTCATGGCATCTTGCTCTGCACTTGTGCAGTTCAGGCCTAAGCCAAACACCTAAAGGAAACCCTCTCACAAACTCTGGTCTCTGTGCCATTGTTGGAAAATTGTCCCCAGGCAGAGAGGTGGGAGAATGTGAGGCTCACCTCATTTGTCTCCCTTCTCTTAGGGTTCATATTCCTGTACTGTCTATTGTCTAGTTCCTGAAAATAGTGTCCTTAAATATTTTCTCTAGTTTCATTATTGTTTATGGCAGGAGATCAAGTTCATTGCCAGCTACTCTGTCATGGTTGCAGAGGATATTTGGTTATTATTTATATTTTTCTAAATTTTTAATATTTTAATGTATGTATATATATATATATTGCTTCAGTAATCAGATGAAATAATAAAGACATATTTTAAATTTTTAGAACCATAATAAAATAAAATATTAATCCAGGAGAAAATATCACTTTCCGAATCAAAGACAATATTAGCTCTCTATGTTACACCCTCCAATAGCAAAATGTTATTAGAAATACAAAGATGGACAAGTATAAATGATCTAATTCTTATGCTGGGTTTTTGAGGACATTTCTTTATTGAGTTGGCTGAATATTCAAGCTGGAGAAAAGTATAAAAACATGAATGGAAGTTTTTGTGTGCAAGTTAGTGCAATGTAGAAGAGTCCTGAGTCTTTGAAAATATTTATGGATGTGTGCAGACTGTGAGCATGTGAAAAAAAAGAAATATGATTGAGTGTAAAAGAAGAAAAGGGGGAATGGGGGAGGCAAGAAGTATGTTGAGGAAGGAAAGCTTTAAAAAATAGAAAAAGAGTGCACAAAAGTCTAGATATGTTACTCTGATTCATATTATATATTAATTTGCTCACAATATTCTCATTGATTTGGGGCAGCTGGACACACAAAGGGCCTTAATAAGAATGTGATATTTCACTCATTGTTTCTAAACAAATAAATGTGTACTGGATCATCTGTATTTGTTCCTACAGACCACCCTATTGGGAAGGAAGACCCTCTACTATTGTGTTCCAGTTCATAAACATCACTTACCAAATTAGCAAATATAGCACCTTCTGTGTGTTTTTTGTGAATGAGTATTCTTGACTGTATTAACTACCTAGGACAGAAGAGTTAATAACTGATGTTGCAGGGAAGCATTAATTGAGAGTGATTTCGAAAGTAGGAATAATAATTAGACTCTGAGGCCCAGGAGGCCCAGATAAACGATAGATGGAAAGAAAAGCTTGGGACCGGGTTGGGGAGTAAACGAGAGTGGGTACAAAATGGAAAAGTCAGTCAGGGACCAATGAATTAGTGTGAAACTCAGTAGGTTTCTCTCACACTGCTTCTCCTTTTATGTTTTTGAATTCTCTGTTTCTGGCTCCTCCAGCTCTCCTTCTTCCTCCTACTTATTCCCTCTGGCTGTCTCCCAAAATTCAATTCTTGTCCCCCAACCATTCCCCTTTGTACTCACTCTTTTAGGGGAGCTAATCTATTCTTCCAATTTTGGCTACTCCTTGTATACAAATGAATCTAATATGTCTAGCACCAGCACTGACTGATACTAGTTTCTTATTTTCTTTTCTGTATTCTAGTTCCAGTTGCCCAAAAGATATTTTTCCCTTAGGTCGCCTACTGTCTCCTGAAATTTAATATGTCAAATTTTTAATTATTCTCCTTTTTCACTCTCTGGATCCTTTTTAAAACAAAAATTCCTCCTAATCTCACCACTACCACCACCACCACCTTAGTTTTCCAGTGTCTTTTCCCTGAAACTGTGGAATATTTTTGATTTCCTGCAAATCTTTATACAACATCCAATATATTGCTGAGTCTTTCTAATTCTTCCTCTGCAAAGTTCCTTGGGTTGCAGCTTAATTTTCCTTTGTAAAATCACATCAAGTAATTCAAGACTTTCATAATATATGTTCAAATGGTTTCCTTGCCCCACCTTTGCTTTGCTCTAGTGCAACCCACATAGATGCTAAATTCAAATCATGTTACTCCACTTCTCAGAACTCCTTTAGTCTGCTGACTTTATCAATTTAAACTCATCAGCCTAGAGTAGGTAGTACCCTACCTCAGCTGTCTCTTTATCCATGCCCCTTTAAAGCTCTGTTTTCATTTATTTCCAATATAGAATCACAGAAAGTACATACTAGAAGGTACCTTTAAGTCAGAAATCCATGCCAGGCATTTAGAAGAAGTTTCTAGAGACCTAGAATTAGGTGTAAAAGTCATCCAAATATCTGTATTAGAGGTGGCAGTAGGTAACAGACTGGGAAGTTTCAGTGTGATGAGATTCAAGGGCAAAATCTTGGGTCATGCAAATCTTTTTATGGATTCAGGAGGAGGAAGACTCAGCAAAAGTGATTTAAAAATCAACCACAGTGTATATATGTCCCTGCCACTCTCTCACTTTGTCACAGCTTACCCTTCCCCCTCCCCATATCCTCAAGTCCATTCTCTAGTAGGTCTGTGTCTTTATTCCCATCTTACTCCTAGGTTCTTCATGACATTTTTTTTCTTAGATTCAATATATATGTGTTAGCATACGGTATATACCAAATGTAAAATAGATAGCTAGTGGGAAGCAGCCACATAGCACAGGGAGATCAGCTCAGTGCTTTGTGACCACCTGGATGGGTGGGATAGGGAGGGTGCGAGGGAGGGAGATGCAAGAGGGAGGAGATATGGGAACATATGTATAACTGATTCACTTTGTTATAAAGCAGAAACTAACACACCATTGTAAAGCAATTATACTCCAATAAAGATGTAAAAAAAAAAGAAATTAGAAGAACAAAGTATGTATCTACTGAATTATAGGGATGTCAATTAAAAAAAATCAATCACAGAAGGTAGAGGTAAATTACTCGATGTGTCTAGTATATACTAGGTACTTTACATCCATTGTTTCTAAACCTCACCAACACCTGGCAAAGCAAATATTATCAACACCTTTTTAAAGATGAAGAAAACCTGTAGCTCAAAAAAGTTACATAGTTGCAGGGCCAGGATTTGAATCCAAAACCACGTTGCTTTTGATCCAGTCTGTGCTCTTTTCATCAAAGCCCATTGCAAAGGAAACAAGAATGAGGAGGACTAAAAATATACTTTTGGATTTGGTGAGAAAGAGGATATTAGTAACCATCCTGAGTTCAGTTTCTATATAGAAATGAAAGTGGAAGTCAAATTGCATGTAGGTTGAAACAGAAAAAGCAACAAGACTCAAGAAATTTGTTAAGGGAGACAGATGAAGCTGTTGCTTGAGTATGTAGTAGGGTTAAAGGAAGGTATTTTATGGTAATGGAGGCCTGTGCATACTTGTCCCCAGAAGAGAAGATGCCAGCTGAAAGAGAGGGTTTGAAAATGCATGCAAGAAAGGGGATAAAGAGGAGGGAGCGATGGGAAGACCAAGCACAGGTACAGAGGAGTCAGCCTTGGCAAGAAGAAAGGAATAATTTTTTCTTAAAGGCAGAATATAGCAAGAGAGAGAGGAGGAAGTTAAACATTTTGAAATAGAAACTATGGGACTTCTCACTAAATTTCCGTATACTATTGGTGAAGGGCCAGTCATGGGATACTTAAGGAGAGGGGGAAGGAGCTGAGGAAAACATTCCAAAAGGACCTATAATGTTCCACGCTCCGTATACATGTTTTCTCTTTAAATCCTCACAACCCTCTTTTTTTTTTTTTTTTTTTTTTTTTTTTTTGCGGTACGCGGGCCTCTCACTGTTGTGGCCTCTCCTGTTGCGGAGCACAGGCTCCGGACGCGCAGGCTCAGCGGCCATGGCTCACGGGCCGAGCCGCTCCGTGGCATGTGGGATCTTCCCGGACCGGGGCACGAACCCGTGTCCCCTGCATCGGCAGGCGGACTCTCAACCACTGCACCACCAGGGAAGCCCACAACCCTCTTTCTTAAGCATTTTATGTAAGAGGTAATCACGATGAGGTGAACAACAAGGAGTAGAGGACAAGAAGTATATAGACAAATTCCCCACACACCCCCCAACCCTTCACCATTTCCTTTCTGGAACACATTTCCTGCTAACAGTTCAGTCTGTTAGAGCCACTGTGCATCTTCCCCGTGCCTTAAAAAATATGAGCCATGCTCCCACCACAGGGCCTTTGCACTAGCTATTCTCTGTGCTGCAAAGATCTTTCTCCCTGGAATCCACATTACAGTAATCTCCCTTATCTGCAGGGGATATATTCCAAGAGCCCTAGTGGATACCTGAAACCAAGGATAGTACCGAACCCTATATACACTATGTTTTTTCCTATACATACACATCTATGATAAAGTTTAATTTATAAATTAGGCACAGTAAGAGATTAGCAACAATAACTAATAGTAAAATAGAACAATTATAACAATATACTGAAATAAACGTTATGTGAATGTGGTCTCTCTCTCTCTTTCTCACTCTCTCTCTCCCTCTCTCAATACCTTACTGTACAAACTGAATGCCGTTTCCATCTTTACTAAGCACTTACCATGCACTGTGGCTATAACTTTTGCAGTTTGAGGTATGACAGCCAAAGTTACACAGATTTCCTTTTCCTTCTTCACAAGTTCACGCATAGAGGATTCCTTCCCGCTGTAGATCTTAGCAACCTCAGCATTTGATTTTTTCTTAAAGGAAGAAAGAAATCACTTTTTCACTTAAAGGAAGCACTTTATGGCTTCTCTTTGGCCTTTCCGAATTACTAGCGTCACTTCTCTTGTGCTTTGGGGCCATTAGTAAGTAAAGTGAGGGTGACTTGAACACACAAGCACTGCGATACAAGAACAGTAGATCTGATAAACCTCGACGGCTACCAAGTAACTAATGGGTGGGATATGCCGGACAAAGGGATGATTCACATCCCAAGCAGGACAGAGTGGGATGGCTTGAGATTGCATCACACTACTGAGGATAGTGCAGAATTTAAAAGTTGTGAATTGTCTATTTCTGGAATTTTCCGTTTAATATTTTCGGACCATGGTTGACTGCAGGCAACTGAAACCATGGAAAACAAAACCTCAAATGGGGTGGGGAGGACTAGTGTATTCACTCTCTCAGATCTTTTAAGTTTGGGCTCAAATGTCACCTTCTTTGTGAAGGCAATTTAGACTACGCTGCTTAAAATTGAAATATGTGACACCCACTCCCACAGTGGACCTATACACTCCCAAGCTGTCTCACTTTGGTCTACTTTATCACCGACTAATAGAGTATACCGTTTACATGTTTTTTAATGTTCATTGCTGTTTATCTGTCCCCCCACGTTAGAATATGAGCTCATGGGCAGGGATTTTTGTCCCTTTTGTTCAGTAATATACCTCACATGGCTGAAACAAACAGTAACTGATACATGAATATCCATCACTAAATATTTGTTGAGTGAATGAATGAATAAGTGAATAAATAGGAGGTTATAGTAAGTGGGACCAAAATTCAGAGTTTGGGGAAATTATGGAAGAAGAACTGTGAGTGGTAAAGGCTTAGCCTCCCCTCAGGGGGTTGAAGAAGTGGTGCGCAGTATCACTGGGAGTAAGAAAGCCGGCACCATCACTGTGGTGCTAGGGTGTTTTCAGAGGCACTAGGGAGACACTGTGAGCGTTACCTGAGGAATCTTGTATCCTAAAATTGCTGAACTCACCAAAGGAGACTACAGTAGTCCACCCTTATCTGAGGTTTCACTTTCCATGGTTTCAGTTACCCGTGGTCATTTGTGGTCAGAAAATATCAAATGAAAAATTCCAGAAATGGGCAATTCATAAGTTTAAAACTGTGTGCCGTTCTGAGTAACAAGCATGATGAAATCTCATGCCATCCCCCTCCTCCCGGGTCCCACCAGGGACACCCATAACCCTCAAACAGCAAAAGTCATGGCCACAGTGCATGGTAAGTGCTTAGTTAAGATGGAAAAGGCAATTAATTTGTACAATAAGATATTTCAAGAGAGATTACATTCACATAACTTTTATTTCAGTATACTGTTATGATTGTTGTATTTTATTATTAGTTAGTTATTCTTGTTAATCTCTTACTGTGCCTAATTTACAAATTAAACTTTGTTGCAGGTGTGTTTGTATAGGAAAAAACATAGTATATATAGGGTTCGGTACTATCCTCGGTTTCAGGCATCCACTGGGGGTCTTGGAACATATTCCCCGTGGAAAACAGGGGACTACTGTACTGTCTTCCCTACTGTCACCTTTACAAGGCTTTTTCGGCAGCTTTCCCCACCTGCTCTTCCTCAGCACCTAGTAGAGTGCTGGGCACATTTCTTTTTTTTTTTTTTTTTTTTTTTTTTTTTTTTTTTTTTTTTTTTTACGGTACGCGGGCCTCTCACTGCTGTGGCCTCTCCCGTTGCGGAGCACAGGCTCCGGACGCGCAGGCCCAGCGGCCATGGCTCACGGGCCCAGCCGCTCCGCGGCACGTGGGATCCTCCCGGACCAGGGCACGAACCCGCGTCCCCTGCAACGGCAGGCGGACTCTCAACCACTGCGCCACCAGGGAAGCCCTGGGCACATTTCTGAATGGTGTTTTGAATTAATCATGGTTGAATGTTCCTGGAGAGAAAAACTGACAAGTCTATGGATGGAGAAGAAAAGACAGGATTAAGATAGGAATAACTGACGGAGGCTTGAGGAGGTTTTTTCCTTTGAAATCAGAGAGGAAAAAAAAGGGGGGAGAAGGAGCTGGAGGAAGAAGGGAAGGGAGAGAGGCAACAAAGGAAAAAATGGTGGTAGAGAACTCAAAGGATCTATATTAGGAGAGGAGTAGGTTTAAGGAGTATCTCATAGCCCTGTTTTGAGAATTACTAGTGTACAGACCACATAGTCTTTCTTTTTCTTACACACACATAACAAATTACATAGCTATGCTCACAGGGTTAAACTACAATTTCCCCAAACTCTACCCTTCACACAGTTGTTTAAACAAATTGTCTCACACACGCCCATACCCATAAAAAGACTCAGATCTCAGACACACACATCCTGATGCTTACATACTTAGTGACCTCAACGCACATCCAGGTACCTACCAGGCCTTTATACATACAGACACACAGCCGACCCCCTTATATATGCTACCGTGCACACAATCCCATTAAATGCTTCCCCACAAATCAACAGCCATGGATCTGTGCACACAAATACACACATCTACATGGCTTAGCTCCAGAATAACTCATCTCCACTCCCCTCTCCTGTTTACCATCTACAGTGGAAAAGAGCTCTCTTTATGGAGAATAACTATTAAATAGATAGGGACCAGAAAAATCATTTGTTGTACATCATTGCTGTCGGTAATTTTGGTAACCAGATCAGCAAAGCACTGTTATAATGGACCATCTGCAGTGACATGGAAATCAGGGTTATAAAGAACCCTTATAATAGGATTTTACCTCTAGCTAAGAAAAGAGGTCTACTAACAGATTTAGAGTATAAATAAGGGAAATATCAGCCTATTTAAGAGTGAGGGCCTTACAGCTGCATAATAATGCTAATTATCCATGATTCTTATCTCTTTGTTAAAGCATTTATAAGAGTCTCTTGGCTTCTGTTCCAGTTAGCAGTATTACTGGATGTACCTGAAAGTAGTACAATTACCTTTCTTGCAAAACGTTCTATTACTTCGATTTTTCATTAATTCAGACTGACCTTACCTCCTCCCTTTCTCCCACCCTCCACCTCCAGTCCGCAATTAGGATGAATTAGACCAGTTTCAGTGTATGTAAAGACTTAAGGGTTTTATCCTTTTCTGCCTCGTATTAGAAGAAAGTAAGGGAGAGAGCAGAATGTCAACATTGAGGCCCCCGGAGGGGAGAAATCTGGGAGGTCTGAGCAGTTGGATCAGAAGGAAGAAAAACAGGAGGGGGATTAGGAGGGAAGGGAGGAGAGTGGGAGAGAGGGGTACAGAGAAGGGGAGTGCAGAGAACGAGACACCAGAGGGGAGAGCAGCAGGGAGAAGGAAGCTGAGAGGGAGAAGGGCTAGGGACCCGAGGTGGAGGGAAGCAGAGAACTGAAGAGGGGGCAGAGGTGGGGAGGGGGAACGAGAAACCCAATATGAGAGGTAATGAGCAGGGGCTGCAGGAGAAGAGGCCTGGGAAGGAAGCAAAGGAGGGCATTCAAAGCCAGTCTCTGTGCTGAATTCTATGAGCCTCTAGGAATTTTACACACCCTCACACACACCGCACACACTTTACTCAGATTTGTTCCGTTCACTTAAAATATGGATAAGACCAAAGATTAACTGTGCCTCCCTCGCCAGTCTGTCCACGAGCAATTGCGCACATGAATACAGCACACAAACACTGCTCCACCTCGTTTAGAAAGGGTCTGAAATCCCTCAGCTACTTTGAGCGGACTTAAGACCATGCAGCGTATAGTTGTTGCCTGGGACCATATACACTCCACTTTCATTTCCCAACATCACGCGCGTTACTTAGGCACTACCTCGCCGACCGATTTGTTTTCTCTTCATTTCTCTCCCACAAGCCCCCGCGCCCCGAAACCTCCAAATTCTTTCCAACCACTCAGTCCTCTGAAGCAGCCAGATGACACTCCACCCCCAAAGCCCGGCCTCACAGCAAAAAAAAAAAAAAAAAAAAAAAAAAAGCAAAAAAGACGGCTGCGGCATAGGCAGCTTGTGGGTGTGTCAGTGCCCAGCTGTGGAGCTGCTCGCAAATGTGGCAGATCCTTGGGGTCGCTGTAGAGGCACCGAGCAAGGCAGCAGGCTGGAACTGCTCTCTCTGCTCCGGGGCTAAGGTGGGGCAGCGACTCACCTCACTAATGTTTGCAACTTTTTCTGAGGCTCCCAAAGGGTAATCTGGCCCTTTGAGTTCACAGTCTCCCCTGCAGAAGACCTTGGGGCAGGTTGTCAGAGCGCTCTTCCCGAAGATGAAACAGCGAGTCAGGATACAGTCCAGAGCTCTCAATCCTCATCTACCTCTGGTTAAAATCCTGTCTTACTCTTGACACCATGACCCCCTTCCCCAGAAGGGGTGAAGGAGTAGGGGCCATCTCTTTGTCCTCTCTTTGATCAGTAGTATTAAACTTATAGTCTTATAACCTGGCCACCAGTCCCCAAATCCTCTTCACTATTTACCGGAAAAAGGTCTGGTAGTCCTGATACAACTGTGCTCACTGACAACAGCTGGTCATGAAGGAAGTAGGGATGGGGGTATGTGAGGAGTACCTCCCTCTCTGGATGCCAACCCAGACCCTCACTATATTCCTCCTTGGAATCCCTGTAATCCTCCAGACAGCCATAGGGAAAAATAAGGAAGTGAATAGTACTCTAAATAGGGCAACCCAATAACCCCAAGACTTGGTTCCTGGGATGGAGCAAATTTCCACATGCCAAGCACGCTAGACTCTGTAGGTGGCATCCTTCCCTGCCTGACACACCAGAGATGTAGCGGTAAACCAAGCTACGTGTAATAGAGGTTTCCAGCTGCCTTGCCCCAATACCTCTATTCTCGGAACTCTTCTGCCTGGGGAGATTCCTCAACCATCTCCCTAAGTTCTCTGTGTGCCAGTAAAGGTGTTCTTAACAGGGCTCTTTAAGAGCCTGGGTGCCCATATCCCAGATTCCAGGCAGCTAGACAAGGGAGTCAAAGAATTCAGTACTGCATCTTCAGCTGCAGGTTAAGCAAAACGGGTGGGGAAGAAAGGATTCCTAGAGATGGATGAGGAGATGAAAACTGTGAAACCCTAGATCAGAAGCACCTCTGGTGACAGAGACAAATGTGCACGTACCTACAGGGTAAGAGAAAAGCCATAAACATGTCTTTTTTACAAAGTTATTTATTTCAGGGAGTGTTCCCCTGGAGACTTCCTCGGTGCTCAGAGTTTTCACCAGGTGCAGAATGCAGTGCACTCCACGTCTTCGCAGTATTAGCACCTGAGCAGCACATGAACAAGGTGGAGTCACTCAGGAATAAGAGATGCCTCGAGCTCACCAACTGCCTGGGTCAAAAGCAGATGTAGGGGGTACCGTAAGTGGCAACGTAGACACCTAAACCCGAGAAAGTCGATGTCATTATTGTTTGAAAGAACTCCCAACCAAACCCACTCCTTACTGTCCTAATATGTCAACAGGTCCAGGACTAGGGTGAAGCAAGAAAAATGCCTAAGGTGCAAAATTGAATAAGGCACTCACTCTCAGGGTCATGCAGTTGCTAACCATATACTTGCATGGCCATGAGAATGAGTGTCTCCTTAAATTTTGCACCTTAGGCATTTGTCTTGCCTTATCCTACTCCTGGCCCTGTACCTCACTCTAAAAAGCAAACTCCAGCAGGCCACATCTGGACTGGGAAAACCAGAAGAAAATCCAGTGCCTCATCTGCATCTGGTACTATGCAGTTCATACAAGCAAAGGAGCTTTAACAAAACACTGGGACCACACAACCAAGAATTAAGACAGGGCACATATTTGTAAGGATGCTATTTACCCTCTGCTTAATTTCTTCTCACAGTGGGGAACTTTTAAGCTTCTCAAGCAACTCGTTCCATCTTTGGTCAGCTCTATTAGAAACATCTTCCGTTACTGAGCAGTAATTTGCCTCTCCCCAAGGCTCCTACCTGTACCTCCTGGTTCTAACATACAGAAAAGCCTACCCTATCTTCTACAGGACATTTCTTCTGATAGTTGAATATAAGTAAAACATCCATGCATCCCTACATGTACATAAAGTTACAATTTATTACACATTGACAAAGCCCCAACACTGTGTACTGAGCCGAACTCTCCATGCATCACGAACATGCATCATCTCATTTAATCCTCACAATAATCTTGTATAAGGGACGTGCTTAATATTATTAACCCCATTTTACTAGTGAAGAAACTAAAACTCTCTAAAGGCGAGGACTGTGCCTGTTTATGTCAGCATTATAGACCCAGTGCTTAGCACAGCGCCTGACACATGGCAGGTGTTAAAGTAAACAGTAACTGATTTGAATGAGTAGGGCTCAGCGCCCAAGTCACACAGCCAGTAAGTGGTGGAGCTGGGATTCGACTTCGAAGTCCAAAGCCTGTTATCCTTTCGTTATTCCCACATTCCTAGTTCCCTCATCTGAACTTCATAAGGCATTCGAGTCCCTTCATCCTGATGGCTCTCCTCAAACGCAGGTCTATATCTATTTGAAGATTGACTGGTGTAACTGACCAGAGAATGCCACCATGCTCCTCCGACACCACCATTCATGAATTTTCAGACTGGTGTACATAGTGTTGTTGCAATCGTACTCCAAGTCCTCTCACCGTAGGTTTTCCTGTTACCCACCAACTCCAATTTCCAGCCAGATGTTCCATTCAATCAGGTCTCAGTGATACTGACGAGCTCACATTTAATGTCCTGAGTTCTAATACAAATTTCACTTTATTACACATACTGTCTCTGGGCATTAGTACACAAACATTTGTGGACACAATACTGTGACTAGCCCTTTCCCTAATTGCTTTCTCATGTTAATCACCAGGTAAATTCTAAACTTTGATCTTTTTTCCCCTTTTCCTGTCATACCTGCTTTCCTCTACTGGAACTAGATTTAGTATCTATGCATTTTTCTTTATTATTTGACACAATCTGCATAATCAGGCAGCCACCTTCCAATCCTGTTAACTCTTCTTCCAAAGGCCCAACTTTCGAAAAGGAGAAATAGAAAAACAAACAAAAAAGACCTGTGTTCCTAGCTTCCCAGGTCGCTCAGTTTACTGCCACAGATTTCACAGTCTTTAGAGATATCTGTCTGATCTTCTGATGGTGTCCTAAGCATCGACAGGAACGGGTAGTGATCAGTAGCTTTGGTAAGTCTCTGCAGGTCCTATGGCCCATCCTAGATAAGTGCTCCTGGAAGATGGTACACTTTCAGGTTGGCCGTATTTGAGTCACTCCCGACTTCCTCTATACCTTCCATGGGAAATCCTAACGGCCAAGATATGGCTCCCCTGAAGGTCTGTAGCACATTCTCTTGCTTCTAATAGTGCTCAGGAATCCTTCATGTAATTTGCGCTTTTAAAGATGGTCTAGTTCACTCCATTGTGATTAGAGTCACACATCTATTATTATGTTTTATACATATTTATGTTTATATTTATTTGCAGTTGTACAGTGATTCCTCACCTTCTCTTCCTTTTCTGTGACCCTTTCTCCTATTTCCCTCCATGACTCTGTCTTTGATACCTTTAGCCATGACACCTTTGGCCCACGGATCCTGGGATGCTGCTGCTTCTTTAAAAAAATCAAGCTTCATTCTCTGGGTAAAAGGCCTTACACCTATTGGACATGTTGTATACCTCACCGGGTCAGGCGTTTTTATTTCTCCTTTTGCTCATCCACGACACATTCAATGAAAATTCAACTATGAGCAGAGCCTTGTTTTAGGGACAGTGGATACAAATCTATAGTTGCTAAAATAGAAAGACTGGCAATCTTGCCTTAGCTTTGAGTTCTTTCTATGTTATTAGAATCTAAAACGTCTTTGTTTTCTTTTAATAATATTGCCCCAATTGTTGTGGATGCTTTCCATCTTTCCTGATAATATGGAGTCCAGAGAGATGCTTTGTACAACTTCTGCCTACTCCCCAAACGTGGCAGCTAGATGGTTTTGATAGCCACATAGCCAGTGCTGAACTGCAGCAAGAAGTACACTTCCTTCAAGTTACTAGAGAAGGTCCCTAGGATTTTCTCCTTTATTTTGGGTTGAGATTTTATGTGGCGCCTCATCTTTTACGGGCACTATTGGTAACCCACTTGTTCAACAACCATAATATGCCACATTTTCTGTTGCCCTGGTAATATGAGCTTTTGCTGAGTACTTTGTAGAAAAAAAAATTTTGCGAAATAAGCATTTAAATTACATACGTAAATACCCAAGTAACATGCAATTTTATCCGAAGCTTATAGACACATAACATGCTGCCTTTTTGAGGTAGTTAGCTCACCATCACCGGGGACATTGAATTTGAGACTGTATGACCACCTTTAAGGGGTACTGTAGTGGAGATTCCTACACTGAGTTGGAGGCTAGTCTAGATAATTTCTAAGGTTCTTCTGACTCTAAGGTTTCATGTTCAAAAACAAACCCTCATAGGGTATACTCCGTGTTATATGACCCAGAGCTAAGTCCGAGGCCCTGAGGGCCCTCTGCGTGTGTTGTGAATGTCTGGCATTTTTGTCATCCCTGTTGCACGCTCTGCATTCTTGGATAGCTTTAAGATAATGTCAGGATTGTGTGATGGAATACACTGTGGATATCTTCATATTCCTCACTATATTTAGTACAGTCATGCACATATTAAGAACAGAATGAATGCTTGTTGCATTTGAACTTTCAGATCCAAAGCTGTCACAGAATACCTGCTTTCTGTCATCCCTGAGATTCATGGCAGCCTGGTGATAACATGTGGCCAGGTTGTATCCACTGGTCTGGGCAATTTACTTGAATGTACCTACCCCTCTAGGGTGGCATGAACCCAGAGTCATCCAGAGGAGGAAGTCATGGAGGAAATCACACCATGTGTTTCTACCCAACCTCTCTTCATATTCGTAAACCTACTTACAGGTAAATAAGTTTCCAACGTACGTTGGAGGTAGCATTCAATAAGGAAAATTAAATTAAAAGGAAATACGTTGGAAGTGAGGAGGAGTAGCCCAATTACTTTACATTGGAGATAACTGGAGATTTTATGAAATTGTTTTTTTGTTTGTTTGTTTGTTTTTTGTTTTGCGGTAAGCGGGCCTCTCACTGTTGTGGCCTCTCCCGTCGCGGAGCACAGGCTCCGGATGCGCAGGCCCAGCGGCCATGGCTCACGGGCCTAGCCGCTCTGCGGCATGTGGGATCTTCCCAGACCGGGGCACGAACCTGCGTCCCCTGCATCGGCAGGTGGACTCTCAACAACCGCTCCACCAGGGAAGCTCTATGAAATTGCTTTTATAAAAGTCTCAAATAATTTTAGTGTTCATGAAGGGAATCACTTCTTCCCCTTCACTACCTATTCCCTTAGGCAAAGAGACCTGGACAATTTTGAATTCACAGTGTCCTAGGGAAAACCGTGCCTCAAATTTATTATTGATTTTTTAAAATTAGTTGCTAGGATGTTGAGTTCTTCCTAGGTATGATCCGAGGTTATACCATTTACCAGAAAACGTAGCGATAACAGCAGTTCTTTCAGATGGTGTATGGCTTGGTGGGCATGTAGATAGAAAGAGAATGGAACAGATGAATGGAGAATAGGTGGCACTGGAAAGAATGGCTCAGTAAGTAGATGATGGAAATTGGTGTTGGCATCTTAGAAAGGTCATCCTTCCCTGCCTGAATTCTGGATCTATTGTGAAATAAGACAAAACAGTGAGCCTTTATCACTGATAAGGGATGGGTTGGAAGATGTAGCTCATAACATTAGTCAAGAGTTTCCTGATACCGAATTCCAGAATTAACAGAGATAATAACCCAGGCACAGGCAGTGCTCTATGAGATCAGGCCTCTCCCCACAGGGTATGTTGAGAGTCCTTTCCTTATAAGAGCAAAAGAAGAACAAAAGAGGGTATAGCTCATTCCCAAGAAGAAGAGAGGGGACTATTCAAATCCAGTTTTTGTTCCCAAACTCACTAGCCATGTCATTCCACCTCTCATGGGGAGGCACAGTAAAGGGTGGAGAGAGGTCAAGTGCATTACAATGGTGGCCAAACCTCCACATGATATGACACATCACCCTGGAGAAGAAGCATTTCGTAACCCCCTTCACTACAAAGCAGGTTTTTAGAGTGAAAATTAGTGGTTAGAAAAGTGGCCCAAAAATATTAACCATTTTTATTTTCTACATGAGATATACTCTTAGCAAGATTGACAGCGTGCTATTACTTCAACTTACAATTATTGGGTTGGCCAAAAAGTGACTTCGGTTTTCAAGGAAAACATAAAAGACACATTTTTCATTTTCACCAAGAACTTTATTGAACAACACATTCACCGTTTTGTTCCACTACTTTCTGTCATTTTTCAGGCAACTTCATAATTCCATCTTCCCAAAACGTTTTATCTTTTTGAAAAAAGGACTGTTCCAGGTGCCTTTTATAGTCTTCCAGGGAATTGAAATTTTTTCCATTAAGAGAATTTTGTAAAGACAGAAATCAATGGAAATCCGAAGGTGCAATGTCTGGTGAAAATGGGGGATGAATCAGAACTTCCCAGCCAAGCCATAACAGTTTTTGCCTGTCATCAAAGAAACATGCGGTCTTTCATTATCCTGATGGAGGATTTTGCATTTCCTGTTGACTAATTCTGGATGCTTTTCGTCGAGTGCTGCTTTCAGTTGGTCTAACTGGGAGCAGTACTTGCTGGAATCAATCATCTGGCTTTCCGGAAGGAGCTCATAATAGAGGACTCCCTTCCAATCCCACCATATACCCAATATCACCTTCTTTGGATGAAGACCGGCCTTTGGTGTGGTGGTTCCTTTCACTTGCTCCACAATCACTTCCGTTCCACATTATTCTACAGTATCCACTTTTCATCGTCCATCACAGTTTTAAAAACAGAACATTTTCGTTACGTTTAAGTAGAGAAATGCACAGAAATATGGTCAAGAAGGTTTTCTTCGCTTAACTTATGTGGAATCCAAACATCAAAGCGATTAACATAACCAGGCTGGTGCAAATGATTTTCAACATTTGATTTGGATATTTTGAGTATGTCGACTATGCCCTGCGTGGTATAACGTTGATTGTTCTCAATTAATGTCTCGGTTTGATCGCTATCAACTTCAGCTGGTCTACCTGACCGTGGAGCATCGTCCAGCGAGAAAGCTCCAGTACAATACTTCACAAACCGCTTTTGACACGTTCGATCAGTCACAGCACCTTTTCCATACACTGCACAAATCTTGTGTTTCACTTGCGTTTTTACCTGTCTTGAAATAATAAATCATAATATGCCAAATTTGTTGCTTTTTTCTCCCATCTTCAATAGAAAAATGGCTACACAAAAATTCACCAATTTTGTTAAGTTTTTTTAAAAAATGCATGCTGATATGGCAGCTATCACAATACAATCTAACAAAAATGTTTTGAGTGAAGTTAAAGACAACTAAGAGCTACTAGAGCATCTTACGGAAAACATTGAAAGAACTTTTTGGCCAGCCCATTACTTATCTGAATCCAATTAGCTCAGTAATTCAGAGCTATATGCTACAGTGATGAAAAAAGAAAGTCCTGGTCACATTTAAATATTCTCTATGTTATAAAAACCACATCAGCCCAGGGTAATTTTAGCATACACATGATGACTTATTTTGACCATCTTAATAATCCAAGGCCCAGAGTGGAAATAACATGTCGATATGCATAGAAAGTGGCTGCCAGTGATAATGGGTTGCAAATATCTAAGAAACTTGTATAATTAATAGCTGAATTCCTCTAAGACTGATCTTTTACTGACAAGCACATGGGTAGGACAAGTTGTCCACTGGATTTTATAACAGTCATCTATCCTAGAGGTTGAAAGGAAATTAATATTTTTCATTATTCTAGAGAGCAGCGACACCAAGAAGACAAAACTTAATAACCTTGTCTATCAATCGTTATCTATAGATGGACAAATTCAGTATTGGGTTTAGGATTATGGAAGAGGAAGTTTAAAAGGATTGCAAACAACACACCAAAGATTTAATAATATTGCATGAATTATGAGCCCATCTCCATCAGAATTTTTAGGATGAGTTCTGGCTGGAAGCTATTACTTTGAACATGGTTATTTTCCAATTTTAAATGAAAAACATATTTCCTTAATCATCACACACAATTATCATTTGCATTATTTCTCTGCAGGTTTAAAAAACTGCATGCAATGTAAACATAATTTGGCTACAGACAAAACTGATACTGATATCAGGTAGAGATTAGTTTACAGTAGAACACACATATTACGTGCTGTGCCCTGCTTTTGATCCTCTCCGCAGTGACTAAGCCTCTTGCCTTTTAGATTAGGTCAAACATCCAAATGGAACGAATGAAAAATATGACTAGGAGTTTTCTTTGAATTACTACAGAAGCTACAATAAAGACAAACCATTGATGAGAAAAGTAATGAACAACATTGCTATTAGTTGAAATGGAGTTATACTCTCTCCATTTCTCTAACACCCATGAGGAAAACCAACAGCATAAAAACAAATACTGTGGCCAAAAAATGTTAGTTTAATGTTGGTAATTAACAGCTAATTTGAACATTTTAAAAGATTAATTACCTTCTAGAGTTTCTAGAACAATCAAATCAAAACTGAATAAAGGGCATTTACATGAAAGCAGCTGTTTCTGTCTTTCCATGCAGTTAGATATGTAGTTTTCTTGGTGCTGTGATTTGTTGAATCCAATAAATATATTTCCTCTGCTGATGACTGAAATTCCACTCTTTGGTTTTAAGAACTCCCTCTTTGGCTTTTTACTTCCCATTAGTCTATAAAGGCAACCAATATTTATTGTACACCGACTGTTCCAGACAGTGTACAGGTTGCTGAGGTTACAAAGATAAATAAGAGCCATTCTCCACCCTCAGGTACTAAAAATACTCCTCAGAGGAGTATCATTAAATCCCTAACACCTAAGTGAGAATTAGTTTTATCGATCCCTTCCTGCAAGAGATACTGAGGTATAAAAAGGGAAAAGGAGGATTTCAAAGGGAGTTTGGAATGCACTTCTACTAGCATTAATGCATTCCTTTCTTCTGAGTCATTAATCCCTTGCAATTTCATCAGGAATAAATTCTAAACACATGAAATAAAACAGTAATTATGTAAAATCTCTACTTGCTCCAATAATATAAAATACTATTTCTTTCAACTACAGGATGGAAACAGGTTCTATGAGTACACTTTACTTATTAGTAAAAATGGAGTTGGGGTACAGTGAAGAAAGCCCTATTTTAGAGGCAGAAAGACCTAGGTTTCAATCCTAAAGCTGTCATTTACTACTGGTGTGATCGGAACTTAATGGCCCTGAACATCTGTTTCTTCATCTATAGAATGGGAATAACAATAAACAATGTATGCAAAGCCTTAAGCACAGTGCCTGGCTCATAGTAGGTAATTCATAAATATTGTGTCCTTTCCGCCACACTAATCGTACAGAACTGCTGTTCTCTCCATGTAGTCTGGGGAAATTTGCAGGTCTTCAATACCTTTTCAGGGGGTTTGTGAGAGCAAAGCTATTTTCATAATAACACTAAAATATTACTTGCCTTTTTCACTCTCATCCTCTTAGAAGTTTACAGTGGAGTGGGGTGCCACAACGGATTGAATGGAGAAGCAGCTAGGACAATCCAGCTGTCTTCTATTAAGCCAGATATTAAAGAGATTTGCAAAAATGCAAAATAATGTCACCCTTCTCACTTTTCACTATTATAGTTTTTAATGTAGTGTTTTTTTACAGCTATATGTTATATTGTTATATTAACATATAGTGGGTTTATTATTGTTCGTTTTAAATGAATTAAGAAATAAATATTTTAACCTTTCTCAGTTTTAATTTATAATATGGTAAATATTGATGGATGTAATTCACAAAAACAAAGCTCTTTGTGCACTCATGTTTTAGAACTACTGGGGCTAGATCATTGAAATTCATAGCATGCCCCCAAATCTAATTTTAGACCTTGGTTTTCCTACATTTATCTCTATACTTTCCATAATTAATATATACCAACAGATTTAAGGTTTACTCCATTCTTATTTTGGCCTCCATCACTCTTTGGTAGAAGTGTGAATATGTCAGGAACCAATGAAGATGTGTGCAAGAAGAGAAAGAAAGGGCCTAGAAATTTCACCAAATGATTAATCATCTCTGACTAATTATTAGCTGTAATGATTAATTTAATAGCTTACAGTGTGTTTTATTAAAGGGACATTTTAAAAAAACATCTTTATTAAAGTATAATTGCTTTACAATGGTGTGTTAGTTTCTGCTTTATAACAAAGTGAATCAGCTATACATATACATATACCCCCATATCCCCTCCCTCTTGCATCTCCCTTCCACCCTCCCTATCCCATCCCTCTAGGTGGACACAAAGCACCGAGCTGATCTCCCTGTGCTATGCGGCTGCTTCTTAAGGGGAGACTTCTTGAGATACAGTGAAATTCACCCTTTTGGTGTACTATTCTATGGATTTTAACAACTGTATACAGCCATGTAATCACAACCACAATCAAAAAGTTCCCTTTGTAGTTAACCCTGACCCCTTCCCCAGCAATCACTCGTCTGATTTATGTTCTTTTTTCCTTTTCCATAATGTTATATAAATGCAATCATATAGCATGTAGCCTTTTGAGTCTAGTTTCCTTCACATAGCAACGCAAATATGAGATTTATCCATGTCGTTGCATGTATCAACAGTTTGTTCCTATTATTAATGAATTGTATTGTATTGTATGGATGGAAGATTCAGTTTGTTTCTCCATTCTCTAGCTGATGGATATTTGGGCTATTTCCAGTTTGGGCGATTATGAATACAGCAGCTATAAACAGTTGCATACAGGTTTTTGTATGGGCATATGTTTCTCTTTCCGTTAGGTAAATACCTATTAAGAAACATCCAAACCGTTTTCTAAAATGGCTGTAAAAATGACTTTTCCATCAAGCATGTCATTGATAAAAATTCTAAGATTTCAGTAATAAAGGAGCTTATCTCCTATTGGAGAGCTATGTTTGTAAACAGCAAAGAACAGACTTTGGGGAATATAAATGCATTCTGCTTCTCATGTTAAAATTAATTCTGAGAAATTAAGTTAAAATTCCCATATATTGCTCTGTTTGTCAGCTTTTGTTCAATACAGACATTTTGTTTACATTTGATTATCCATTAGAAAATATAAGCTTACGCATTTTGAATAGTGCTGTCATAACAAAATTCATAAAACATTTGATGTCTCTTTTTTTTTTGTCTGGCATCCACCATAAAATATAAAACAAAACCTGGGAGAGAACATTCCCTCTCACCTCTGAAAGGGTTGGGGGGAGGGTGAACACAGGAGAGTTATTTCTTATTCAAAATCGTGAGCCTAACAATGTGGCCTTATCCATGATTTTCAGTAAAACATTAATGAGCCAGTTAGAATCAATGCTTAGAGAGTGGAGCTGTAGTTTTCTTTGCTCTTAAAACCACACAGAGCCAAAGGAGATTATTTCCAGGATAGGAGATTATTTCCAGGATAGGAGACCTGAGGAAAGCCAAAATTTTTAGAATTCAGTATTTTTATCAGTAGCTAAAATCTGTGCCTTCTTCCATGCTATTGGAGAGACACTCAAAAGTTCATAAGCTGCCTTGAGCTGTAGGTACCGTTTCATACGCTTCTGGACCTCTGGTTTCTGTGTTAAAATATTAGGTTGCAAGAGGTACTACGGGACATAGAGCATTCAGTCCTTTGGCTCTTTTGGTAAATGATGTTTACAAATGTGGCTTCAGAATCACTTAATCCATAAGAGAAATTGTCTTTTGAATAGCCATGCTAAGGTTCTAATCACTTGGTTTTAAGATAACAATCAGTGTTCAAGTGAGTGCATTTAGGTATATTAAATGAAATCTGAGCTCTGATAATATGTGTATACAGGAAATTCCTGCCTTAAAACAGTTTTAAAACTGTTGATTATAAATCTATACTCTTTAGTTGCCCTGGCAGACGTAAACCTATCTTTTCAAAATTTGAAAAGCTCTGACATTAGTCATTCCTAAGGTACTGCTAAGCTTTGAAAGCTTTGAGCCAAGCTTTGAGCCAAGATTCAGACGGCTATTCTCACTCATTTTGTATGGTGTATCAGTTAAGTTGCCAGTGGAAATGAGGCAGGGAGGTTTGATGACCAGTAGGGCTAAAGCCAAATTGCAGAGTATGCGCAGTTGGTTTTGACCCTTCTCACCGTCTTTTCTGATTGCCATTCTCACTTGCAGTTAGCAGCTCCTCACCACTATCTAGGGCCATTGTATTATCCCGTGGCCTCGGTAAGTTCAAAGTAACCCAAGATGCCCTCCTCAAAATTGATTTATACTGACAGACAAAGACAAATACTGTATGCTATCACTTATATGTAGAATCTAAAAAAATAAAACTAACTGGTGAATATAACAAAAAGAAACAGACTCACAAATATATAGAAACCAGTGATTACCAGTGGGGAGATGGAAGAGGGGAGGGACAAGATAGGGGTAGGGGATTAAGAGGTACAAACTACTATGTATAAAATAAATAAACTACAAGGATATATAGCACAACACAGGGAATATAGCCAACATTTTACAATAATTATAAATGGAATATAACCTTTAAAAATTGTGAATCTCTATGTTCTACACCTAAAACATGTAACATTGTACATCAATTATATACCTCAATAAAAAAGTGATTTATACTAAAAATAATCTTCTTTCTGACTCTTCCCTCTCCCTACGATCTTGTTCCCTCAGCTGACTAGCAAAAAGGAAATAATTCTGGTTACTGAATAAAGTAATTCATATTAATTAGAGTATGAACAATTGATAGACTCAAACTTCCTGTGCTAGCTATATTCCATTGTCCCCTCCTGCCCTTCAGATCCATTTCTACCCTTTTTCATCCTGATCTGTGGCCTGGGAAACTGGACTTTACAGGCTGCATCAACAGGTCATCCTGTCCTTTGGCTTCACATTAGGTGTGGCCAATGGGAAATACTGGCAGATGACTTAAGGGCATCATAGTGAGATCAGGATACTTATTTCCTTAGTTCCTTCTCTGCTGCATCACCATGGGCTGTCTAAGTCAATCGAATAAGAGCCATACCTTCTGTCAGGCTGTCCTTGTACAGCTTTTAATGGATTCTGGCAACTGTGAAGTCCTCTTGCTCCCTTGGGCCTATAGGCTCCCCGATGTTTCTAGTCCTAGGACCTTGCACCATCCTTTGTTGCATTCCCCTAACCCTCACCACACATTTGCTAATAGCCCCTTTAATAAGCTTTCCTCAATTATACCATTTAAGCATGTCATCTCTTTCCTACCACTACACTGACTGGATTCCCAGGTAATTTACCCTCTTTTTCTCCTGCCCTGCCCTTCTTCTCACAAACAGAAATTAGATATCCCAATTCTGAAAGGTTATGAAACCTATAAGATATGGAAAGAAGCGTCTGCTTCTGGACATAGTGATATGTACACTCTTCTGATGATTCAAGGATCATCTCTTACTATCTATAGAGATAATGAAGAAAGAAGCTTATAATGATAGTTCATATATTTTGAGTATTTTCTATGCCCCAAGCAATTTCTATGAACTGCATCAGTTAATCCTCATAATGACCCAAAATTTGTTATCCCCATTTTAGTTTTCAGAAATTTAATTATCATATATCTTGACATGGGTTTTCTTACGTTTATCCTAGTTGGGGTTTATTCAGCTTCTTGAACCTGTAAGTCTGTGTCTTTTGCCAAATTTGGGAAGGTTTTGGCCTTATGTTTTCAAATACCCTTTCAGTCCCATTCTCTCCTCTCCTTCTGGGACTCCAATGGTACAAATGTTGGATCTTTTGTTATTTGCTGCAGTCCCAGACAGAGGCTGTGTTCCTTTTTTTTTTTTTCAGACTATTTTCTCTCTCTGTTGTTCTGATCAGGTAATTTCTATTAATCTATCTTCAAGTTAGCTGATTCTATCCTCTGTCATCTTCACTCTACTAACGAGTTCATCCAGTGAGTTTATTCCCCCTGAGGGAGAGGAGAGTCTCAGGCCCAGGAGACCAAAGGGGTACCGACCTGGTCACTTTTTGTAGTATGGCCCCTCTTGCTGGTGCCATCCATCTCTCCAGCTGCCTCTGGGAAGGAGAAGGAAGTCTCTGACCTGCAGGGACATAAAGGTTTCCCAAGCCAGGTCATTTCATAAGGTGGGGCCCTTCTTCCTGGTGCTTGTCACCCCAGTATTTCTCAGTGGAGGAGCAGAATCTTGGGCCCAATCTCAAGAAGAAGAGCACTTCACCAGACTGCTTATTGTCAGCAAGACTTCCAGTCAGTCAATCCTCACTACCTTCTGGGCTTGCTTGGTCTTATCTGTGGAACTTGTGCAACTGGAGGAAGAACGAGCCTACCTAGGCTCTCTTCTGTTTCTAGGGTTGGGGGGTCAGGAAATTCTGGGCCTGGGTCACCTTCTTCTGCTGGGTGGTTCTACACACTGCCACTATGTTGTTCCTCTATTCCTTAAGTCCCAAACCAATTCACCTTCCTCTTACCACTACTCAGACTTACCTTGCATTATTTCCTGGATTTAAAGTTGTATTTAATAGAGGGAAGCAGGAAGAGACAAGTATATGCTATGTTATCCATACCCTGATCCTCATTCTTATTTTATAGAGGAGCAGACTGTATCAGAAATGTTAAGATATTTGTCAAAGGTTGTAAGTTAGTGAATGGCTGAGGTGGGACTCAAATCGAGGCAGCGGTTTTCCCAAGTTCATTTTATCACCTTTGGATTTGGGGAAATTCATCAAATAACCAAGGCATTGAGACTAAAATATCTCTTTGATTGTACATGGAGCTAGTGAGCCCTGTATATAACTGCTTATCCACAGTATGATCTAGGAGGTGGTTTCAGTTCCTTCCAATGGTATGGTTCATGAAGAGAAGAATTTGAAGGCATGGAGTTGAGAAATATTGACTTTGATTTAATTGAACCTTTTCTTCTCTTCCAAAGTGCACTCTGTTTGAAAAAGAATAAAGACTGGACCATTTTAAAACTAAGACCTCAGTAGCTGAATAATTAATTCTGAATGAACAAGCACACTTGCCGCCTAAAAATTTGGGAAAAGAACATTTTATTACTTTTCCTTACTTTCTGAGCCAGGAGGGCATTTTACTTGAGGGCTGCTGGGTATTGATGAAGGCCACTTCTTATTTCTAGGAATATTTACTGGTATTCACTAAAAGCCATCATGAAGGATTATCAGATATTCTACAGAATAGTCTGGCTATCTATTCTTATGCCTTTTCACAATTCCTTACATAAGGTACATACCAAGGAAGTAATTCACTTGATCTCAGCCCTATTCACAAAAGTGCAATTCACTTTATATAAGCATAAATGGCCAACAATTCTATAAATCATGTGATCGAGCTCACACCCACTTTCATCCATGTGCTTATGGGGAGGTTCCCCCTTATTAACTGGTTTTAAGGCTATCAACTCTTCCATCTCCTGCTCATAGTGCTAGTGTTTACTAAAGAAGGGATCAAGGACAAAAATAGGTCACTGGACTCAATATAGGTTCCAAACCTCAAAGCATCAGGCGATTTCAAGACTAGGCACACAACTTCACAAATAAAAAGGTTCCATGGTTTCCAGAATATGAGTCATTATCACATAATTTAAACCTGATGATAATATTCCTGTGCTGGAAACTACAAAAAAAATTATCCTTATGATCCTTCTACTCTTCTGCTCCCTCTATATGAAGTGGCCTCCCCTGATCAAATATAAAATCTACGCTTGATTTATAATTTCTTCTTTGTTTCCTCTTTGATGTTGCTAAAATATGGGGCCACAAAATTTTATTTTGGCTCTGTATGATGATGTACAGCATTTTCCAAGTGCACCTACCTACCCACATTATCTTTATCTTCTCCCTTCCTCTACCCTAGTTAACAAAAAGACCTTCATCAGGCAACAAAACGAAACTTCTTTAAGCCCCCATGCATATCAACTCATGCAAATAGATCCCCTCAAAGGTATTTTGTTCTACAAACCCTGGTTTTGTAGCACTCATTGGTTCTACAGACTGTCATCCAAATTAGGTACAAATAGAGCACCCAGCTGCATTTAAAATAATGAGAAAACTGGAAACAACCTAAATTGTCCAACCATAAGGGAAAGTTTAAATAGATATGCTATATTATATAGTCGAATAATATGCAGTCTTTGAAAAGAAAATTGTACTTCTTCAGAGATGAAGCAGGGTAGGCACAAGAGGAGCCTGGTAAACACTGTTATGCCAGAAAGTAAGGAAGTGCTTTAGAAAAGTGATGGGAATGTGTCAAAAGTACACAGAGGCCACCTTGAATGAGCCACCATTGGCCAAATCTGGAACAAAATTAGGATCAAAAAACCCAAGAAAAACAAAGACAATGATTAATTATAAAACATTGAAAAAATAAGAACCCAGTAATTCATACTGGTAACAACTAGATAGATAAAAAGTAAGCAAATTGGAGAGGAAGGAGGTCGCTTGCTTACCTAGAATGCTGAGTGCCAACTGATAAATGTGAAGGGAGTGATGAGTTAGAAGATGATTCATTTCGCAATCATTATGATAAAGATCGGTCCAGGCAGGAATCATCAATGGATGCTTAATCTAGGGAAAATTTTTGATGAGGAGAAGGGTATTTTCATATTATGAAAGTGTCTCCCTAAAGATTGCTTATTATTTTCAAGGGAAAATACTAATTATACAGTGGAGAAATCAGATAACACCTTGACTGATGATCACAAGTAACATCCCCAAGGAGAAACAGATGGGCATTGTGTGCCTACTGAATGGTACCCCGAGAAGAACACAGCATTACTTATGTACTATTCTGGCCAGGAATGCATAAACTAAATCTAATTATGAGAACATATCAGAAAAAATGAGAAACCTTTTATGAAAAAAGAGAGGATGAGACTGTATTCTTCAAAACTGTCAATGTAACCAAAGACAAAAATGGCATGACAGTTAACTGCAATCCCTGACACTAGACTGAATCCTCTAGTAGGACATTTTGGGGTCAACTAACATAAATATAATATTGATAGGAGATTAGAAAAAATTATTTTTTCAATGTTATATTTCCTGAAGTTGGAGAGTGTACTATCATGTAAGACAATATACCCATTCTTAAGAAACACATGCTGAATAATATTTAGGAGTAAAGGGCTGTAGTGCAACTTTTCTAAAATAGTGCTGAAATAAAAAATACAGAAAGAGTGGACATGAATGATAGACTAAGTAGAATAAATTGTTAAAAATAAGTGCATCTCTACTTGGTTAAAGAATAAGAATGAATTAAAACTCTATGTATTATCATGAAAAGATGTTCCCCATATATTTTAAGGGAAGAAAAGCAGGTTGTGGTATATAACTAGTATTCAATTTTGTAAAGAAAAAACATGTATATGTAGGTTCATGTATGCATAGATAAATATATGGAAGGATAGACACAAAACAATTAACAAAGTTTCTCTTTGAAAGATGGAAATGGTGGAGACTTCATTTTTCACTTTTTGTACTGCTTGTATTTTTACAATTAACTTGAATTACTTTCATGAATATTAAAAATATTTTCCATTTAAAAGAATTCACATAGGTAGACATCTGAATTCCAAGAGAAAGAACAAATCATTCAAAATGAAGTATGACTAGAAGTAGATATAAGGAGCTAAAATCTGTTTAAAAACACACACACAATATAGACAAGCATAACATAAATATTCAAGTAATCAGTGATAAAAATGTAAATATCAAGTTGCAGCTGGATCTTTTAGCAAAATAAACCAAGACCAACTCTAAAGTGAGTCATTTCTCTACTCAGTCATTTCTCTACTCAGAGCAAAACTAAATATTTTGTGAGTGTGTTAAGGTCCTCTGTGAAGAAAACCACAAAATTTCACTGAGAAACAGAAAAGACATAAAAGAAGAATTAAATGAATGGAGAGACATGTCATGTTTCTCAATGGGAAGACTTAATGGTGTAAAGGTGTGACCACTCTCTTTTCCTTGAAACGCATTCTTCTCTTGGCATTTATTCTATAATCTTCTCCTGTTTTCCTTGCTCATTTTTAGTCTTCTTTCCTGGGTTTTCCTTCTTCCAGGAACCTCTGAAGTATTTAGTCCTTAAGCATCTTCTCTTCTCTATTTGCATTCTCCCTAAGTCAACTCATCTTCTCCTGTGATTTCAAATACTCCCCATATGTTGATGACTTCAGCACTGACCTCTCCTCTGACTGCTAGAGTCATATATTCAACTACCTACTTGACACTGTCACACTGATGCATCTTAGGCATATCAAACTTCAAACACACAGAACAGAACTCTTGATTTCTAACTTCAGCTTGGGACACTTATCCTCTAGATCTTCGTAAGGCTTCTTCTCATCAATTAAGTCTCAGTTCAAATGTCAACTCCCCAGGCCACCTGATCTAAAATACTCCTCTCCATTTGCTGAAACAGATATTCATATCACAGTACATTGTTTTAAATGTCTTTATGGCATTCACTACTATCTGAACTTATTTCAGTATATATTTACTTGTTTACTACCCACCTCCACACTACCACCACTGACTAAAATGTAAGCTCCTCAAGAGCAATGATCTCGTTTGACTTGTTCATTTTTTCCCAGTATGTATAATAGTGCCTGGCACATAATAGATGCTCAATGAATACTTATAGAATGAATGAAGGAAAAATAATGTATAAATTTTAAATAATTTCAATCAAATCCCAGTAGTATTTGGGGAAAAGGGTTCTTGACAAAGAGATTATTCAGTTGTTTGGGAAAAAATGAGCATAATGGTATAGTAAAGAAATCTTTGAGAAAAAATGAGTAAAGAAGGGGAATTTTCTATAGTAGGTATTTTTAAATGTTAAAAATTGAATAATGAATAATTAAAATAGTGTAGTACCATTGAGGAATTGAAGTGGTAGATCAGTAGAATAGAAAGTCCAGACCAGAGCCAAATATATGTAAACATTTAATATATGACAAAGGGAGCATCTTGCATGAACCACTGCCAGTAGTGAATGGTAGATTATTCAATAAGTAAAGTGGAGATAACTGGCTAAGTCTCCCTTTCTCCCGTGTACTACAACCTCCCTGGAGTGTTACAAGTTTCTTGTATATCCTGACAGAGATAATCTGTGCACTTTCAAGGATTTCCTATTTATACATTCTTTTCTCCCCTCACAAATGGTAGCATACCACCACATTGCTCTGTATCTTGTTCTTTTCACTTAAAAATATCTTGGATATCTTTCCATATAACTACATGTTGAGCTGCCAAATTCTTTTTAATAACTGCATAATATTCCATTATATAGATGTATCATAATTTAAGTAGCTCTCAGTGATGGTTATTTCCAATCTCTTGAAGGTACAAACAAGGCTGCAATAATTATTTCACTCAAATATGACTGTATTTGTAGGATAAGTACTTAGGAGTGGAATTTCTAAGTCAAACGGTTTGTCTCCTTTTATTTTTGATAGATATTATTTTCAAACTGTCCTCCATAGAGGAAATGTCAATGTATTTTTTCCAGTTTTATTGTGATATTATTGACATTTTGTGTAAGTTCAAGTTGTACAAAATAATGATTTAATGTATTTATATATTGTGAAATGATTATCATAATAAGTTTAGTTAACATCCATCACCTCATATTCTTGTGATGAGAACTTTTAAGATCTACTCTTTTAGCAACTTTCAAATATACAATACAGTATTGTTAACTATAGTCACCATGCTGTGCATTACATCCCCAGTACTTAAAAGTGAAAGTTTGTATCTTTTGACTACCTTCACCCATTTTCCCCACCTGCCCACTCCCTGCCTCTGGTAACCACCAATCTGTCCTCTGTTTCAATTAGTTCAGTTTTTTATATTCCACATATAAGTGAGATTATACAGTATTTGTCCTTCTCTGTCTGACTTATTTCACTGAGGAGTTACCAATTTAAACTCACATCAGCAATGCATAAAAGTGCCTGATTCCTTTGACTGTTCCCAAAACAGAGTACCAGAAGCTTTTTGATCTTTGCCAATCTAACAGGTGAAAAATGTTATCTCGAACTTGTTTCATTTGCATTTCTTTTATAATAAGTTTCATGTTTTCATATATTTATAAGCCATCATTTTTATTTCCTTTTATACAAATTATCTAGTTATTATTTTTTGCCTATTTTTTCTAGCATATTGTTGGTCTGTTCCCTTACTGATTTATAGGAATTATTTATATAGCAAGAAAAGTTAGCGCACCATTTGGAAAAAAATTCCTACCCAAAGCAATAAGCCCAAATCAATTCTATATGGATTTAAAATGTGAATAAAAAACAAGAAAGAATAGGATACTGGTGAATATACACATAATCCCGTGATGAGGAGAGACTTTCCAATATGAACTTAAAGGCAGAATTCATAAAGGAAAAAGGTAATGCATTGGACTCTATAAAAATTTCAAGTTTTATGTGGAGCGAAATTACAAACAAACTCAATAAGGAAATGACAGCTATATATGTCCATATATTAGAGAGAGGAAAAAGAGAGAGAGAGAGAGAGAAAGCAAACATAGTGAGAGTGGTAAATATAGAAAGTGATCATTATACTACACTTGCAATTTTTTGATAGGTTTAAATTTTTCAAAATAAAATGTTGAGAAACAGTAATATTAAACAAGCAAAATAGAGAAATCCAAACAACCAAACTTTAGAATTAAAAAAATTAAACAATTATTACAGCATAGAGATTCTTTTTTTTTTAAGGAACGTTTATTTATTTAAATTATTTATTTATTTATTTATGTCTGTGTTGGGTCTTTGTTGCTGCACGTGGGCTTTCTCTAGTTGCAGCGAGTAGGGGCTACTCTTCGTTGCAGTTCATGGGCTTCTCATTGCTGTGGCTTCTCTTGTTGTGGAGCACGGGCTCCAAGAACACGGGCTTCAGTAGTTGCAGCACGTGAGTTCAGTAGTTGTGGCTCACAGGCTCTAGAGCGAAGGCTCAGCAGTGTGGCGCATGGGCTTAGTTGCTCTGCAGCATGTGGGATCTTACCAGACCAGGGCTCGAACCTGTGTCCCCTGCATTGGCAGGAGGATTCTTAACCACTTCACCACCAGGGAAGTCCTGAGATTCTTAAAAAACAAGTATAAAGTTATATGCAATAAACTGGAAAATCTTGATGAAATAAAAATGACAGCTAGCAAAATAAAAAGCAATATTTAAAATATATATGACTGCCAAAAGAATAATATTCTTAATATAGAATGTATTCTTATGAATTAATAAGGAAAAGATATAGGTGAAAGTAATGGACAAAGAACAAGATCAGGCAATTTACAAAATAAGAAATACAAATGACCAATAAATTGTAAAAGAAAATTCAAAAAATTCAACTTTGCCTGTAATCAAAAAATGCAAATTGAATAATGACATACCATTTTCTGTCTATCAGGGTGGCAAAGCTTAGAATAAAATGAAAATACTCAATGTTGAGCAAATGGAGGAAGATGGACACTATCTCAAATGCTGATGGTGGGCAGATAAATTGTCACAACTTTTCTGGAGGGCAATTTGGGTGAAACATGTACTGAGAGTCCTCAAAAGTTCGTACCATTTTACTTTGCAATCCTTTTGCTAGGAATTTTTCTAAGGACGTAATTGGACAAATGTAAAAAGGCTGGTGGATAAGGAAGTCCAACATACCATTATTTTTCATTCAAAAAATTGGAAACAACTTAAATTATCAATAAAAAACTGGTTAAATATTTATGAAGCCATTAAGACAATTATATATGTGTATGTTTATTGATATGAAAAGATTCACAGTAAATAAAGTGAAAAAAAGTTATGCATATTATGATCACATTTGTATGGAAACATTTTGAGAAGATATACATCAAAATGTCAACAGTAGTTGACTCTGGATGGTGGAATTTTATTTGCTTTTCTTTGCCCTTCACTCATCGATATTTCATAATTTTTGTAGAATGATAATATACAGTGTGCGTAATGAAATTTATACCATATCAATACACAAAGCAGTTTTACAATTCAATATGAAAAGGCAACAATACCAGGGGAAAATGGGCAAAAGTCATAAACAGGCAATTTATCCAGTAAACAGTGTAATAGCCAACAATAGGTTAAAAAGTACTAAACACTAGTAACTAAATTAGTGCAAACAAAAACAATACACCTTTGTCACCCATCAGATCAGCAAAAATAATCAAGTGGATGTATGAAATAGCACTCCTCTACCAAAGGTGGCTGTTTCCAATGGTACCAGAATTTTGAAGGGCTTTTGGTCAGTAAGGATCAAAAACTTGAAAAATGTGCATATCTGTTGATCTAAGAATTCTACTTTTAGAAAATAATCAGACAAGGGTGAAAAGATGTATGCTTAAGAATATTCGGCAAAGTGTTGTTTATAATAGCAATATATTGGAAATAATCTCAATGATAGTTGGTTAAATTATGTAAACCCATATTATAATGGAATTCTATGCAACCATTAAAATTGTTATTTTTATGTTACTGACAGAGAGAGAGAGAGAGAATCACAATATGTTTTAAATAGCAAAAAAATCAATTAAATATATGTTACAACATGGATGAACCTTGAAAACACTATGCTAAGTGAAATAAACCAGAGGCAAAAGGAAATATATTGTATGATTCCCCTTATAGGAGGTATCTAAAACAGGCAAGTTCATAGAGACAAAAAGTAGAATAGAGGTTACCCGAAGTTGGGGAGAGAAGGGAATGGCGAGTCACAATTTAGTGGGTACAGTTTCTTCTGGGGATGATGAAAAGTACTGGAAATGGATAGAGATGATGGTTGCACAACATTGTGAATGTACTTAATGCCACGAAATTTTACACTTAAAAATGGTTAATATGGTAAAATTTTGTTACATATATTTTACCACAATTTTTAAAAGCCAATTGCAAATAACCATGTATAACATGATCCTATTTTGTGCCCACCATATGTGTATATGTTCACTAAAATGTCCAGTTGATTAAGCACCACAATGTAAACGGTATTTTACGTCAGGTGGCGATTTTATGGGTGATTTTATTTTATTTTTCCTGTCTATATTTACCTATATTTTTTCTTTCATGAGTGCAATACTTGTGTAACAATATTTTTTTAAAGCTCAAAAGTTATTAGAAATATCTGATGGGTGAAAGCACAGAGTCAGAAAGCAGAAATCTTTAGAAGTTTGGGAGAAATAAAAACCAAATATAACTCTTAGTTAACTTACATGTCCCAAACAACAAAGATTACTCTGTACTAGCCTTTGGAAATAGGTTCTCCACTATGTGTTTACAGATTCTTTATTAACTTATATAAATCTTTCAAAGTTAAGTCTTAAGGTTTTATTTCCTTTACTCTAAAATGTTCAAGACAGGAAGTTTTAAGTGTAGATCTTTATTGTTACTTGAGCTTACCTCCATTTAACTTGAAGATTTCTGTTTTGTTTTAAAATAGATATCTCCAAAATTTTTTAAGTGTTTAATAGATAAATATTTATGACCCTTTTGGTTTTTAAAGTAGATGTTGCATTGACTTGAAAATGACACTTATATCAACCCACTGCAAATTAAAGTTTAGTAGAGATGGGAGTAAATAATGTGTCATTCATTCATTCAGTCAGTATTTACTGAATACCTAATACAGCAGTGAACAAAACATAGACAATGTCTGCTTTCATGAAAAAATGAAACCTAGCTGAGACTGGAAGAATGAGCAGGAGTAATTACAGTTAGGTGAACAATCAGGAAGAGTGACTCCAGGAAGAATGACTAGTGTCTGCAAATTTCCAGAAGAAAGAAAAAGCTTGAAATAACTCAAAACCTAGGGACTTCCCTGGTGGTCCAGTGGTTAAAGAAACCATCTTGCAATGCAGGGGATGCGGGTTCGATCTCTGGTCAGGGAAGTAAGATCCCACATGCCGCAGGGCAACTAAGCTCATGTGCCACAACTAGAGAGCCTGAGTGCTGCAACTACAGAGCCCACCGCTTTGGAGCCGGTGCACCACAACTAGAGAAAAGCCCGCACAACGCAAGAAAAGATCCCACATGCCCCAACTAAGACCGGATGCAGCCGATAAATAAACAAATAAATTTTTTTTTTTAAAAAAAAAGACCTAGTAGTGAGTGAGGAGGAACACAGCTAGAGTATAGGAAGGGAGTGAGGAGAAAAATGAAGGAAAATGAAGACGGAGAAACTGCAGCCAGATCATGGAAGGCCTTATAGGCATAATAATACTCTTAAGCTCAATTAGAAGACATTGCAGGGGATGACGTAATCAATCGTACCTTTTAAAAAGGTCATTTTCCAAAATTCCTTTGCTATAATTATAGCCACTAATTTTTCTGGGGGTACTTGAAAGTTTTAAAGTCTTATCCATACACGTTATCTTTCCACATCCTGGTGGGTAGATATCATTTTCTTCATTTTACTTAGGAAGAAACCTAAGTTCACAAAATGTAAAGTGAACTCACTAAGATCATGTAGGTAAGAAGCAAAATTAGGACTCTAGTTGAGGTCTTCTGACACCAAATCCTATACTCTCTATTGCCCTACTTTGGATACCAATCATATCACTGGTATTCAACTATCCACATTATCTTTTCATTAGCTTTGAAACTAATCTTAAAGGCAGGACAAGACAACTCTTTGGGATCCACTTAATTTTTTTTTTGTTAAGAAAATAAAAGTCCCATGGATCTGGAGAAAAAGTTGAGTGTTCCACTTAGGTGAAATCATGCTAATAGTGGATTATGTGTACAAGATGAACTGCACTCAACATGGCTAATGCTGTTTTCCAGAAGTCTGATTATGGGACATGAAAAATATAATAACACAAAATAGAAAAAGATTAAGGTAGATGCACACCAAATAGGGTACAATAGTTAATGCAAGTAAACACTGCAAAATAGAAAGCACTTACCAGTAACTCAGATGTAACCAATTATTAGAGAATGTTTTCAATAGAAATGGTATTAACAGTAACTATAGCTAAACAAAAAGATACATTTTCAAAAACCTACACAAAACTATGGAGTATGATTTGGGTACATACAGATAAGTACTACTTACCAGCAAGGCTATATCTATCCATAACTGCACAATGAATGAACTGAAGCCTTAGCCAACCCATTTATTTTGGTTATCTTCATGATTGATGTGGAGAGCCAAATGACTGAGTGAACCAGAGCAATCAGCATCAATCTTGAGGATGACCAAAATGAACAAATTGGCTGTACCTAAACCAACCAGTCAATGTCAAGTGAACAAGTGCTTGCATAGCACTGGCTATATGACCAGAAACGTTCTAGATTCTGTGGGGGCTATAGAGTTAGAAGACATCATCTTCTAATGGGGTTTATACTGCTTTGATATAAACTATTAAAGCAGTATAAACCCAAGTATAGAGTACACAATATGGTACCTACTATGTGGCTTCAGAGATCAGTGTGAACCAGAGTGAGTAAAATTAAGTTGGACATCAAAGAAAAGATAAGATTTGAATTGCTGAAGAGAGAGAAAAACTGGATCACTCATTTGCTGAGTGCCTCCCCTCAGAAATCTATTTCTCCCTTCTTCTTGCAGTATTGCTGAATTCTCGCTTGGGAAACCATTGCATAGACAATTCTCAGCCAAGTGCTTTAGGCAGAGTTGACTCTAGCTCCAGGTGTGCATGATAACTGCATTAAGTCAATCAGGATAGTCTATCCTCCTGGCACCAGTGACTGCCTTCGGGATGGGTATGTAACCCAAGTCTAAACGAATTACTGAATCTTATTCCTCTGGCCCCAGTAATTAATATAAAAGTAGATTCTTAAAGGCTTCTATCATAGTAAACTTCTGCATATTTTCTGAGAATGGGACACAGATCTCTCTTCTACTGGTTAGTATATTATGAAGATTCGAAGCTTCTAGCCATTTAAAACCATTGTTGTAGGGAGACCCTGCAGTTGCCAAAGATCTACTATGTGGACCTTGTGGGTTGGTATGGACATCACCGAAAGCAGAGTGGAAGATATTCAGAGTAAACCTGGATCCTTGGTAACATCACTAAACTGCTAGATCTATCCTTGCCTGAAGCCAGAATTATCTCTGGTTTTATTAAGTTATATGAGCTAGTAAGTTCTCTTTATTTGAATGAAATCAGGTTTTGTCCAGCCATTCATGTGAATAGAGCAAAGGATTCATGCTGGTGAATAGTGAGCAATCATATTGGACAATGAAGAGAGCCTATATTGTAGAGAAACTTGAGTGAGTGAGACAGAATTTGGGACGTGATATGATAGGCAATTAAGAAACATGACTTGTTCCTGAAAAAGATAATGATGTGAATGAAGTTGTGGCCTAGGAATATTGATCAGACCAAGGCGAAGATAATGGACTGCAGGGAAAAGAGCAAGAATACAGCAGGGAAATCCTTTAGGAGGAACTGAGGGCTTGGCCTATGGTGGTGGTGAGGGAAATATAGAGAAAAGGATAGAGGAGTACTTTGGTTAATAACATGAGTTCTGGAGACTGCCTGAGTTAGAATCTGGAATCTACCATTGCTATTTATACCCTACATTACCCTACTTTGGATACCAATCATATCACTTCTATCCAACTAGTCACATTATTTCATTAGCATTTGAAACTTTAATCCTAGGAAGATTACATATCTTTCAGTAAATTAGAGTAAGTTCCCTACACACGAACCTTCAAGTTGCAAACTTTCAAAGATATGAACATGTGTTCTCATGTCCAATCACGTAAGTTAGTTCACGTGTCTGGAGTACATTGTCACGTGCGTGCATCCCCTACAAGTAGTTGTGCTTTTGTGTACTTTACTGTACAGTACTGTATAGAGTACAGTAGTACAGTATCTTTATTTCAAGCCCAGGATGTCCAGAAGCAAGCGTAAAAGCAGTGGTGATGTAACTGGTACTGCTAAGAAGCGCCAAGCAATAACGATGGAAACAAAAGTGAAAATAATTGAGAAAGTGTAGCGAGGCGAAAAGATGGTAGACGTCGCTCGTTCTTATAACATTGAACTCCTTGCTGTGCAACACAAGGAATTTACTAATGAAGACCTGATGGAATTGGAGGCCCAGAGAAAGAACGAAGAGAGACAAGAGGAAGAAGAAGTAACTGAAGAACAGAAGAGATTCACAACACAGGAAATGGCAAGGGGATTTTCTTTATTTGAGGAGGCACTGTTAGTTTTTGAGGCACAGGACGGTACACGAAGGTTGCAGCAGCCGTTCAGAATGCAATCCAGTGCTACCATGTCATCTATGACGAGAAAAGAAGAGCTACTACCCAGACATCACTGGACCGTTTTTTCAAGAGGGTAGATAGAATTGAATCCAGCAAGGAACCAGAACCTGTGCCATCCACGTCAGGCGTGAGTGAAACTGCAGCTTGCCCTCCGTCTCCTGTTGCTGATGATCCTTCAGCTCTACCATCTCCCACCTCCTCTCCCTCCTCCAGTCAGTAACTCTTCTTGCCTGTTCGCTCGATGCCAACCCCTGTATGTGAGCTGTTGTACTGCACTACTGCACTTTTCAAGGTACTGTCCTGTAAGATTAAAAATGTTTATTTTTGTGTTTGTTTTTTATGTATTATTTGTATGAAAAGTATTATAAACCTATTACAGTACAGTACTGTATAGCCGATTGTGTACCTGAGCTAACTTTGTTGGACTTATGAACAAATTGGACTTACAAACGTGCTCTTGGAATGGAACTCGTTCATATGTAGGGGACTTACTGTACTTAGTATTTCTGCCCCCCCCAATTTTCTCATTTGCAAAATGGGAATAAAAATAGTATCTACATCTTGAGGTTGTCATTATGACTAAATTTGGAAATACATGCAAAATACTTAGAAGAGTGTGTAGCACACAGTAATAATATTCAATAAATGTTAACTATTATTCAAACACTTTTCCAAGGCAGAATCTATAGGACTTGGTGACTGACTGAAGGAAACAAACAGAAAGAAAGCAAAGAGATTAGGACACTTGTATTCTAGCTCTAGGTATGCCACACTAGCTGTAGTAAACTTGAGCAACTTAATTTTGGGGGGGACTCTGATTAGTCATCTGTAAAAATATGTATTTGGATTAGATGATCTCTAGGGTGGCTTCAGGTCTAATATTTTATGTGTCTATGTAATCTAAGTTGTAAAAACACATATACATATAGTATTATATATGATATATGATATATAGTATGTTAATATTATATATCATTATATATAGCATTAGTATGTTATATTAATACATATTTTATATAGTTATATAGCAAAATTTTATGTAACACTTTGAATGCATTAATTAATTCAATCCTTTCAACAACTGTGTGGGGTGGACCATTTTACAGATAAGAAAACTGAGGCACAGAATGTTTAAATGACTTCTTCAAGGATATAAATAGTTGCAGTTAGGACCCAAAGTCAGAGCTTTGGACTCTGAACACCACAATATTTAGTATGGCTTGCTACGTTCAATTTTAAATGTCAGGACTAGCATGGGAGCTATAGCATCCCTGAAAAGTGTGGTGTGTCCACGTTAAGTTCAAAGAACTCTTGGCCCTCATAGAATAGGCTCATTTTCTGTCAGTAAATGCAGGAAAAGTAGCAGATACAAACAGCATCAAAGGGTTTCTAGATTATTGTAGAATAATCCCATTTCCATGAGGGCAGTTACTGTGGTGCTCAGGAGAAAAAAAATATCCTTAAAGAAGGTGGACTTGAATAGAAAAAGATCCTTAAATGAGATCCAATCATCAATATGTTGCTACAATGCCCTATATATGGAGAGTATGTCTCCAAGATAGGTTAGCAACATGTGGTGTTAGTATTGATAGATCAGATCATAGACTGCACAGATAGCCATGCCTATGATAATAATGAAGGTTATGTAAGAGCATTAAGCCATATTAGCTACATGGCTACCATGTGCCAGGCAAGCCTCAAGTGATGGCAGGAGGAAAAGCCAGTAGTCATTGCACATTTAAATATTAAGACTTAAGAAAATTTAGTCTTGGAGGCCAAATTTAGAGCCCTAGACAAGAAACTCAGTGCCAAAATCTCTATGTTAATGTTTTCTAAAAAGCATCAGTTCCATGCAGAGAAATAAGAATGGATACTCCAAATTCTTCCTAACCCAGCAGAACTCTTTTAATAGTTGTAGACTATATAGGAAGGCTATGTTCCTCTTGAACAAAATGTCATCAGGAATCTTGTACTAAAAAGGAAAGGACATGAGGCAAGCTAGTAGAAAAGCATAATATTCAAACCAATGTAGATCCCACTAGAGTAAAGGAAACTAAAGAAAGGAATGGAAAATGGGTAAGGGCTATGACAGTGGCATAAATAAAATGGAAGACAACTTACAATGCCAACTTCTTAAATACACAATTGACATATATAGGAAGTGGTTTAAAATAAGTAAGAATACAATATAAGTACATATTTTTTATACTTTTTCTAGAAGCCTTAAAAGGAAAATAGCTGAATTGGAATGTAGACCAGCATGTAAGGATATATAACTAGCCTTTAAGCAATTTGATAGAAGGAGAAAAACCAACCATTTACAATGCCAAGTTATATATAACTACAGGAAGGCCCAGCCTGGGCTGATAGAGAAGTATGCTGTTGTGTGTATAAGGGTCAACATACATAGTATAAGCATAGAATATTTAGACAAGGAAAGGGCAATACAAACTATATGAGTGCAAAGATACCATCTTTAAAATGTAAAGTTCATTAACAAAGTTAGTAGCCTATGTCTACTTCACAGAAGACTTGACCAGAATAATACAATTTAGCCACCCAAAATGGAAATAAGTCAATGTTATACTTCTGGAGGTTTTTAATTATTCACAAGCAAATTTATCAAACATGTCATTGAGATGAAATAGATAATTGAGATTTGCATAAAACAAATGACCACTTCTTATAATGAGATTTGTATGACTCTAAATAAAAAAAATATGACTTTGAGAGACCAAAAATATCCATAGGAACTACTGCATAAGAGTGGTTAAGTTTCGCATACTAGTGTAAACAAAAAAACAGACTTATCAATCACTTGGTTATTCAGTTTCAGCAAAGAGACTGATGATAAAATGCAGGTGTTGCTACTTTTTAAAACATACTTTTACAAACTAAAATCTTTTAAAAATCACTTTAAAAGACCAAAAATCAATGAAAACTACAAAACTTTGTTGAAGGAAATCAAAGAAGACAAAAACAAATGGAAGGACATCCTTTGTTCATGGATCAGAAGAATTAATATTATTAAAATTTTCACACTATACAAAGCCATCTATAGATTCAATGCAATCCCTATCAAAATTCCAATGGATTTTTTTCACATAAATAGAAAAAACAATCTTAAAAAAATTTTTTTGGCTGCAAGAAACTCAATTTATTTATTTATTTTTATTTTTTAACATCTTTATTGGAGTATAATTGCTTTACAATGGTGTGTTACTTTCTGCTTTATAACAAAGTGAATCAGCTATACATATACATATATCCCCATATCTCCTCCCTCTTGCGTCTCCCTCCCACCCTCCCTATCCCACCCCTCTAGGTGGCCACAAAGCACAAAGCTGATCTCCCTGTGCTATGAGGCTGCTTCCCACCAGCTATCTATTTTACATTTGGTAGGGGAGGGGGAAGGGGAAGCTGGGATGAAGTGAGAGACTGGCATGGACATATAAACAATCCTAAAATTTGTATGCAATCACAAAAGACCCTGAACAGCCAAAGCAATCATGAGAAAGAAGAACAAAACCAGAGGTATCACACCTCCTGATTTCAAGCTATATTATAAAACTACAGTAATTAAAACAGTATGGTACTGGCATAAAAATAGACACATAGACCAATGGAACAGAATAAAGAGCCCAGAATTAGTTGCATATAATGACCTGCATATATGGTCAACTAATATTCGATAAGGAGCCAAGAATATCCAATGGGAAAAGGACAGTCTCTTCAACAGATGGTGCTGGGAAAACTGGATAAATACATGCAGAAAAATGTGATTTGACTCTTATCTTACACTACTCACAAAAGTTAACTCGAAATGGACCAAAGACTTAAACATAAGGCTTCATACTGTAAAACTCCTAGTAGAAAACATAGGGAAGAAATTCTTCAACATTGGTCTTGGCGATGATTTTTTGGATATGACACTAAAAGCACAAACAACAAAAGCAAAAATTAACAAGTGGGACTACATCAAACTTAAAAGTTTCTTCCCTGCAAACAAAACAATGAACAAAATGAAAAGGCAACCTATGGAATGGGAAAATAATATTTGCAAACCTTGTATCAGATAAGGGGTTAATATCTAAAATTTTTAAAGAACTCATACAACTCGATAACAACAAAATCAGACTTTAAAATGGGCAGAGGAACTAAATAGACATTTTCCAAAAAAAAATACAAATGGCCAATAAGTACATGAAAAAGTGCTGAACGTCACTAATCATCAAGGAAACAAAGAAAAACCATAATAAGCTATCACCTCACACCTGTAAGAATGACTATCATCAAAAATACAAAGACAAGTGTTGGCAAGGATATGGAGAACAAGGCATTGTTACTGACTGTTTGTGGGATTATAAACTGTTGCAGCTAGTATGGAGGTTCCTCAAAAAAATTAAAAAAAGAATCACCATATGATGCAGCAATCCCACTTCTGGGTATATATCCAAAGGAAATGAAAGCATATTATCTAAGAGATATCTGCACTCCCATATCTATTGCAGCATTATTCACAATAACCAAGATATGGAAATGGAAACAACTTGGATGAATGGATAAAGATAATGTGATATACACATACACACACACACACACACAACTATCCAGCCACGAGAACAAAGGCAATCCTGCCATTTGGGACAACATGGATAGATTTTGAGGACATTACACTAAGTGAGATAAGTCAGACAGAGAAAGACAAATATTGTGTGATACCTCTTATATGTGAAATTTTTTTAAAATGAATTTGAAAAAGCAGAGAGTGGAATGGTGATTACTATGGAGCTGGGAAGTAGGAGAATGGGAGAGTTTAAGGGTACAAACTTGCAACTAGTAGATAAATAAGTCCTGGAGATGTAATACACAGTACAGTGATTATAGACACCAAAACTGTATTATAAACATTAAACTGGCTAAGAGACTAGATCTTAATTGTTCCCAGTACTTTTATTTAAAGATTTTTTTGATGTGGACCATTTTTAAAGCCTTTACTGAATTTGTTATAATATTGCTTCTGTTGTTTATGTTTTGGTTTTTGGCCACGAGGCATGTGGGATCTTAGCTCCCCGACCAGGGATCTAACCTGCACCCCCTGCATTGGAAGGCAAAGTCTTAACCACTAGACCACCAGGGAAGTCCCCTGTTCCCAGTACTTAAAAAGAAATTATAATCATGTGACTTGATAAAGGTGTTATTTAACGGTACATTGGCAAACATATTGCAATATAAATGTATCAAATCAATATGTTAAACATCTTAAACTTACACAGTGTTATTTGTCAATTACATCTCTATTTTAAAAAGACCAAAAATGTGTGCAGTGTATTAAAAACAATTTAGCAATAAAAACACTTTAAGATCTCCACAGCTATATGACAAAGTAAAAGAGGCTAAGAGAGGTGGTAGGGGGTAGAGGGGAATACACTTTTCAAAGATGAAAAAAAAATTCCCTACATGAAGAGAACAGGAAATCTTTAAATGTGTGCCTGGTGGAGTAAAAAAAAAAAATAATTTCAAGGATCACCCTACAAGACATTCCTAAATGAATATTAAAATATTTTTAAGATATAAAACCAGGGAATGAGCTAGAGAATCAGTGGGGCTGCCTTATGATCAGGCCAAAAGTATAATCAAGCATGAAAGAGTGGTAGCAGAGAGACCCAGTGAGGTTTTTTTTTTCTTTACTGTGGAATCCATGAAGGAGAATCCTGAATCTAAATGAAATGTGAAGTAATGAAGTCAGATATTAGATCATAAACAGGCAGGCAGAGTTATAGATATGATGTGAAATGATACACATATAAAGGTGCCATTTACTCTAATGTTTAAAGAAACTCAAGGGTGAAATGGTAGAAGAGTAGCTTCAAGTGGTAATATGTTGCCAAGGGAGAATCAGATCTTCAAGTTGACCTATATCCACCAGAAAAAAACCCCAGAAAATTTCCTTTGGGGATTTACTTCCACAATTAGCCACCTGATAGAATAAACAGCACAAGGTTGAGTCCTGAAATAAACATAATATGTTGGGGAGGGACTTCCCTGGCAGTCCAGTGGCTAAGACACTGCACTCCCAATGCAGGGGGCCCGGGTTCGATCCCTTGTCAGGGAACTAGATCCCACATGCCGCAACTAAGAGTTCACATGCTGCAACTAAAAATCCCACATGCTGCAACGAAGATCCCATGTGCCACAACTAAGACCCGGCACAGCCAAATAAATAAATAAATAAAATATTTTTTAAAAAGCACATAATATGTTGGGGAGAGAGAAGAAAACTGGCATCTATGTTTTGGATGCTATGGAGGTCAAACCTGTCCCCCTTCTCTTTCTCCACCTCTGCCCTAAACCCAGTGATGCCTCTTTCAGAATGTATTAATTTAATAGAATTAAAATAAACTTCTGATAAACTTCAGAAGACAAATATTCTGAAAAAATTAAAATAATTTCTACCAAGATGAAAAACCCTGTCAGCTTTTTGGTCTTCACAAAAAAATTTTGTTTTTCTGGCAAGATTTCCATGAAGGGGAAAGATTCCCTCCCCATACAGAAGGGTTTTGAATTAAGCAGGAATCATGGTCCCCAAATAAGAGTGATCTTGCCAAAGCAAAGAGTGCAAACACAGAGTCTGAAATCCCTCATGGATTTGGAAATCCACATCTTTCTGGTAGTTTATTCCAGTATTATTTCATCAGAAAAATAGAGCAGCAAAATATCAGTAAAATTACTTGTTATAATTTCAAGAAGTAAATTTAATACTATTTCCAAAGAAAAGAGCATGCCATTTCCATTTATATTCACATTTCTACTTTTTTTCTTTAATTCACAATTGACCATTAGAGTAATTTTCCATAAAAATACTTCTCATAATTCTGCTTCCTGTTTTAGCTATGAAAAATGCATCGTTAGATGGTGTCCTTCTTATGAATTTTTTAAAAAATCATTTCTCATAGACTTAACCAACTTCTGATTCTTTCATGCCAAACCATACTTTTTTAAATTGAACTTTTACATCGGGATCGTTGTAGGTTCACGTGCAGTTGTAAGAAATAATACAGAAATATCTCACATAAATTTAATCAGTTTCCCCCAAATATAGTACCATATCACAACCAGGATTTTGACACCCTTACAGTCCACCAATCTTGTTCAGACTTCATCAGTTTTATTTTTAGAGTTCCATCACCAAAAAGATCACACATGTTGTCTTTTTATAACCACAGCCACTTCTCTTGTGTGTCCTTAACCCCTGGCAACCACTAATCTGTTCTCCACCTTTTATAATTTTAAGCATATTACAGGTGTACCTCAGATATATCGTGGATTTAGTTCCACATCACAGCAATAAAGTGAATATTGCAATTAAGCGAGTCACACAATTATTTTTTTGGTTTTCCAGGGCATATAAAAGTTACGCTTACACTATACTGTAGTCCATTAAGTGTGCAATAGCATTATGTCTTAAAAAACAATGTAAATACTTAACTAAAAACACTTTATTGCTTAAAAATGCTAAGCATCTGAGCCTTCAGCCAGTCATAATCTATTTTTTTTAATAGATCTTTACTGGAGTATAATTGCTTCACAGTACTGTGTTAGTTGCTGTTGCACAACAAAGCGAAGCAGCCATAGGCATACACATGTCCCCATATCCCCTCCCTCTTGAGCCTCACTCCCATCCTCCCTATCCCACCCTTCTAGGTCATCGCAAAGCACTGAGCCCATCTCCCTGTGCTGTGCTGCTGCTTCCCACCAGACAACTATTTTACATTCGGTAGTGTATGTATGTCGATGCTCTCATTTCGCCCCAGCTTCGCCCTCCCACCCCATGTCCTCAAGTCCATTTTCTGTGTCTATCTTTTTATTCCTGCCCTGCAAGTAGGTTCATCAGTACCATTTTTTTTTTAGATCCCATATATATGTGTTAGCATACAGTATTTGTTTTTCTCTTTCTGACTTACTTCACTCTGTATGACAGACTCTAGGTCCATCCACCTTGCTACAAATAACTCAATTTCGTTTCTTTTTATGGCTGAGTAATATTCCATTGTATATATGTGCCACATCTTCTTTATCCATTCATCTGTTGATGGACACTTAGGTTGCTTCCATGTCCTGGCTGTTGTAAATAGTGTTACAATGAACACTGTGATAACGTGACTCTTTTTGAATTATGGTTTTCTCAGGGTATATGCCCAGTAGTGGGATTGCTGGGCGGTATGGTACATCTATTTTTATTTTTTTAAGGAACCTCCATCCTGTTTTCCATAGTGGTTTTATGATTTTTTGCTGGTGGAGAATCTTGCCTCAATTTTGATGGCTGCTGGCTGATCAGGGTGGTGGTTGCTGAAGGTTGGGATGGCTGTGGCAGTTTCTTAAAATAAGACAACAATGAAGTTTGCTGCATCAATTGACTCTTCCTTTCATGTACAATTCCTCTGTAGCATTTTACCCACAGTAGAAAATTTTTCAAAATTGGAGTTAATCCTCTCAAACCTTGGCATTCCCTTATCAACTAAATTCATGTAGTATTCTAAATACTTTGTGGTCGTTTCAACAATCTTCACAGTATATTCACCAGGAGTGATGTCTATGTTCGTGAAAAATATTAGTCTGTATATTTCTCTGCACTTTCTTTGTCTCATTTTGATATCAAGGTTAACACTTGCCTCATAAAATAAGTTTAAAACTTCTGTTTTCTGAAAAATTTATTGTATACAATTGCTGTTAATTCTTTAAGTGCATAGTAGAATTGTCTAGTGACACCATCTGGGCCTGGAAAATTCTTTTTCAGGAGCTTGTTAATGACAAATTCAATTTCTTTAATTTTTATAGGACTACTTTGGTTAACTGTTACATCTTGGTTCAGTTTTGGTAGTTTGTGGTCTTCAAGGAATTGATCCATTTATTCTAAGTTGTTAAATTTATGTGCATAAAGTTCCTCATAATATTCCTTTAGTGTCTTTTAGTAGCTATATGATTTCTTTCAGCCCTGATATTGGTGGTTTATGACTTCTCTCTTTCTATTTTTGTCATTTTTGCATAAGATTTGTCAATTGTATTGATATTCTTGAGGAACCAGCTTTGGATTCATTTATATTCTTGTTTTACTACTTTCAATTTGATTGATTTCTGCTCATACCTTTATTCCTTCCTTCTGCTTGCTTTGGATTTATCTTGCTCTTTTTTCCCTAGTGTCTTGAAACTTGGATTATAGATTTGAGACCTTTCATTTTTATTTGATAGTATTTGGTTTTATAAATTTCCCTCTTGGCATTGCTTTACCTGCATACCACGTATTTTGATATGTTAAGTTTTTATTTCATTAAGTTCTATGTATTTTAAATTTTCTTTTAAGGCTTCTTCCTTGACCCATGGATTAGATAGAAGGGTGTTGTTTAATTTTTAATGTTTGAATATTTTCTTATTGGTTTTGTGTTACTGATTTCCAGTTTGATTATGTTATGTTTGAAGAACATACTCTGTATAATTTCAATTCTTTTCAATTTGTTGAGATTTGTTTTATGATTGAGGATATGGTCTGTTAGGAATTGACTGTGTCCCCCCAAACTTCATATGTTCATGCCCTAACCCCTGATGTGTCTGTATTTGGAGATAAGGCCTCTAAGGAAGTAATTAAGTTTAAATGAGATCATAAAGGTGGGGTCCTGATATGATAGAATTTGTGTCCTTATAAGAAGAGATACCAGAGAGCTCACTCTCCCTTTCTTTTTCCATGCATAGACAGAGGAAAGGCCATGTAAAGACAGGGAGAAGGTGGTTGTCTGCAAGTAAGAAGAGAGATATCACCATAAATTGAAATTGCCAGAACTTTGATCTTGGATTTCTAGCCTCCAGGACTATTAGAAAATAAATTTTCTATTTTTTAAGCTACCCAGTCTGTAGTATTTTGTTATGACAGCACGAAGACTAATGCATGGTCTATCTCGATGAATGTTCCATGGGTGCTTGAAAACATGTGCATTCTGCTGTCGTTGAATGGGGTAGTCTATAAATGCCAATTAGATCTTATTGGCTGATGATTTTGTTGAGTTATTCTATATCTTTGCAAATTTTCCATCTGTAAGTTCTATCAATAGCTGAGAGTGGGGTGTTGTAGTCCCCAACTATAATTTTGGATTTCTCTATTTATTCTTTTAGTTTTATTGGGTTTTTAATGTATTTTTGAAGCTCAGTTATTTGAGGCATACACATTTAAGCTCACTATAACTTCTCGGTGATCGACTCTTTTATCATTATGTAATATCTCTTTGGCAGTTATTTATCTTTGCTCTGAAGTTACTTTATCAATATTAATATAGCCACTCCTATTTTTCTTAACTTAATGTTAGCATGATATATCATTTTCCATCCTTTAACTTTCAACATACCTCTGTTGATGTATTTTAAATGAATTTCCTGTAGACAGAATATTATTAGCTCATATTTTTTAATCCATTCTGTGAATCTCTTTTAATTAGTGTAGTTAAACCATTTATATTTAATGTAATTATTGCTCTATTAGGGTTTGTCTGTGTTTTATTATTAATTTTCTGTTTCTTTCCTTTGTTTTCCCTTTCTTGCCTTCCTGTAGGTTACTTGAACATTTTTCCAGGATTCCTCTTGTTTTATTTATACTGCTTCTGGGTATGTCATTTTGCATAGATTTTTAAGGATTTCTACAGGTATTACAATATCTATACACAGTTTATCACAGCCTGCTAGTATCCATGTTTTACTACTTTGAAAGAAGTATTGATGCTTACTTCCTTTCACTCTCACACATTTAAAATATAATTGTCTCAAGTATTTCCTCTACATACATTGAGTATTACAATAGATGTTGGTAGAATTTTTGCTTCAATCATCACATATGACTTAGAAAACTTATGAGGGGAAGGATAGTCTATTATATACCCATATTTTATCAATTTATTTATTCTTATTTCCTTTCTGAGTTTCCAAGCCTTCGTCTGCTATAATTTCCTTCTGTTTGAAGAGTTTTCCTAATCATTTATTTAGGAAAGGTCTGCTAATAATAAATTGTCTTAATTTCCCTTTGCCTGAGGATGTCTTTATTTCCACTTCATTGATGAAGAATAGATATAGGTTTGGGGGTATATAGTTTTTTTCTTTCATGACTTGAAAAATGTTGTGCCTCCTTCTTCTGGCTTCCATGATTTCAGACGAAAATTCCTCTGCCACTCACATAGGTGTTCCCCTATGAGTAATGGGCCATTTATCTCTGGTTGCTTTGAAGATGTTTTCCTGACTTTACTTTTCATATATTTAATTATGTTGTATCTTAGCATGGATTCCTTTGGGTTTATCCTATTTGAGATTCACTCCATTCTTAAATTTGTAGGTTTATACCTTTTGCCAAATTTGGGAAGTTTTACACCACTATTTCTTCAAAACTTTTTCAGCCCTTTATTCTTTCTTTACTCCTGGGACTCATAGACCCTTTGGCATCTGTAAACGTTAATTTTTTTGTTATTTTCCCACAGATCCCTGTGTTTCTGTTTATTTTTTCTCAGTCTATTTTCTCTGCTTTGTTCAGATTAAGTTCTATTTTTCAGCCCTCTAGTTCAGATTATATTTTCTGTCATATCCACTCATTATTCATCTCATCAAGTGAGTTTTTATTTCAGTTATCATATTTTTAGTTCTATCATCTCCATTTGATTCTTTTCTATAACTTCTCTTCCTTTGCTGAGATTTTTCTTTTTTAAATTTGTTTTGAGATAACTTGTAACTGCTCAATGAAGCAATTTTATGGTGGCAGCTTTAAAATATCTATCAGGTAGTTCCAACTTCTGATTCATTTTAGTGTTGGAATCATTTTTTTTTCCATTCCAGTTGTGATTTTCCTGGCTCTTGGTATGATGGGTGATTTTCTGTCATAGTGTATATATTTTAGATGTCAGGAGACTCTTGATCCTATCTAAATCTTTGAATTTAGCAAGCAGTCACCTTGTTTAGGTTTATCATGTAGATTATGGCTTACTTTTGTGATCTGTAGTTCCAGTGAAAATTGAGATTTCTGAGCTCTTATGATGCTATTTTGGTGTTTCCAACTTCTAGCTCTGCTTGAGCTCCTGCTGGATCCCTGGTGATGCTACCCAGTGTTGTTAGGTATGGAGTGGGTATACTAGACCCAGAGGATGGAGAGCATTTCCCCTGACCTATTCTCCCACTGGATGCCTGCTGATGGACTTCCCACTATATTTCTGCTTTTGCCTTCAGGGAAGGGAAGTGCTTACCTGGACCTCCTTCTCCTACGAGGTGGAGGGGCTGGGGCCACCAAGCCTAAGTCACTCTCTGCCATTGGAGGAAGGTCAAGAGATGCCAGCCCTGAGTCATATTCTTCTGGGTGGAGGGCCAGGAGACACCAGGCACAGTGGTGCCTCTAATATGGGCAGAGGGGCATACTTGCTACCTCTTAGTATTGAGTATGGAGGGAATTGTCCTGTCCATGTTCTGCTGTTACCACTGTGGGCAGATTGTATCCACTTCCTCCAGCAGGTGTGGGGAACATGGTGAGCTATCACTCCCTGAATCAATCCACTTTTGCCACTAATTCTAGAGGATCATTTCTACTGATGCCAGCAGGTTTAGGTCTTACATTAAGTCCCTGCTGGGCTCCCCCATTTTCAATCCTTTGGCCAGAGGCAGCAAACTTTTTTGAGGGTTATTTTTTCTATACCTATTGGTGTTTCTGGGTTGCTGAACTCTCCAGCACCCAGTCCAGGATACATGGAAGATAAAAAGAAAACCTAGGGAGCTCACTGTAGTGTCCTGCTCCAAGTTCTGGGCTCTCCAGCCAGTCTACCTTTTGCTTTCTACATTTTTGAGCCCCTTTGTTATAGTATCTAATTTTATTTAGAGCCAAGAAACAGGGAAAATTGAGTCTTTGCCATCTTGCTTCAGCCAACAAAATTCTTTTATATTGGCCTTCCAAGTAATTATTAAAACTATTTGATATATTTTATACCTGTTTTGGCTATAGAAATAGCCAGTGATTTTATATCTTAGCATATATTCCCCTATGCCAGAGGTTGGCAATTTATGGCCTGCCACAGGCCAAGACGGGAAACCTATACATTACAAAGTCAGAGTTCAGTAGCTGTGACAGAGACTGTATGTGTCTCACAAAGTCTAAAATATTTACTATATGGCCCTTTTCAGAAAATATTTGCCAATCCCTACTCCATAATACTATAAGCTCTGTTATTTAACTAATTAATTTGGAAATATGTAATAGGTACTGAGACACTGCCACACATAGGACACTTAATAAGCATTTATTGAGGGAATGAATTATGAATACTGACAAAAGTCCCAGTTCTCAAAAAACTCACAGTTTAAGACCAGATTATTGAGAGAGATAAACATACAAAAAGATAATTGCATTACAAATGGAAATATGCTTATGTAGTGTTATGGGAACCCTCTAGGAGGATATGGCAGAAATTACAGCTCTCCACTAAACTTTTTCTTCCATTTTTGGGCCCACAACTAGGCCACAATCTAGCACCTAATGTAGTTAGGTATGGCCAAGGGAATATGTTGTCTCAAATAAAATTTGAACACAAGTGACATACCCCATTTCCAGATCTAGATCCTAAAACTACCCATGCTTGCTGCTCCTCCATGCTCTTTCCTCTTTCTGGCTGCCTAGGATGTTGACATTCAAGGCAAAATGAAAGTCATGTGTTGAGGATTGGAGTGTTTTCTCAGCTTAGGTCTTGAATGACTACATAGAGGAGAGCTAGTCCACCAACCTGAAAAATCTCTCACAAATGTTAAAAGACAGAAAATATTTATATAGTGCTAACGTGATAAAATTTGGGGATCCATTTATTACTGAAGCCTGGTGTACCATATCTAATAAAGAAAGAATAACTTAACTGTACCTGGAAATGTAAAGTAAGGCTTCACAGAGGAAGTAATATATGAGGTGGGCCTTGAAAAATGAATCAGTTGTTCTTGTGTCAATGAAAGGAATGGACATTGCAGGCAGAATGAACAGGATGTCCACGTGTATATAGGCACAGTGTGATATGGGAATGGCAAGATGTGTACAGCTAAAGCATGGAAAAATAAGAGACATTGAGAGAAAGTGATAGGAAAGGAAACTGGAGAGGATATTAGGACTTTTAAGTTAGTATATATTCATATATATAGAGAGAGAGAGTTTAACTTTATCCTTTGAGTACTGAGGAGACAGCAAAGGTTTTTTTTGAGCTGGGAAGTAAAACAATCAGGTTAGTGGTTGAGAAATGTAACTGGAGGCACCAATGGTGATAGATTATATCTTGGTTGCATCAAAGATAAATCTCTTTGTAACTACTCTGACTTCAAGTTCTGAGATAAGAAATTTGTTACAATTATACACACTACTGAACTGAACAGAAATAAACAAAGCAATTGCAGGAAGCTTTCAAAACAATTTCAATTCTGACCATACCTCCATGGTTTCCAGCTTTGTGCATTTGGTATCTGGATTCGTGGCTGGACTCAGATTAAAAATATGGCTACCTTAGGGATATAATGTACAACATGATAAATATAATTAACGCTGCTATATGTTATATTTGAAAATTGTTGAGAGTAAATCCTAAGAATTCTCATCACAAGAAAACATTTTTTTCTATTTAATTTTGTATCTATATGAAATGATGGATGTTCACTAAACTTACTGTGATAATCATTTCAGGATGTATGTAAGTCAGACCATTATGTTGTACAGCTTGAACTTATATAGTGCTGTATATCAATTATATCTCAATAAAACTGGAAGGAAAAGTTAAAATAGCATTTAAATGAGTGTCATAGGTTTCATTTCTGTTAAATATCATTATCATAGCTAGCCACAAATGTCAAAGAAATTATTGTGTTATCTGTTTATAGATGGCAACTTTATTTGCAGCATAAATTGGCAGAAATTTTAGATTGTAATAGTAGGTAGATACTTTTCTATAGTGTAAGGGCATAATAAAAATTTTTATCAAGACTTACGAAACTCAAAACAGCAGAGAATGTCAGAAATTGTGAAGATTAACTGAAGATAATTTTTCCACTTCAAATTATGGCCTTGTTTGACAAGCTCATGCCAAATTAATTCTTTGCTGCAGAAATTCAGGGCTTTTCAAATTATTATATCGCTAAAGAATATTATACCATTAAGATAACTGCAAAATGAAAGCTATTTCCTATTTTCAGTGTCATTGCCGAAATAAGATGGTTCTAATCACAAAGACAGGGGGATTACTAAAGAAGTGACAGCGATCATTCACTCACTGCAACACACTACCTTCACAGCTGTGAAGAAACATAATGCTAAAGGCTTTGACAGCATATCTTTAAGTACACTGTCAAGAGAAGATACCTTTAAAGGCTATCTCTTAAAAAATTAAACAGTGAATAATGCCAAAAGATTTCAGAGTTATCTCTTGTAACGTGTTCTTCAAGTAGAAAGAAAATAAAGTTGATAAGAATGATTATCATAAAATTTATCTGTTTTTCATTATTGACATGCTGTCTCTAGTCCTTCTGAATCTACCGTATTACCAGTCAAGACCACCCCCAAATCAAAACAGAATATATTTTTGTTGCACATAAAATATAGGAAAACATAAAATCACTATCTTTTCTGTCCTTTCAAAATGGTTCCATTTTTTAGCAACAAAGCAGATTACATGACCAGAATGATCCTCCATAAGAAAGCAATAAAAATAATGGGTAAAACACTTTAAAGTATTTTTAGGGCCTTTTAAGGTCTGACAAAAAGTAAGGAATCGTTTGGCTACGTATTTAAAAAATTACCTAAAAATAAAAAAAATTACCTCACAGTAAATTAAGTGGAACACTAAAGTTTTCATCATGATAACACTCACCAAACTATGTGGAATTAAGCATTAATTTTTGCATATTTAAAGGGTTTAGAAAACAGAAGAGAAAGCCCAGGGCTTCCTCAAGGTGTGGAATCAACCAAAAGGTCCTTATGGAAATCTTGAACCTCAAAAATTTGAGGTCAGTTTAAGAATAATCTATAAATAAATCTGCTTTCCCAAAAGACCAAGAGGAAAATTGCCAAGAGGGTTCAATATGGTGGCATAGGAAGATCCTGAACTCACCTCCTCCTACAGAAACAACAAATCTACAACTACATATGGAATAATTCCTTGGAAAGGAACCTTATTGGATGAACAGAGGCTTCACAAAAAAGGGTAAAATGACAGCACTGAGATGGGTAGGACAGGCAGAGATACAAGCTTGCCAAGAAAAAACCCCAAAACCCAGTTGCAGCAATCCACAATTGGGAGGGATCACACAAGTAAAAATCTTTTCCCTGAGGAGCGAGAGATTCAAGCCCCACATCAGGCACCACAACCCTTAGATCCTGCACAGAAGGAACAATACCCCTAAACACCTGGCTTTGAAAACCAATGGGAATATGCCCAGGAAAACTAGAAAATGGAAAATCCACTCTTAATGGGCTCACATGCAGACACACTCAACCTGAAAACCAGTACAAAAACATCATAGGTGAAAGGGACCCACTTACTAATTTTGAAGCATTTGTCAAAGAGGCAGGAACCAGTTCAGATGCTCCCCAGGGACTGAGTCATTGGTGAGAACCATTTATGCAATTTCAGGCTACCTTGCTAACACTGGTGCTGATGGCTGCCATTTTGGAACTTTCCATCTAACCTGTTAGCACCAGTGTACATGCCCCACTGAGAGCCCTGCCCATCTCTGCACCTTAACCAGGCCTCAAAGTCAGCCAAGTGATAGCTCCACCTACCAGTGTCCTGTCACAGCTACCACCAGGTCCTGGAGCTAGTCCAGGGGTACAGCTCCACCCAGCAGTGTCCCATGGCAGCTTTGGCCCCACCACAAGAGACACCCATTGAGCACTTGGCTCTGGTGGCCAGGCAGGATTGCTTTTAGGAGCCCCAAAGGACATCTCCTAAATAAGACCACTCTTTCAAGATTGGGGGAAATAGCTGATACACCTAATATATAGAAACAAACACAGAGAATTAGGTAAAATGAGGAGACAGAGAAATATGTTTCAATTGAAAGAACAAGAAAAAATCTCAAAAAATAAAAAAAACTAAACTAAATGGAGATAAGTAGCTTACCTGATAAAGTGTTCAAAGTAAAGGTCATAAAGATCCTCACCAAACTCAGGAGAAGAATGGATGAACACAGTAAGGACTTCAAAAAAAGAGATAGAAAATATAATAAGGTACCCATGAAAAATATACTAGAGGGGTTCAATAGAAGAATGGATGAGGTAGAATTAATCAGTGAGCTGGAAGACAAAACAAAGGAGCTCACCAAGACAGAGTAGCAAAATGAGAAAATAATTTTTAAAAGTGAAGACATTTTAAGGGACCTCTGGGACAACATTAAGTGGAATAACATTTACATTATATGGGTCGCAGAGGAGAAGAGAGAGAAAGGACCAGAAAAATTATTTGAAGAAATAATGGCTGAAAACTTACCTAATTTTGAGAAGGAAACAGACATCCAGGTCCAGGAAACCCAGAAATTTCCAAATAAGATGAACCCAAAGAGACACACATCAAGACATATAATTAACATGGTAAGAGTTGAGGATAAAGAAAGAATCCTAAAAGCAGGAAGAGAAAAAAAAAAAAAACTTGTCATGTACAAGGGAAATCCCATAAGGCTGTCAGCAGATTTTTCAGCAGAAACTTTACAGGCCAGAAGGGAGTGGCATGACATATTCAAAGTGCTGAAAGGAAAACAATTTTTCAACCAAAAATTCTCTGCCCAGCAAGGTTATCATACAAAATTGAAAGAGAGACCAAGAGTTTCCCAGATAAGCAAAAGATAAGGAGTTTACCAACACTAAACCAGCCCTACAACAAACATTAAAATAACTTATTTAGGCAGAAAAGAAATGGCACTAATTAATAACAAGAAAACATATGAAAGCAAAAAATCATAATGGAAAAGGTAAATATATAATAAAGGTAATGAATCAATCACTTATAAAGCAAGCATGAAGGTTAGCAGACAAAGGCAGTAAAAGTACAGAAAGTTAGCTAAGGGATGCATACAGTATAAAAATATAAAATGTGTCCTCAAAAGTATAAAATGTGTCATCAAAAGTATGAAATGACAGGGGAAGGGGTAAAACGATAAAGCTTTGGAATGTGTTCACATTTTAGTTTCTACCAACTTAAAACAGGTTACTATTGGGTTGACCAAAAAGTCCCTTCAGATTTTAAGTAAAAATAAAAGACACATTTTTCATTTTCACCAAGAACTTTATTTATTTATTTATTTATTATACAGCAGGTTCTTATTGGTCATCAATTTTATACACATCAGTGTATACATGTCAATCCCAATCGCCCAATTCATCACAACAACACCCCCCGCCACCGCGGCTTTCCTACTTTGGTGTCCATACGTTTGTTCTCTACATCTGTTCCAGGTGCCTTTTACTGTCTTCCAGGGAATTGTAATTTTTACATTAAGAGAATTTTGTAAAGACTGAAATAAATGGAAATCCGAAGGTGCAATGTCTTGTGAAAACGGGGGATCAATCAGCACTTCCCAGCCAAGCTGTAACAAATTTTGCCAGGTCATCAAAGAAACATGTGGTCTTGCATTATCCTGATGGAAGATTATGCATTTTCTGTTGACTATTTCTGGATGCTTTTCATTGAGTGCTGCTTTCAGTTGGTCTAATTGGGAGCAGTACTTGTTGGAATTAATTGTTCAGTTTTCCGGAAGGAGCTCATAATAGACGACTCCCTTCCAATCCCACCATATACACATCACCTTCTTTGGATGAAGAGTGGCCTTTGGTATGGTTGGTGGTGGTTCATTTCACTTGCCCCATGATCTCTTCCGTTCCACATTATTGTACAGTATCCACTTTTCATTCCCTGTCACAATTTGTTTTAAAAACAAAATGTTTTCATTACATTTAAGTAGTGAATCACATGGGGAAATATGGTCAAGAAGGTTTTTTTCACTTAACTTATGTGGAACCCAAACATCAAAGTGATTAATATAACCAAGCTGGTGCAAATGATTTTCAACAATTGATTTGGATACTTTGAGTATGTTGGCTATCTCCCACGTGGTATAACGTTGATTGTTCTCAGTGAATGTCTCAATTTGATCGCTATCAACTTCAACTGGTCTACCCAAACCGTGGAGCCTCATCCAGCAAGAAATCTCCAGCACAAATCTTCACAAACCAGTTTTGACACGTTCAATCAGTCACAGCACTTTCTCCATACACTGCATAAGTCTCTTTTTTTTTGCATTTCAGTTGTGTTTTCACCCTTCTTGAAATACTAATGCATAATATGCCAAAAATGTTGTTCTTTTCTTCCATCTTCAATATTAAAATGGCTACACAAAAATTCACCAATTTTGATGTCTTTTTTTTTAATGCACACTGATATGACAGCTGTCACAATACAATCTAACAAAATTGTTTTGAATGAAGTTAAAGACAACTAAGCACTACTAGAGCCATTTATGGAAAAAACCAAAAAAACCTTGTGGCCACCCCAATAATACCTACGATGTCATATGTGAACCTCAGTAACCACAAAAACCTTACAATAAATACACAAAAGAAGATGAGAATAACACTAAAACACCCCAACAAAATACAAAGGGAGAGAGTGAGAAGAAGGAGAAAGGAACATAGAGGACTACAAAAACAGCCAGCAAATAATTAACTAAATGGCAATAAGTACATACCTACCAATAATCACTTTAAATGCAAATGGACTAAATTTGCCAATCAAAATATATAGAGTAGCTGAATTGATATAAAAGCAAGATCCTTCTATATGCTGCCTACAAAAGACTCATTTCAGAAGAAAGGACACACACAGTTTGAAAGTGAATGGGTGGGAAAAGATATTCCATGTAAATGAAAATGAAAAGAAAGCTGGAGTAGCTATACTCATATCAGATAAAATAGATTTGAAGTCAAAGACTTCAACAAAAGACAAAGAATATCATTATATATTGATAAAGGGGTCAGTCCAGCAAGAAGATATAACATTTATAAATGTATATGCACCCAACAGAGGAGCACCAAGATATATAAAGCAAATATAATAGACTTAAAGTGAGAAATTGAAAGCAATACACTAATAATAGGGGACTGTAACATGCCACTTACATCAATGGATAGATCATCCACACAGAAAATCAATGAGGAAACAACGAATGTAAATGACACATTTACCAGATTAACTTAATAGATAGATATATATATAGAATATTCCATCTAAAAGCAGTAGAATACACTTTTTTCTCAAGTGCACATGGAACATTCTCCAGGATAGAACACATTTTGGGTCACAAAACAAGTTTTAATAAATTCAGTAGGGTTGAATCACTTTAGGCATCTTTTCCAACAAAATGGTATGAAACTAGAAATCAATCACAAAGAAAAAAACAGGAAAAAACACAGAAGCATGGAGATTAAAAACATGCTACTGAACAACCAACGGGTCATCAAAGAAATCAAAGGAGAAATTTAAAAATACCTACAGACAAATGAAAATAGCAATATGGCATATCAAAATCTATAGGATGCTGCAAAAGTGGTTCTAAGAAGAAAGTTCATAGCAATACAGACCTATCTCAAGAAATAAGAAAAAATTCGAATAATCTAATTTTGCACATAAAAAACTAGAAAAATAAGAATAAAGGAGGCCCAGAATTAGAAGAAGGAAGGAAGTTATAAAGATCAGAAGGGAAATCAATGAAATAGAGACAAAAACAAAAAACAATAGAAAAGATCCATGAAACTGAGAATTGGTCTTTGAAAAGATAAACAAAATCGGCAAATATTTAGCTAGGCTAACAAAGAAAAAAAAGAGAGAACTCAAAATCGTAGATTAAACAGGAGAAGTTACACCTGATAGCACAGAAATACAAAGGATTATAAGAGACTACTAGTAGTATTATAATATGACTAGGATTATAATTGACTACTAAGAACAATTATATGCCAACAAATTGAAGACCTAGAAGAAATGGATAAATTCATGAAAACATATAATCTCACAAAATAGAATCATGAATGAAGAGAAATTCTGAATAGACTGATTAATAATAGGGAGATTGAAATAATAATTTGAAACTCTCCCAACAAACAAAAGCCTATGGAAAACAGTATGGAAATTCCTCAAAAAATTAAGAATAGAATTACCATATGATCTAACCATTCCACATCTGGGTATTTAACTGAAGAACACAAAAACACTAATTTGAAAATATATATGCACTCCTATGTTCATTGCAGCATTATTTACAATAGCCATGATATGGAAACAACCTAAGTGTCCAATAATGGATGAATGGGTAAAGAAGATGTGGTTATATATACAACGGAATACTATTCAGCCATAAAAAATAATGAAATCCTGCTATTTTTGAAAACATGGATGAACCTTGAACGTATTATGCTAAGTGAAATAAGTCTGACAGAGAAAGACAACTACTGTATGATTCTACTCATGTGGAATCTAAAAAACAAAACAAAACAAATGAATGAACAAAATAAAACAGAAACAAACTCATAGATGCAGAGGACACATTAGTGGTTACCAGGGGGGAATGGGGTTGGGGGTTGGGCAAAATGGGTGATGGGGATTAATTATATGGTAATGGAACACAGGAGATTTTTAAGACAATGAAGTTTTTTCTGCATGATGCTGTAATAATGGATAAAACATCATTATACATTTATCAAAAACCCATAGGATGTACAACACAAAAAGTGAAACTTAATGTAAACTATGGACTTCAATTATAGTGTATCAATATTGGCTCATCATTTGTAAATGTACCACACTAATGCAGGCTGTTAAAAATTGAGGAAATTGTTGGGAAGTAATGGGCATATGGTAACTCTGTACTTCTGGCTAAATTTATTCTGTAAACCTAAAACTGTTCCAGAAAAGTCTATTAATTATAATTTTTTAAAAAGAATGAAAAAAATCTCTGAACATCAGTTCCAGGATACACTAAGTGGATGGAAAAAGCAAAGTGTTAAAGAGTGTCTACTGTAAGTCATCTTTGTGTAAGCAAAAACGGAAAATAAGAAAAAATGTCTATGCATTTATGCAAAAGGAAACATAGGAAGAAAAAAATGCAGAAATAATGGGATTTATACATATGTTGGGGTGGGGGCAGGGTAGAAAGGATGGGAGTGTAAATGGGATATAAAGGTTGGAGGTAGTTACATTTCTCTGAGAATACTTTTGTCTATAGTTCTGACTTTTGGAACCATGTTAATATTTCACATACTCAAAAAAGGGATGGGGAAAACATAAAATGGAAACAGAAACAAATGAACCTAACTTATAACCAAACTGAAGGAGGGGGCAGAATAAACCCAAGTAATGTTTGAATGCAGTATTTTGACTATATATCCTCAGTCTAAAAACAAAACAAAACAAAAACCCCTATAAACAAATATTGAGCTTGAGTTATAGGTTTGTTTCTCACAGTAGAATTGGTTAGCAATCATAAAACTGCTTTCTGTGCATTCTAGGATTGAGCAAATGAGTAAATGTATTATGGATAATGGGAGCCAGATTTCTCACTGTTGGAAAAGGGAGCTACAACTGTGGAAAGGGGGTAAGCTAGAATCAACCCTGTGATATTGGACTAGAATTAGACGTATCAATGTGAACTCTTGATTTTCATGCATACATATCATAAAATATATGTAAAATTATAACTTTATAACTAATATAACAAATTAGCATTTTATGTATATAAATAAACAGAAATGTATATAGCTTGGCCTATATAGATATAGAGGGCCTAGAAGCAATGACACTCTAGTAACAACCAGCACACATAGTACCCAGGACTCCTTGATGAAATGACTCATTCCAGAGTTGGAGCTGAGAAATTAAAAGATGAGTCTGAGGATCCTGTAGAGTCAGAAAGTAAGGAAGCGCTCAAAGAATGATGAGTACATGCCAAAGGGATACAGATGTCTCTATGAAAGGGCTTTTACTGGCCAAATGTAGGACTATTTGGGCATCAAAATAAATAATGATGGTTATGAATTGTAACCTATTAAATAAAATAAGAATGCATGAATCCATACTACAAGTAAACAAACAAACAAATAAAGAGCAAAATATCTCATTCTTACATTAGAATGCCAACTAACAAATGTAAAAGTAATGATGGGATTACAGAATAAGAATTTGGCAACCAAATCACCATAATAATAATTGACTTGGGCAAGAATTTTCAATGGATATTAACACAAGTGGCTGTGGCTAATCAAAATTAGTGTCAACAGAAGGGAACAGATCAACATAGTTGAGTCTTCATATAATGTTCTGAGAAGAACACAATATTATTTCTGTGGTAATCCTGCCAAATTGTGTGGCCTGCATCTAGTCATGAAAAAACAACAAATAAACAAAATTTGAGAGCAATTTACAAAAATAACTAGCCTAAACTCTTCAAAAGTAACAAAGTCATTAAAGACTAAGAAAGAATGAGGAACTGTTCTAAACTAAAGGAGACTAAAGAGACATCACAAATAAATGCAATGTGTGATCCTGGACTGGAACCTAGACCAGAAAATAAAAATCTTTTTATATAAATGACATTATTAGCATAATTGGCAACATTTGAATGAGGTTTGTAGATTAGATAATAGAAATGAACCAGTGTTAGGCTCCTAATTTTGATAATTGCAGTGTGGTTATGTAAGAAAAAAGTTTTTAAGAAAATACATACTGAAATATTTAGGGCTAAACAGTCATCCTGTCTACAATGTACTCCCAAGTGGCTCTGAAAATTATATATACTATACATATCTTAAGAACTTAGTAAAAGAACAGTAAAATAAATTCAGATAAGATAGAAAGAAGGAAATGATAATGAATAAAAGCATAAATTAATGAAATAGATAAAAGCAAGCAATAGAGGAAATGAATGAAGACAAAAGATGATTCTTTGAAAAAACTAATAAAACTAACAAAATTACTGTTAAGATTGATCAAGGAAAAATATGATAGGAAACAGAAATAAACAATATTAAGAATGAAGTGGGGTACCTAATTATAGATACTGCAGACAATGAAAAAATAATATATTATAAACAAAATTATGCCCATAAATTTTAGCAATCTGTATAAACCAAACAAATTACCCCCAAAATTATGTAACTTACTAAGAATGAACTGGAAAGAAATAGAAAACCTGAATAGTTTTATAACCCTTAGGTAAATGAATCATTATTCAAAAATGTGTCTAGAAAGAAAATTCCAGCTCCACAAGGTTTACTAGTGAGCAATATCTCACATTCAAAGAACAAGGAATTCAAATCTCACATAAACTATCCCAAGATAGTCTCATTCATGAACCAAGATATAAAAATAATTTTTAAAAATTAGCTAATTAAATCTAAAAATTATAAAAAATAGCGTATCAACATAAAAATGTATTTGAGGAATATAAATTTGCTTATTTTGATATCAAATAATGTAATCCATGACATTAGTAGTTTAAAAAGAAAAAACAAGTGATCATTTCAATAGATGTAGAAAAGACTTGATAAAATCCAACATGCATTCATAAGAAAAATTCTTAGAAAACTAAAAGTAGAAGGAACTTTTCTAACCTGATAAAGGGTATCTGCAAAATTTCTTCAGAAAAGATCATACTAATCTACTTAAAAAGTGAAGATATTTCCTTTAAGATCATTAGCAAGACAAAAATTGCCCATTATTACCATTTCTATTCACCATTGTACTGAAGAACCTAGGTAGAATACATAGACAAAATTTTTAAACAAAATACATAAGGATTGGAAAGGAAGAGACAAAGCTGTCATTATTCACAGATAATATAGTATACCAAGGATATGTAAAAGCAACTATAGATAAATCATTAGAATAAATAAGATAGTTTAGCAAGGTAGCTGGACATAAAATCAATCTACAAAACTAAACTGCATTTTTTTAATGAGTTCCTGAACCAGCTTCTGTCTTTAATCCATGCTTTGTCCTTAAAATAATTACATATACCCTCGTAATCATATGTCTTGTCTTCTGTTGTCTCATGAGTCACTCTTTTGATAAATCTTGTTTAATCCATACAACTAATCTGTACTTGTGCAGCTGATCACACCCAGAGCAAATCAACTACCCTGATCTCAATTTTACACATCCCAAACTGACTTCATAATTCCCAAACCTGCTCCTTTTCTTTTTTTTTTTAACATATTTATTGCGGTATAATTACTTAACAATAGTGTGTTAGTTTCTGCTGTATCAAAAAGTGAATCAGCCATATGCATACATATATCCCCATATCCACCCCCCTTGCATCTCCCTCCCACCCTCCCTATCCCACCCCTCTAGGTGGTCACAAAGCACTGAGCTGGTCTCCCTGTGCTATATGGTTGCCTCCCACTAGCTAGCTATTTTACATTTGGTAGTGTATATATGTCCATGCCACTCTCTCACTTCGTCCCAGCTTACCCTTCCCCCTCCCCGTGTCCTCAAGTCCATTCTCTACATCTGCGTCTTTATTCCTGTCCTGCCCCTATGTTCTTCAGAACCATTTTTTTTTAGATTCCATATATATGTGTTAGGATATGGTATTTGTTTTTCTCTTTCTGACTTACCGCACTCTGTATGAAAGATTCTAGGTCGATCCACCTCACTACAAATAACTCAATTTCATTTCTTTTTATGGCCGAGTAATATTCCATTGTATATATGTGCCACATCTTCTTTATCCATTCATCTGTCGATGGACGCTTAGGTTGCTTCCATGTCCTGGCTATTGTAAATAGTGCTGCAATGAACATTGTGGTACATGAATCTTTTTTTTTTTTTTTTTTTGCGGTACGCGGGCCTCTCACTGTTGTGGCCTCTCCCGTTGTGGAGAACAGGCTCCGGACGCGCAGGCTCAGCAGCCATGGCTCACAGGCCCAGCTGCTCTGCGGCATGTGGCATCTTCCTGGACCAGAGCACGAACCCGTGTCCCCTGCATCAGCAGGCGGACTCTCAACCACTACGCCACCAGGGAAGCCCAAATATTTACAATTTTTCTATCTTCTTCTTGGATTGATCCCTTGATCATTATGTAGTGTCCTTCTTTGTTTCTTGTAGTAGTCTTTATTTTAAAGTCTATTCTTTCTGATATGAGAATTGCTACTCCAGCTTTCTTTTGATTTCCATTTGCATGGAATATCTTTTTCCATTCCCTCACTTTCAGCCCGTTTGTGTCCTTAGGTCTGAAGTGGGTCTCTTGTAGGCAGCATATATACGGGTCTTATTTTTGAATCCATTCAGCCAGTCTATGTCTTTTGCTTGGAGCATTTAATCCATTCACATTTAAGGTAATTATCGATATATATATTCCTATTACCATTTTCTTGTTTTGGGTTTGTTATTGTAGGTCTTTTCTTTCTCTTGTGTTTCCTGCCTAGAGAAGTTCCTTTAACATTTGTTGTAAAGCTGTTTTTGTAGTGCTGAATTCTCTCAGCTTTTGCTCGTCTGTAAAGGTTTTAATTTCTCTGTTGAATCTGAATGAGATCCTTTCTGGGTAGAGTAATATTGGTTGTAGGTTTTTCCCTTTCATTACTTTAAATATTTCCTGCCACTCGCCTCTGGCTTGCAGAATTTCTGCTGAAAGATCAGCTGTTAACCTTACGGGGATTCCCTTGTATGTTATTTGTTGCTTTTCCCTTGTTGCTTTTTATAGTTTTTCTTTGTATTTAAATTTTGATAGTTTGATTAATATGTATCTTGGTTTGTTTCTCCTTGGATTTATCCTGTATGGGACTCTCTGTGCTTCCTGGACTTGATTGACTATTTCCTTTCCCATATTAGGGAAGTTTACAATTATAATCTCTTGAAATATTTTCTCAATCCTTTTCTTTTTCTCTTCTTCTTCTGGGATTCCTATAATTCGAATGTTGGTGCATTTAATGTTGTCCCAGAGGTCTCTGAGACCGTCCTCAATTCTTGGCATTTTTTTTTCTTTTTTCTGTTCTGTGGTAGTTATTTCCACTATTTTTACTTCCAGGTCACTTATCCTTTCTTCTGCCTCAGTTATTCTGCTATTGATTCCTTGTAGAGAATTTTTAATTTCATTTACTGTGTTATTCATCATTGTTTGCTCTTTAGTTCTTCTATGTCCTTGTTAAACATTTCTTGTATTTTTTCCATTCTATTTCCAAGATTTTGGATCATGTTTACTATCATTACTCTGAATTCTTTTTCAGAATAATAGACTGGCTATTTCCTCTTCATTTGTTTGGTCTGATGGGTTTTTACCTTGCTCCTTCATCTCCTGTGTATTTCTCTGTCTTCTCATTTTGCTTAACTTACTGTGTTTGGGGTCTCCTTTTTACAGGCTGCAGGTTTGTAGTTCCCGTTGTGTTTGGTGTGTGCCCCCAGTGGGCAAGGTTAGTTCAGTGGGTTGTGTAGGCTTCCTAGTTGAGGGTACTGGTGCCTGTGTTCTGATGGATGAGGGTGGATCTTGTCTTTCTGGTGGGCAGGACCACGTCCTTTGGTGTGTTTTGGAGTGTCTGTGACCTTATTATGATTTTAGGCAGCCTCTCTGTTAATGGGTGGGGTTGTGTTCCTGTTTTGCTAGTTGTTTGGCATGGGGTGTCCAGCACTGCAGCTTGCTCGCTGTTGAGTGGAGCTGGGTCTTAGCCTTGAGATGGAGATCTCTGGGAGAGCTCTCACCAATTGATATTACAAGGGGTTGGGAGGTCTCTGGTGGACCAATGTCTGGAACTCGGCTCTCCCACCTCAGAGGCTCTGGCCTGATACCTGGCCGGAGACATGGCTGCTAGTGATGGAGGGTCTCCTGCAGAGGTGGGGGGTGGCTGTGGCTCACCATAGGGACAAGGATCATAAACTGCATTTATATAAACTGGAAACAAACAATTGGAAAATGTGTTTTTTAATGCTTTTTTCTAATGTATACAACAAAAATTTCAAATAGCTGGGGCTAAATTCAATAAAAGATGTACAAGCATTTTACAATGTAAACTACAAACATTGCTGAGCATAGTCATAAATGAGTTGAGAATTGTATCATGTTCATGAATTGGAATTCTCAACATTGTTAACATATCAATTATGAATCAAAGATATCAATTCTCTTCGAATTGAACTACAGATATATATATATATATATATATATATATATATATATATATATATATATATTTTGGCCATGCCACGAGGCTGGTGGGATCTTAGTTCCCTGACTTGGGATTGAACCCGGGCCCCCAGCAGTGGAAGTGTGGAATCCTAACTACTTGACCGCCAGGGAATTCTCTAAAGATTTATTTTAATCCCAATCAAACTCCAGGAAGAATTTTTGTGGAAATTGATAAGCTAATTTAAAAATCTAAAATGCAAAGGATCTAGTATAACCAAGACAATCTTGAAGAAGAATGAAGTTGGAGGATTCATACTACTTGTTTTGAAGACTTCCCATAAAGCAACAGTATTAAGACAGTGTGGTATTAGCAGATAGACAAATGGATCAATGAAAGTGAAGAAAATTCAGAAATAGATTATCTTGATGACTATCTCACACTATAGAGAAAATGAATTCAAAATGGATCATATTTCTAAATGTAAAATGAATCCAAAAAGCTCTATAAGAACACACAAAGGAATAAGTTCATGACATTTGGATAGGCAAAGATTTCTTAAATAGGATACAAAATGCATTTATAATTAAAAATTACATACTGGACTTTACTGAAATTAAAAGCCCTGTGCTGTTCATCAAAATACCATCATTAAACTCATCAAAATAAAATCTTTGTGCATGAAAGGACACCATGAAGAAAGTGAAAAGATAATTCACAGAATTGGAGAAATTAGTGTCATATCATATATCTGACAAGGGACTTATATTCAGAACATATAAACAATCTTACAACACAATCATAAAACGAAAAGCCAACTAAATATGGGCAAACTTTTTTTTGCGGTACGCGGGCCTCTCACTGTTGTGGCCTCTCCCGTTGTGGAGCACAGGCTCCGGACGCACAGGCTCAGCGAGCATGGCTTACGGGCCCAGCCGCTCCGCGGCATGTGGGATCTTCCCAGACCGGGGCGCGAACCCATGTCCCCTGCATCGGCAGGCTTACTCTCAACCACTGCGCCACCAGGGAAGCCCTGGGCAAAGGTTTTGAATACACATTTCTCTAAAGAAGACACACAAATGGTGAAGAAGCACATGAGCAGATGCTCAATATCATTAGCCATCAGAGATATACGTATCAAAACCACAGTGAGATGCCATTTCACACCTCTAGGATGGCTATAGTCAAAAAATACCACATAATAACAAAGTGTTAGTGAGGATACAGAGAAATTGGAACCCACGTAGATGTTATTGAGGATGGAAAAAAAAGGTGAGCCACTTTAGAAAATGATCTGATAGCTCCTCAAACAGCTAAGCAAAGAGTTAAAATATGATCCAGTGATTTCACTCCTAGATATATTCCCAAGAGAAATTAAAACATATGTCCATGCAAAATCGTGTACATAACAGCATCATTCATAATAGACAAAGAGTGGAAACACTCCAAATGTCCATTAACAGATGAATGAATAACAAAAAAACATGGTATATCCATACAAGGGATTATTATTTCAGCCACAATAAGGAAAGAAGTATTGATATAGGCTACGACATAGATGAGCCTTGAAAACATTATTCTAAATGAAAGAGGCCAGTCACAAAAGACCACATATGGTATAATTCCATTTATATGAAAAATCCAGAACAGCAAATCTACAGAGACAGAAAGCAGATTAGTGGTTGCAAGAGGCTGGGGGTATTTAGGGACAGTGGCGAGTGACTGCTAATAGGTAATAGATTTCTTTATGGAGTGATAAAAATGTTCTAAAATTTATTTTGTTGATGGTTGCACAACTCTAAAAGCCATTGAACTGCACACTTTAAATGTGTGATCTGTGAATTATGTCTCAGTAAGGCTATTTAAAAGTACATCGTTTATAAAATGAAAAAGCAAGCTAAAGGGTTCCAAAAGATATTTGCAATGCACATATCTGACAAATTACTCATATTAAATGTATAAAAAGAAATTTTATTTCTACAAATTAGTAAGTAATTTCTACAAATTAATAGGAAAAAGAAAACAATAAAAACATGGCAAAAAACTTGAAGAGACACTTTACAAAAGAGGATTAAAGTGACCAATTAGCATATGAAATGGTGCTCATCATCATTACTCATCAGTGAAATACAAATTAATGCCACAATGAGATACAACCCCAACTGGTTCTAATTAAAAATATTGACAATATGAATTGCTGGAAAAGATGTGGAAGAACTGGAACTCTCATACACTCCTCCTGGAAATGTAAAACTGTATAGCCACTTTGGAAACCTCTTTGCAAGTATTTACCAACACTCATCATATGCTTGCTCTGTGGCCTAGCAATTTCACTCCTCAGAATATATCCCAAAGTAATGAATGCTTATACCCACAAAAAGACATGTACAAGGTTGATCATAATACCTTTTCTATAATAGCAAAAAACTAAAACCAACCCAAATATTCATCGTCAAAAAAGTTGCCAAAAAATTGTGGTATATTTATACAATGCAATCCTATTGAAAAATAATAATAATAATGATACATAAATGGTATCACAACATGAATGACTCTCAAATATATAACTTTAAGCAAAAGAAGCCAGACTCCAAAATATCGCATACTGTATGACTGCATTCATATAAACTTCAAAAACATTCAAAACTAACCATTAATGATAGAAATCAGAATAGTAGTTTCCTCTAAGGGAGTGATGGACAGGGCAGGCTCACATGGGAATATTACAGGGTGCTGAAAAATTTTTATTTTTATAAGAGTGATGGCTATATGGGTGTCAATATAAATTTTAAAAAATTAATAAGATGTACAATAAAGATTAATGCACTTTACTGTGTGTATGTTATCCTTCAATATAAAACAATAACATCATCAATAACAAAACATAATTCAAGCAAAAGAAGCCATACAGAAAACATACTTATGATTTCATGTGTATAAAGTTCAAAAACAGGCAAAACTAGACAATGTATTTTTTAAGGATACATACTTAAGCATTAAAAACTTTAAAGAAAACAAGGAATGATTAACACAAAAGTCAAGTGTTTAATCTCTTGGGAAATGGGAGGATATATATATATATATATATATATATATATATATATAATGACAGAGAGTCATGTATAGAGCTTTTGGGGTACAGTAATATTCTATTTTTTAGACTGAGTGGTACATGCATGTATGTTGATTTTTACTTTTTCCATCAACTTTAGAAACACTTTTCAATATATTTTTTGTGTGTATGCTAATTTTCAAAGTTAAGAAAAATATAAAACTACTACCCTATAAAGGAAAAAATATATTAAAGTATATCACATAGAGTTAGTTCTCTGAGAATTTCACTAATATTCTAAGGCTGGTTAATTTACTAAATTATCCATTCCTTGCCATCACAAGAGTGTTTTATAATTGGTATGGAATAAAAATATTATATTCAGTCATACTAGGGAACTAGTGTGAGAAAATTTACCTGAACACTAGGAAAATCTTCCAAAAGGAAATACTCAGAATGTTAAAGTTATGAAACATTTATCCAGGTACAGCAAAATATTTCCATAACTGAATTAAAAGAGTAATCAAATGAATTATGTATAGCATTGGCAAAACATTATGAACTGATAATACACCAGAAAGGTGAACTAGCCCAGTATTCTTTCAACATATTCTTTCTTTGCAGAATTCACTGAACCATTGTTTATAATAGCAAAAATTGCAAGAAACTTACACCTACCAATTAGATAGTAACTAAACAAGTTATAGTGCATCCATACAATGAAGTACTCTGAAAACTATGAAAGTGAATATGTAGATATTATATACCTGTGCTGTCCAATAAAAGAGCCACTAACTTTATGTGGCTATCTAATTTAACTTAATTAAAATTAAATACAATTTAAAATCCAGCTCCTCAGTTGAACTAGCCACATGTGGTTCGTGGCTACCATATTGGACAGTGTAGAACAGAACATTTCCATCATTCCAAACAGTTCTACTGGACAGTGGCGTATAGATGTCTGCAGCAGGTTGTTAAACAAGAAGTGTACATTATGCAATTAGAAGGTGACTAAGGTCTAGAAAGCTAATGCACAGCATTGTGATTATAGCTAACAATACTGTATTATATATCTCCGAGTTACTAAGAGACTAGATCTTAAATGTTCTCACCACAAAAAAATGATAATTATGTGACATGATGAAGATGCTAGCTGACACTATGGTGGTACTCGTATTGCAAATATATAAATGAATTCAATCAACATGTTGTACACCTTAAACTCACACAATGATACATGTCAATTATATCTCAATTTTTTTAAGTATAAGTTATAAGAATAGATTCATGTTTAAATCTGTATTTGTATTTGTGAATATTTGTGGAAGGATACTCCAAAATGTTAACAGTGCTTATTTCTAGGACTAGCTTGTGGAATTGTGGGTAATTTTTCCCTGCTTTGTCCTACTTTACTTTCTGAAAGTTCCTATAAGCATGTGTTAGCTCTATAACCAGAAAAATATCAATCAATTATTCCATTTTCTGGAAGAAAAATAGACAAATTTTTTGTGTTCTTTGATATATTTCTTGAAATATTTCCTAAGGGAAAGATCAGAATCACAAAGCTATTCATTGCAACATTCCTCATAATAAAGGGAAGTTGGGGTGGGGGTAACTCTATAAATCAAATCATAGTAATACATAAGTAAATTTCTGGCTTGCCTCTATGATGAAATATTATGTAGCTGTTAAAAATAAAATGATTTGATCCTTTTATTTTTTCAGCTTTATTAAGGTATAATTGGCAAGTCAAAATTGTGCTTATTTAAGATGTACAGTGTAATGATTTAATATACATATACATTGTGAAATGATTACCACAATCAAGTTAATGAACACCCCAACACCTCACATAGTTACTTTTTTGTGTGTATGGTGCAACCACTTAGGATCTACTCTCTAAGCAAATTTTGAGCATACAATACAGTATTATTAATTGTAGTAACCATGCTGTACATCTGATCCCCCTAATTTACTCATCTCATAACTGAAAGTTTATATCCTTTGATCAACATCTTTCCATTTCACCACCTCCCTGCCCCTGCCAACTACTGTTCTACCCTCTGGTTCTATGTACTCAACTTTTTTAGATTCCATATAGAAGTGAGATCATACAGTATTTGTCTTTCTGCGTCTGGCTTATTTCACTTCGCATAATTTCCTCCAGGTTCATAGATGTTGTGGTAAATGGCAGGATTTCCGTCTTTCTCATGGTTAGATAATATTCTATTGAACTTGTATACATGTTCTTTATCCATTCATCCATAGACAGATACTTTGGTCATTTCCATATCTTCGCTACTGTGAAATAATGCTGCAATGAACACGGGAGTGCAGAAATTTATTTCTCAAGTTCTGGAAGCTGGAAGTCTGAGATCAAGATGCCAACATGGTGAGGTTCTCATGAAAGCCCTCTTCCGAGTTGCAGACAACTGACTTCTTGCCGAAGAGGACCCAGTGGGTCCCTGGACAGGCAGGAATTCTCCTGGACTTGGGCTGAGTGGGCCTGGAGCTGGTTCACCAGGCTCCTTAAGGGTGTGCATTTAGACTTGAGGTTGATGGGCCTGTCTCTGGGAACACTGAGATGTGTGACTCCTGGGGGGTCCCTGGGCGGGCAGAACTGCTCCTGGATCATGGCTGGGAGGGGCTGGAGCTAGCTTACAGTACCACTTCAAGATCTGCAGCTGGGCTGAGGCTTGTGTGCCTACCTCTGAAAGCACAGACGGGTGTGACTCTGGTGGATCCCTGGGTGGGCGGGACTGCTCCCTGACCATGGCTAAGAGGGGCTGGAGTCAGGTCACTAGCCACTTCAGGGTCCACAACCAGGACAAAGGTCGGTGGGCTTGTTACCTTAAGCATGGGGAGATGTAACTCCTGCCAGGTGCCTTGGCAGATAGTACCACTTAGTGGCAGGACCAAGGCTAAATGGAGCTGTATCTGAATCCACAGGGGGAAAGTGTTGTTGCCCAGTCTATAGCCATGACCACAGTGGGTGAGTCTGCCACCCTGGCATAGGCCAGCCTTGTGAAAGTGGACCTCCTCAGACTTGGTCTCCACTGGGATGTCACAGTCTACTACCTGGATTCCAAAGCTCCCACAAAGAAACTTTTGTCTGTGGATGGCTGCCAAATTATTGTTGCTGAGGGGACATAAGAACAGGGAACCACCTATGCTGCCATTTTGCTGATGTCACTCTCTATAGTTTAAATAACATGAGAAAATACAAAGTTAAATGAAAAAATAGAAAGAATTATAGATATAGTATGCACTTAAGAAAAATATTAAAAAGATCAAAGAAGACTAATTTTAATTTCTTATTTATATTTATGTTTTTCTCAATGGGAATGTATTACCCAATGGGAATATATTTAGTGTTTAAGTTATGAACATAGACAAGGAACATTTCCTTATGAAGTCTTCCAACGTGTGAAATAAAGTCCCAATGATAGAGGGCTTCCAAGCAAAGATGGGAAATTGAATGCATACATTTATTTTTCTTCCTCCTGAAACCCCACTAAAGCAACAGTAAGAACTGTGTAAAGGCTTAAACCCACAGAGACAAAAAAAAATTATGGAAGAAGAGGTAAAAGCTACAACATTTCAGGTAAGCAGATGGACAAGTGGTAACTGTTAACTGTCAGGAAAGCCCTCTTTCTCCGTTCTCAGAACATTGGAAGCCAGGCCTCAGGCCTCCCAGGCAAGAGATTTAAAGATTCTTCTTGGAAATCTGAATCTCTAAAAGAAACGTTTTAGAGAAAGAAACGTTGGGGTTTCTCCTCAAAATGACCTGGAATTTACAATCACCTTTTAAAAAAAGTATTGTGAAATATTTTATGTATAGAGTTATTAGATATATATAATAGATAAGCAAACAAATGAATGATCACAAACAACACTTGAGTAACCACCATGCAGATGAAGGAAGCTCGCTATCAGCCCCAGAAGACTCCTCAGAGCCCCTTCCAAATCTCTACCTGCTCTTTCCTCACCTAGAAATAACCACTATGTTGATTTCTATAGCAAATATTTCCTTGATTTTTCTTTCTAGTTTTACTACCTCAGCATGCATCCCTAAACAATATAGTTTAGTTTTGCCTAATTGGTTAGAATCTATATAAATAAAATCACATAGCTTACTTTATATATGGCTTCTTACACTCAACATTATGTTTGTGAGGTTCATCTATGTTGTTGCATGTAGCTGTAGTTCATTCATTTTCATTATTGTAGAGCTGTGGTTCTCAAACTCGAGAGTATCAGAATCATTCAGAAGCCTTCTTAGAACACAAATGTATGGGCCCACACCTCCAGTGTTTCTGATCCAGAAGGTCTAGGATGGGGCTCAAGAATTTACTTTTCTACTCACTTTCTGGATGCTGCTGCTATGCCCATCCAGGAATCATACTTTGAGAATCACTACTATATAATATTCTGTTGTATGAATATGCCATGATTTGTTTATTCTACTATTAACTACTACTATTTGTTTAGTCTACGATTAATGGACATATGAATTGTTTCCAATTTGCCTAGTTAGATAATGCTGCTATAAATAGTCCTGTACATGTTTCTTCATGCACATATGCACACATATCTACTAGAAATATACCTTTGCTGGATCATAGGATACAGATATTTTTAAATTAGTGGATAGAGTCAAGTAGTTTTGCAGATAGTGTACCAATATATATTCCCCTTAGCACTGTCTCAGAGTTTTGGTTAACCCACATCCTTGCTAACACTTGGTATTAACCATTTTATTGGATCATTCATGTTATCACATTGTGGTTTTGATTTATTCCCTCATAACTAAGGAGGTTGAACAATTTTTCATACATTTGTTGGATGTTCTCTTTTTGGAACAGCATGTTCATGCCTGTTATTTTATAGATTCCTAGGCATTCTGGATATGAGTCCTTTGTCAAATAGATATTTTGCAAATATGTTCCATGGCTTCATTCTTCCCTTTCTGAATGGTTTGCTAAATAGATGCTCTGAATTTTATGTTATCAATTTTTTTCCTTTTACTACATTATCATGTATAAGAAATATTTCTCTACTGTAGCATCATAAAAATATTCTCTTATATTATCTTCTGGAAGTTTTTATTATCTTGCCTTTCATATGTACATTTACACTCTTTGTGAAAATAATTTTTATGAATGTGAAAAGTAAGAATAAAATTTAATTTTTTATTTCAAAATTGCTATCCAGTTGTTTCTGCATTATTTGTTGAAAGAAAGCCTTTACTTTATCTCTACAAATACCACTTTTGCCCCATTCTCTCTTCCCTCTCATTCTGAAATTGCAGCTATGCATATGTTAGAACTTCTCCATGCATTCTCTATAGTTCCAGCTTCATTTCTTTATTTTTCACCTTTTGTATATGCTTTATTAGGGCAGTTTTCTTCTGACCTATCTTTCAGTTCATCAAATTACTCTTCGGCTAGGTTTCATCTGATGTTAAAACACATCCACCAACTTGAGGATATGGGGAGGGGGAAGGGTAAGCTGGGACAAAGTGAGAGAGTGGCAGGGACATATATACACTACCAAACGTAAAATAGACAGCTAGTGGGAAGCAGCCGCATAGTACAGGGAGATCACCTCGGTGCTTTGTGACCACCTAGAGGGGTGGGATAGGGAGGGTGGGAGGGAGGGAGACGAAAGAGGGAACATATGTATATGTATAACTGGGAACATATATGGGATATGGGAACATATGTATATGTATAACTGATTCACTTTGTTATAAAGCAGAAACTAACACACCATTGTAAAGCAATTATACTCCAATAAAGACGTTAAAAAAAACCCCACACGTCCACCAAATTTTTAATTTCAGTTACCATAATTTTCCAATTCTAAAATATCCATTTTGTTGTTTTTCAAATCCCTCATGTCTTTTTAAAAATTCTTTTTAGTATCCTGCCAAAAACTTCAATCTAGTCTTATAGCCCCTTGAGCATGGTAAACATAGTTATTTTAAAATTTGTATGTGATACTTCATATTTCGGGATCCCCCATGCATATGTTGCTATTGATTATTTTCTCTGCTGGTTCTTGTTCATATTGTTTTGTCTCTTGGTGTGATTTAATTGTATATTAAACATTCTAATTAAAATTTGTTTATAGAAATAATTTGAAATTTAAGATAATGTTACCATCCTCCAGAGAAAATTTACATTAGCTTTTTGCCAAGCACCTGTGGGAAATAGCAATATAGAATCACTATACTACAAATTCAGAGATGAATATGATTTGAAGCTGGATTGAAGCTGCAATCCCTGCAAAAGTTAACCTACTTCAAAGTTACCCTTACTTCTATGGCAGATCCTTCAGGGCTCCAATCCAAAACATATGGGATTACCCAGGCCTCCTGCCTCTTAGCAGATCATGGACTCTTTTGCCCCTCTAGACTCAAGAGTCTTTCAACATTTCTGCTTTGTATCTTTGCCATGTTTTATAGAATTGACAACATCCAAGGGGAAGAGCAGTTCCAAAAGGATAGCTCACATTTCTGGATTCCCATCTTCTTTGATCCAAGTCCAATGTTTCTTCACTACCTTGTTTATTCTCTGATACACTGAAGATTTCAGGAAAGATTAGTTCTTTTTTTGCGGTTATCCTCAGTGGGAAGGTTAGTCCAATTTACCAAATCTGCAATTACCAGAAGCAGAAGTCCCCAAGCAACATTTTAGTTCCACAATCTTTAAAATGAGCAGACAACAAATGATAACCTGATAACTTTTTCTTATGAAAGACAGCAACCAAAACAAATAGAAGAGATTAACTTGTAGTAAACAGACCATGCAGTGTTTTAGATAGGCTGTAGATTCAGCTTCGTGTAAATGACATGTTACCTTCCTCTCCCTACCCTACACTCAAAACAGCCAATACAAAATGGTGGGGTAAGGACAAAATAAAATTCAATAAAAACTTCCATTCAAAGAAAGTAAGAATGAGAACATGTGGTTATCACTGCCCTGTAGCAATCATTGAATCCTTCTAAACATGATTGTGATGATTCTTTCCCTCCCTTAGCAGTGAGGTAAGTTCCTCTGGAAGTCCTATGGTGACAATTCTCTTATCTATTTCCTTCATATTCCGCAGGTCTACCCTTTGAAGTATATAGGAAGTGAATCTTAGGAGAATAGTATGCCCTTCTTTGGGGGCTGGAAGGCTTTTACAGTTCACTTCCTGGGAGCAGAGGAGGGAGGCTAAAATGTCAAATAATCATAGGTTATTTTTAGTTCCATTTCTTTCATACTTCTTTATTGAGGTAGAGTTTACATACAGTAAAATTCATTCTTTTTATTGAACATTTATGTATGGTTCTAAATACACATGTAGCTATGTAACCATCACCACAATCTAGCCTTATGTTACCCATTTGTAGTCAACTCTTCTTCCCAACCCCAGCCCCTGGCAACCACTGATTTGTTCTCTGTATCTATTGTTTTCCTTTTCCAGGATTCATATAAGTGGAATTACACAATATGTAGACTTTCAGTCTGGGTTCTTCAGCTTAGCATAATGTATGCATGCTGCTGCGTGTATCAGTAGTTAATTAGCTTTTATTGCTGAAGTGTATTCCATTGTATAGATGAAACAAAGCTTTTTGTTTCTTTACTTAGCAACTGAAGGATATTTGGGTTGTTTCCAGTTGGGGGTGATCATGAAAAATAAACTGCTATGAACATTCACATACAAATTTTTGTGTGCTTTCTTTTTTTTTAAACATCTTTATTGGAGTATACTTGCTTTACAATGGTGTGTTAGTTTCTGCTTTATAACAAGGTGAATCAGTTATACATATACATATGTTCCCATATCTCTTCCCTCTTGCATCTCCCTCCCTCCCATCCTCCCTATCCCACCCCTTTAGGTGGTCACAAAGCACCTACCTGATCTCCCTGTGCTATGCGGCTGCTTCCCACTAGCTATCTATTTTACGTTTGGTAGTGTATATATGTCTATGCCATTCTCTCACTTTGTCACAGATTACCCTTCCCCCATATCCTCAAGTCCATTCTCTAGTAGGTCTGTGTCTTTATTCCCGTCTTACACCTAGGTTCTTCATGACCTTTTTTTTTCTTAGATTCCATATATATGTGTTAGCATACGGTATTTGTTTTTCTCTTTCTGACTTACTTCACTCGGTATGACAGACTCTAGGTCCATCCACCTTACTACAAATATCTCAATTTCGTTTCTTCTTATGGCTGAGTAATATTCCATTGTATATATGTGCCATATCTTCTTTATCCATTTATCTGATGATGGACACTTAGGTTGCTTCCATGTCCCGGCTATTGTAAATAGAGCAGCAGTGAACATTATGGTACATGACTCTTTTTGAATTATGGTTTTCTCAGGGTATATGCCCAGTGGGATTGCTGGGTCGTATGGTAGTTCTTTTTTTAGTTTTTTTAAGGAAACTCCATACTGTTCTCCATAGTGGCTTTATCAATTTACATTCCCACCAACAGTGCAAGAGTGTTCCCTTTTCTCCACACCCTCTCCAGCATTTATTGTTTCTAGTTTTTTTGATGATGGCCATTCTGACCAGTGTGAGATGATATCTCATTGTAGTTTTGATTTGCATTTCTCTAAGTGTGCTTTCTTAAGTCTTCATTCTTGTGGCTAAATACCTAGGAGTGGGATTGCTGGGTTTTATGGTAAGTGTATACATAATTTTATAAGAAACTGACAAGCTGGTATCTATAAAACATCCTGCTAGGATTTTGATCGGGATTGCATTGAATCACAGGATTAGGGAGTATAGCATATGAAAAATATTGAGTCTTCCAATCCATGAACATAGCATATTTATCCACTTCTTTAGGACTGCATTTCATCAGTCTTTTGTAGTTTTCAACATACTGATCCTCCATATAATTTATTAGAGTTATAACTAGTATTTTATGGTATTTTTGGTGCCATTGTTTCACATGCTTTTGATGCCTTGGTTTGTGGATTCTTTTACAATTTGTATGGAAACACAAAAGACCCTGAATAGCCAAAGCAATCTTGAGAAAGAAAAACGGAGCTGGAGGAATCAGGCTCCTGCACTTCAGACTATACTACATAGCTACAGTAACCAAGACAGTATGGTACTGGTACAAAAACAGACACATAGATCAATGGAACAGAATAGAGAGCCCAGAAATAAATCTATACACATATGGTCAACTAATCTATGACAAAGGAGGCCGAAATATACAATGGGGAAAAGGCAATCTCTTCAATAAGTGGTGTTGGGAAAACTGGACAGCTACATGTAAAAGAAAGAAATTAGAACATTTTCTCACACCATATATAAAAATAAACTCAAAACGGATTAAAGATCTAAATTTATGACTGGAAACCATAAAATTCCTAGAATAAAACAGGCAGTACACTCTGACTAAGTCTTAGCAATATTTTTTTTGGACCTGTCTCAGGGTAGGGAAACAAAAGCAAAAATAAACAAATGGTACCAAATTAAACCTAAAAGCTTTTGCACAGCAAAGGAAACTACTGACAAAATGAAAAGACAACCTACTGAATGGGAGAATACATTTGCAAATGATATGTCTGATAAGGGACTAATATCCAAAATATATAAAGAGCTCTTCCTCAATATCAAAAAAGGAAACAGCCCAAGTAAAAAAATGGGCAGAAGACCTGAATAGACATTTTTCCAAAGAAAACATACAGATGGCCAACAGGCACATGAAAAGATGCTCAACATCACTAATCCTTAGAGAAATTCAAATCCCTAATGAGATATCACTTCACAGATGTCAGAATGGCTATCCTCAAAAAGACAATGAATAGTAAATGTTGATGAGGATGTGGAGAAACTGGAACCCTAATACATTGTTGGTGGGAATGTAAATTGGTACAGTCACCTTGGAGAACATTATGGAGGTTCTTCAAAAAACTACCATATGATCCAGCAATTCCACTCCTTGGTACATATCTGAAGTAAATGAAAATACTAACCTGAAAAGATAACACACACCCCAGTGTTCATGGCAGAACTAATTATAATAGTCATCATATGGAAGCAACCTAAGTGTTCATCAACAGACAAATGGATAAAGAAGAAGTTGTGTGTGTGTGTGTATATATATATATGTGTGTGTGTGTGTGTGTGTGTGTGTATGTATATATATATACACACACACACACACACACACACACACACACACACAATGGAATATTACTCAGGCATAAAAAACAATAAATATTGAGGCAGTGGCCTTTGAGAGCAAGATTTATGATTTTATCCCCTTTTCCTCTTTTTGTGAGTGTGTATGTGTATGCTTCTGTGTGAGATTTTGTCTGTATAGATTTGCTTCCACCATTTGTCCTAGGGTTCTATCCGTCCGTTTTTTTAAAATTTTTTTTCTTAATAATTATTTTTTATTTTAATAACTTTATTTTATTTTATCTTTATTTTATTTTACTTGATCTTCTTTCTTTCTTTCTTTCCTACCTTCGCTCCTTCCTTCCTTCCTTCCTCCCTCCCTCCCTCCCTCCCTGCCTCCTTGCTTCCTTCCTTCCTTCCTCCCTCCCTCCCTCCCTCCCTCCCTGCCTCCTTTCTTCCTTCCTTCCTTCCTTCCTCCCTCCCTGCCTCCCTCCCTTTCTCTCTCTCTCTCTCTTTCTTTCTTTCTTTCTTCTTTTACTAATTCTTACTCCACATAATATCAAATGGCGAAAATCTCCCAGAGATCTCCGTCTCAACACGAGCACCCAGCTTCACTCAACGACCAGCAAGCTACAGTGCTGGACATCCTATGCCAAACAACTAGCAAGACAGGAACACAACCACACCCATTAGTAGACTCACTGCCTAAAATAATAATAAGTCCACAGACACCCCAAAACACACCACCAGACGTGGACCTGCCCACCAGAAAGACAAGATCCAGCCTCATCCACCAGAACACAGGCACTAGTCCCCTCCACCAGGAAGCCTACACAACCCACTGAACCAACCTTAGCCACTGGGGACAGACACCAAAAACAATGGGAACTACGAATCTACAGCCTGCAAAAAGGAGACCCCAAACACAGTAAGATAAGCAAAATGAGAAGACAGAAAAACACACAGCAGATGAAGGAGCAAGATAAAAACCCACCAGACCTAACAAATGAAAAGGAAATAGGCAGTCTACCTGAAAAAGAATTCAGAATAGTGATAGTAAAGATGATCCAAAATCTTGGAAATAGAATAGACAAAATGCAAGAAACATTTAACAAGGACCTAGAAGAACTAAAGATGAAACAAGCAACGATGAACAACACAATAAATGAAATTAAAAATACTCTAGATGGGATCAATAGCAGAATAACTGAGGCAGAAGAACGGATAAGTGACCTGGAAGATAAAATAGTGGAAATAACTACTGCAGAGAAGAATAAAGAAAAAAGAATGAAAAGAACTGAGGACAGTCTCAGAAGCATCTGGGACAACATTAAACGCACCAACATTTGAATTATACGGCTTCCAGAAGAAGAAGAGAAAAAGAAAGGGACTGAGAAAATATTTGAAAAGATTATAGTTGAAAACTTCCCTAATATGGGAAAGGAAATAGTCAATCAAGTCCAGGAAGCACAGAGAGTCCCATACAGGATAAATCCAAGGAGAAATACAGCAAGACACATATTAATCAAACTGTCAAAAATTAAATACAAAGAAAACATATTAAAAGCAGCAAGGGAAAAACAATAAATAACACACAAGGGAATCCCCATAAGGTTAACAGCTGATCTTTCAGCAGAAACTCTGCAAGCCAGAAGGGACTGGCAGGACATATTTAAAGGGATGAAGGAGAAAAACCTGTAACTGAGATTACTCTACCCAGCAAGGATCTCATTCAGGGTTGATGGAGAAATTAAAACCTTTACAAACAAGCAAAAGCTGAGAGAGTTCAGCACCACCAAACCAGCTTTACAACAAATGCTAAAGGAACTTCTCTAGGCAAGAAACACAAGAGAAGGAAAAGACCTACAATAACGAACCCAAAACAATTAAGAAAATGGGAATAGGAACATACATATCGATAATTACCTTAAGTGTAAATGGACTAAATGCTCCCACCAAAAGACACAGACTGGCTGAATGGATACAAAAACAAGAGCTGTATATATCCTGTCTACAAGAGACCCACTTCAGACCTAGAGACACATACAGACTGAAAGTAAGGGGATGGAAAAAGATATTCCATGCAAATGGAAACCAAAAGAAAGCTGGAGTAGCAATTCTCATATCAGACAAAATGGACTTTAAAATAAAGTATATTAGAAGAGACAAAGAAGGACACTACATAATGATCAAGGGATCAATCCAAGAAGAAGATATAACAATTGTAAATATTTATGCACCCAACATAGGAGCACATCAATACATAAGGCAAATACTAACAGCCATAAAAGGGGAAATTGACAGTAACACATTCATAGTAGGGGACTTTAAGACCCCACTTTCACCAATGGACAGATCATCAAAAATGAAAATTGATAAGGAAACACAAGCTTTAAATTATACATTAAACAAGATGGACTTAATTGATATTTATAGGACATTCCATCCAAAAACAACAGAATACACATTTTTCTCAAGTGCTCATGGAACATTCTCCAGGAGAGATCATATTTTGGGTCACAAATCAAGCCTTGGTAAATTTAAGAAAATTGAAATTGTATCAGGTATCTTTTCCGACCACAGTGCTATGAGACTAGATATCAATTACAGGAAAAGATCTGTAAAAAATACAAACGCATGGAGGCTAAACAATACACTACTTAATAACGAAGTGATCACTGAAGAAATCAAAGAGGAAATAAAAAAATACCTAGAAACAAATGACAATGGAGACACGATGACCTAAAATCTATGGTATGCAGCAAAAGCAGTTATAAGAGGAAAGTTTATAGCACTAAAATCCTACCTTAAGAAACAGGAAACATCTCGAATAAACAACCTAATCTTGCACCTAAAGCAATTAGAGAAAGAAGAACAAAAAAACCCCAAAGATAGTAGAAGGAAAGAAAAGATAAAGATCAGATCAGAAATAAATGAAAAAGAAATGAAGGAAATGATAGCAAAGATCAATAAAACTAAAAGCTGGTTCTTTGAGAAGATAAACAAAATTGATAAACCATTAGCCAGACTCATCAGGAAAAAAAGGGAGAAGACTCAAATCAATAGAATTAGAAATGAAAAAGGAGAGGTAACAACTGACACTTCAGAAATACAAAAGATCATGAGAGATTACTACAAGCAACTCTATGCCAATAAAATGGACAACATGGGAGAAATGGACAAATTCTTAGAAATGCACAACCTGCCAAGATTGAATCAGGAAGAAATAGAAAATATGAACAGACCAATCACAAGCACTGAAATTGAAACTGTGATTAAAAATCTTCCAACAAGTAAAAGCCCAGGACCAGATGGCTTCACAGGCGAATTCTATCAAACATTTAGAGAAGAGCTAACACCTATCCTTCTCAAACTCTTCCAAAATATAGCAGAGGGAGGAACACTCCCAAACTCATTCTACGAGGCCACCATCACCTTGATACCAAAACCAGACAAGGATGTCACAAAGAAAGAAAACTACAGGCCAATATCACTGATGATCATAGATGCAAAAATCCTCAACAAAATACTAGCAAACAGAATCCAACAGTACATTAAAAGGATCATACACCATAATCAAGTGGGGTTTATTCCAGGAATGCAAGGATTCTTCAATATATGCAAATCAATCAACATGATATACCATATTAACAAATTGAAGGAGAAAAACCATATGATCATCTCAATAGATGCAGAGAAAGCTTTTGACAAAATTCAACACCAATTTATGATAAAAACCCTGGAGAAAGTAGGCATAGAGGGAACTTTCCTCAACATAATAAAGGTCATATATGACAAACCCACAGACAACATCGTCCTCAATGGTGAAAAACTGAAAGCATTTCCCCTAAGATCAGGAACAAGACAAGGTTGCTCACTCTCACCACTCTTATTCAACATAGTTTTGGAAGTTTTAGCCAGAGCAATCAGAGAAGAAAAGGAAATAAAAGGAATCCAAATCGGAAAAGAAGAAGTAAAGCTGTCACTGTTTGCAGGTGACATGATACTATACATAGAGAATCCTAAAGATGCTACCAGAAAACTACTAGAGCTAATCAATGAATTTGGTAAAGTAGCAGGATACAAAATTAATGCACAGAAATCTCTGGCATTCCTATACACTAATGATGAAAAATCTGAAAGGGAAATCAAGGAAACACTCCCATTTACACCTGCAATAAAAAGAATAAAATATCTAGGAATAAACCTACCTAAGGAGACAAAAGACCTGTATGCAGAAAATTATAAGACACTGATGAAAGAAATTAAAGATGATACAAATAGATGGAGATACATACCATGCTCTTGGATTGGAAGAATCAACATTTTGAAAATGACTCTACTACACAAAGCAATCTACAGATTCAATGCAATCCCTATCAAACTACAACTGGCATTTTTCACAGAACTAGAACAAAAAATTTCACAATTTGTATGGAAACACAAAAGACCCCGAATAGCCAAAGCAATCTTGAGAACGAAAAACGGAGCTGGAGGAATCAGCCTCCCGGACTTCAGACTATATTACAAAGCTACAGTAATCTAGACATTATGGTACTGGCACAAAAACAGAAAGATAGATCAATGGAACAGGATAGAAAGCCCAGAGATAAACCCACACACATATGGTCACCTTATCTTTGATAAAGGAGGCAGAAATATACAGTGGAGAAAGGACAGCCTCTTCAATAAGTGGTGCTGGGAAAACTGGACAGGTACATGGAAAAGTATGTGATTAGATCACTCCCTAACACCATACACAAAAATAAGCTCAAAATGGATTAAAGACCTAAATGTAAGGCCAGAAACTATCAAACTCTTAGAGGAAAACATAGGCAGAACACTCTATGACATAAATCACAGCAAGATCCTTTTTGACCCACCTCGTAGGGAAATGGAAATAAAAACCAAAATAAACAAATGGGACCTAATGAAACTTCAAAGCTTTTGCACAGCAAAGGAAACCATAAACAAGACCAAAAGACAACCCTCAGAATAGGAGAAAGTATTTGCCAATGAAGCAACTGACAAAGGATTAATCTCAAAAACTTATAAGTAGCACATGCAGCTCAATAACAAAAAAACAAACAACCCAATCCAAAAGTGGGCAGAAGACCTAAATAGACATTTTTCCAAAGAAGGTATACAGATTGCCAACAAACACATGAAAGAATGCTCAACATCATTAATTATTAGAGAAATACAAATCAAAACTACAATGAGATATCATCTCACACCAGTCAGAATGGCCATCATCAAAAAATCTAGAAACAATAAATGCTGGAGAGGGTGTGGAGAAAAGGGAACACTCTTGCACTGCTGGTGGGAATGTGAATTGGTACAGCCACTATGGAGAACAGTATGGAGGTTCCTTTAAAAACTACAAATAGAACTACCATATAACCCAGCAATCCCACTACTGGGCATATACCCTGAGAAAACCATAATTCAAAAAGAGTCATGTACCACAATGTTCATTGCAGCTCTATTTACAATAGCCTGGAGATGGAAACAACCTAAGTGTCCATCATCAGATGAATGGATAAAGAAGATATGGCACATATATACAATGGAATATTACTCAGCCATAAAAAGAAAAGAAATTGAGCTATTAGTAATGAGGTGGATAGACCTAGAGTCTGTCATACCGAGTGAAGTAAGTCAGAAAGAGAAAGACAAATACCATATGCTACCACATATATATGGAATTTAAGGAAAAAAATGTCATGAAGAACCTAGGGGTAAGACAGGAATAAAGACACAGACCTATTAGAGAATGGACTTGAGGATATGGGGAGGGGGAAGGGTAAGCTGTGACAAAGTGAGAGAGAGCCATGGACATATATACACTACCAAACGTAAAATAGATAGCTAGAGGGAAGTGGCCACATAGCACAGAGAGATCAGCTCAGTGCTTTGTGACCACCTAGAGGGGTGGGATTGGGAGGGTTGGAGGGAGGGAGGGAGATGCAAGAGGGAAGAGATATGGGAACATATGTATAACTGATTCACTTTGTTATAAAGCAGAAACTAACACACCATTGTAAAGTGATTATACTCCAATAAAGATGTAAAAAAAAAAAAGTCCACCATCTTTCTTATCTGAAAAATCTGCCCTTGCCATCTGGTGCCTAGCCATTCCTACTTTTTCTGTACCTTGAGCCTAAGCCCCACCCCCCCACAGCCCACAGAGCCTTTTCCATCCCTGTGCGTCCTGAGCATTCACCCTGCCCACCACCCAAACCTTGCCCTTGCTTAGGCCCTACCCTCCACAGACAAGGCTTTTTCCCCTCCTTTTTCTTTTCTTTTATTTTCTTTTCTCTCCTCCTCCTTTTTACTATTGTGGTACTGATGTACCTTCTGGTTGTTAATTCATCTATATTTTTATTTTTATATTCTTCCTAACATACCTCTTAGTTTTCTAGTCTAATTTTACTTTTTACTTTGTTATTGTTGGGTTATTTTGTTTTTGCTGCCCAAGGCAGCTTGTGGGATCTTGGTTTATGAGCCTGGGGTTGGCCAAAACTCCTGCAGTGGGAGCTCTGATTCCGAACCACTGGACTAACAGAGAACTTCAGACTCCAGGGAATGAACATTCATCAGAGTGAGGTCTCATGGAGTTCCTCATCTCAGCACCAAGACCCAGATCCACCCAATAGCCTGCAAACCCCAGGGTTAGAAGCCTCAGGCCAAACCACCAGTAAAACAGAAGCACAATCCCACTCATTAAAAAATGGGGGGCGGGGATGGCAAAAAAATATGTCACAGATGAAGGAGCAAGGTAAAATCCTTGCTACAAGGTCCAAGACCAAATAAATGAAGAGGAAATAGGCAATCGACCTGAAAAAGACCAAATAAATGAAGACCAAATAAATGAAGACCAAATAAAGACCAAATGAATGAAGAGGAAATAGGCAATCTACCTGAAAAAGAATTCAGAGTAATGATAGTAAAGATGATCCAGAATCTCAGAAATAGAGTGGAGGCATTGATTGAGAAAATACAAGAAATGTTTAACAAAGATCTAGAAGAACTAAAGAACAAATAAACAGAGATGAACAACACAATAACTGAAATGAAAAATACACTAGAAGGAATCAATAACAGAATAACTGAGGCAGAAGAACGAATAAGTGAGCTGGAAGACAAAATGGTGGAAATAACTGCCAAGGAGCAGAGTAAAGAAAAAAGAATGAAAAGAATTGAAGACAATCTCAGAGACCTCTGGGACAACACTAAATGCACCAACGTTTGAATTACAGGGGTCCCAGAAGAAGAGAAAAAGAAAGGGTCTGAGAAAATATTTGAAGAGGTTATAGTTGAAAACTTCCCAACTTCACAAGGAAATAGTCACCCAAGTCCAGGAAGCACAGACAGTCCCATACAGGATAAACCTTAGGAAAAACACACCAAAACATATTAATCAAACTAACAAAAATTAAATTCAAAGGAAAAATATTAAAAGCAGCAAGGGAAAAAAAATAACATACAAAAGAATCCTCATAAGGTTATCAGCTGATTTTTCAGCAGAAACTCTGTAGGCCAGAAGGGACTGGCAGGATATACTTAAAGTGATGAAAGAGAAAAACCTACAACCAAGATGACTCTACCCAGCAAGGATCTCATTCAGATTTGATGGAGAAGTCAAAAGCTTTTCAGACAAGCAAAAGCTAAGAGAATTCAGCACCACCAAACCACCTTTACAACAAGAGCTAAAGAAACTTCTCTAAGAGGGAAATGCAAGAGAAGAAAAAGACCCACAAAAACAAACCCAAAACAATTAAGAAAATGGTAATAGGAACATACATACAATAATAACCTTGAACGTAAATGGATTAAATGCCCCAACCAAAAGACACAGACTGGCTGAATGGATATAAAAACAAGAGCCATATATATGCTGTCTACAAGAGACCCACTTCAGACCTAGGGACACATACAGACTGAAAGTGAAGGGATGGAAAAAGATATTCCATGCAAATGGAAATGAAAAGAAAGCTGGAGTAGCAATACTCATAACAGATAAAATAGACTTTAAAATAAAGGCTGTTATAAGAGATAAGGAGCGACACTACATAATGATCAAAGGATCAATCCAAGCAAAAGATATAACAATTATAAAGGTTTATGAATCCAACATAGGAGCACCTCAATACATAAGGCAAATGCTAACAACCATGAAAGGAGAAATTGACAGTAACACAATAATAGTAGGGGACTTTTACACCTCACTTTACCAATGGACAGATCATCCAAACAGAAAATAAATAAGGAAACACAAGCTTTAAACGACACAACAGACCAGATAGATCTAATTGGTATTTATAGAACTTTCCACACAAAAGTGGCAGAATACACTTTCTTCTCAGGTGCACATGGAACATTCTTCAGGATAGATTACATCTTGGGTCACAAATCAAGCTTTGGAAAATTTAAGAAAGTTGAAATCATATCAAGCATCTTTTCTGACCACAACGCTATGAGAATAGAAATCAATTACAGGAAAAAAAACTGTAAAAACACAGATACATGGAGGCTAAACAGTGTGCTACTAAATAACCAAGAGATCACTGAAGAAATCAAAGAAGAATTTAAAAAGTACATAGAAACAAATGACAACGAAAACCTATGGGACACAGCAAAAGCAGTTCTAAGTGGGAAGTTTATAGCAATACAACCTCACCTCAAGAAACAAGAAAAATCTCAAATAAACAATCTAACCCTACACTTAAAACAACTAGAGAAAGAAGAACAAAGAAAACCCAAAGTCAGTAGAAGGAAGGAAATCATAAAGATCAGAGCAGAAATAAATGAAAGAGAAATGAAGAAAATAGCAAAGATCAGTAAAACTAAAAGCTGGTTCTTTGAGAAGATAAACAAAATTGATAAACCCTTAGCCAGACTCATCAAGAAAAAAAGGGAGAGGACACAAATCAATAAAATTAGAAATGAAAAAGGAGAAATCACAAATGACACTGCAGAAATACAAAGGATTATAAGAGACTACTACAAACAACTATATGCCAATAAAATGGACAACCATGAAGAAATGGACAAATTCTTGGAAACGTACAAATTTCCAAGACTGAACCAGGAAGAATTAGAAAATATAAACAGATCTATCACAAGTAATGAAATTGAAACTGGAATTAAAAATCCTCCAACAAACAAAAGACCACAACCAGGTGGCTTCACAGGCGAATTCTATCAAACATTTAGAGAAGGGCCAACACCTATCCTTCTCAAACTCTTCCAAAAACTTGCAGAGGGAGAAACACTCCCAAATTCATTCTATGAAGCCGCCATCACCCTGATATCAAAATCAGAAAGATATCACAAAAAAAGAAAATTATAGACCAATATCACTCGTGAACATAGATGCAAAAACCCTGAACAAAATACTAGCAAACAGAATCTAACAGCACATTAAAAGGATCATACACCATGATCAAATGGGGGAAGAGCACAGCTGCTTTTATAACAGAGCATAGCTGTTTTTATAACAAGCTTTGTAGAGATATTTATTTTTTGTTTTTTGTATTTTTTTTTTTTTTTTTTTTTTTTTGCAGTACGTGGGCCTCTCACTTTTGTGGCCTCTCCCCAAATCAGACTACTATAAAGAGCCTGATAGCCTTTTGGAGTTTTTCATTAGTGTCTTCTATGAGATAGAATCTTTGCAAAGTAAATGAGAAGAATGGATGAAAGCAGGAATAGTGATCTTCAGAAAGGAAATAATAAACAAGAAGAACAGAAGAAGCATTTCACGGGCATTCTGAATAAAAAGAAAACAAACTTCAAACAACGTAGCATTCTATTTTCAGCTGAGAAATAATAGCAACAGAAGGCACACCAGTTTGTTTTCTGTAGCTATCAGATATTGAACGACTGTTTCCAAACACAGGTTCCAGCATAACACCACCATAATCTGAAAAAAGGATTATCATAAGGGTGTGAACCATCTCTGTATGTGTACTCGTTTTGTGCAACAGAGCCCTATAGTTCTAGCCAAACATGAAGATAACTACAGCCATCATTCATATCGTGTATGACAGCATTAGTCATAAAGTGGCTTAATACTGTATTTGCAACTAAGTAGGACAAAATTTCCTCAATTGCTTTCAGGTGCTTACATACCTAACCTCCTCCAGAGTTGCACAGTATTTTTTTTTTAAGTTTTAAAATAAAATAATGTGGTTAGTTGCCTAGTAAGTAAAGGTGTTTAATAAATGTTTGATAAAGATGAAAAGCAGACCTGGAAAAGTAGTGTGGAATGGGCCCCTGATTTAAAGTGGCAGTGTTTTTAAAAATATATATTTTAAGGTTAGGGTGATAACAGGAATACAGGCATACCTTAGAGATATTGTGAGTTCAGTTCCAGACTACCACAATAAAGCAAATATTGCAATAATGCGAGTCACACAATTTTTTTGGTTTTCCAGTGCATATAAAAGTTATTTTTACACTATACTGTAGTCCATTATTGTCTTAAAAAACAATGTAAATACCTTAATGAAAAAATACTTTATTGTTAAAAAATGCTAACAATCATCTGAGCCTTTAGCCAGTCATAATCTTTTTGCTGGTAGAGGGTCTTGTCTTGATGTTGATGCTGACTGATCAGGGTGGTGTTTGCTGAAGTTTGAGGTGGCTGTGGCAGTTTCTTAAAATAAGACAATAATGAATTTTGCCACATCAATTGACTCTTCCTTTCATGAAAGGTGTCTCTTTAGCATGCAATGCTGTTTAATAGCATTTTACTCACAGAACTTCTTTCAAAATTGGAAGTCAAATCCTCTCAAGACCTGCTGCTGCTTTGTCAACTAAGTTTATGTAATATTCTAAATCCTTTGCTTTCATTTCAGCAATCTTCACAGCATCTTCACCATGAGTAGATTCAGTCCTAAGAAAACACTTTCTTTGCTCAACCATAAGAAGCATCTCCTCATCCATTTAAGTTTTATAATGACACCGCAGCAATTCACTCACATCTTAAAGCACCACTTCTAATTCTAGTTCTCTTGCTATTTCCACCACATCTGCAGTTACTTCCTCCCCTGAAGTTTTGAACCCCTCAAAGTCATCCATGACGATTAGAATCAACTTCCTCCAAACTCATGTGAATGTTGATGTTTTGACCTCTTCCCACAAATCACAAATGTTCTTAATTGTATCTAGAATGGTGAATCCTTCCCAGAAGGCTTTCAATTTACTTTGCCTGGATCCATGAAAAGAATCACTATCTACGGCAGTTACAGCCTTAGGACGTGTATTTATTAAATAATAAGACTTGAAAGTTGAAATGACTCCTTGATCCATGAGCTGCAGAATGGGTGTTGTGTTAGTAGGCATGAAAACAGCATGAATCTCATTGCACATCTCTATCAGAGCTCTTGGGTGACAGGATACATTGTCAATGAGCAGTAATATTTTGAAAGCAATCTTTTTTTCTGAGCAGTAGGTCTCAGCAGTGGGCCTAAAATATTTAGTAAACCATGTTGTAAACATATGTGCTGTCATCTGGGCTTTGTTCTTCCATTTATAGAGCACAGACTGGGTTGATTTAGTAGAATTCTTAAGGGCCCCAGGATTTTCAGAATGGTAAGTGAGCACTGGCTTCAACTTAAAGTCACCAGCTGCACTAGCCCCTAAGAATCAACCTGTCCTTTGAAGCTTTCAAGCCAGGCATTGACTTCTCCTCTGTAGCTATGAAAGTCCTAGATGGCATCTTCTTCCAATATTAGACTGTTTTGCCTACATTGAAAATCTGTTGTTTAGTGCAGCCACCTTCACTAATGATGTTAGCTAGATCTGGATAACTTGCAGCTTCTATATCAGCACTCACTGCTTCCCCTTGCACTTTTATGTTATGGAGATGGCTCCTTTCCTTAAACCTCATGAACCAATCTCTGCTAGCTTCAAACTTTTCTTCTGCAGCTTCCTCACCTCTCTCAGCCTTTGTGGAATTGTAGAGAGTTAGGGCCTTGCTCTGGATTGAGCTTTGGCTTAAGGGAATGTTGTGGCTGGCTTGATCTTCTACCCAGACCACTACAACTTTCTCCACATCAGCAAAAAGCCTGTTTTGTGTGTTCACCAAAGTTAGTACTTTTAATTCCCTTCAAGAACTTTCCTTTGCATTCAGAACTTAGCTAACTGCTTCGTGAAGAGGCCTACCTTATGGTCTATCTCAGCTTTCGACCTGCCTTCCTCACTAAGCTTAATCATTTCTAGCTTTTGATTTAATGTGAGAAATGTGCAACTTTTCCTTTAATTTGAACACTTAGAGGCCATGTAGGATTATTAATTGGTCCAATTTCAATATTGTTCTGTCTCAGGGAATAGAAAGGCCCGAGAGGAAGGAGAGGGATGGGGGAACAGCCAGTCAGTAGAGCAAGCGGAACACACAGAACATTTATAAATTAGGTTTGTCATCTCACATGGGCACGGTTCGTGGACCCCAAAACAATTACAATAGTAACATCAAAGATCACTTATCTCAGATCATCATAACAAATATAATAATAATGAAGTTTGAAACATTGTGAGAATTACCAAAATGTGACACAGAGACAAGAAGTGGGCAAATGCTGCTGGAAAATCAGCACTGATAGACTGCTTGATGCAGGGTTGCCACAAACCTTCAATTTGTAAAAAAAAAACGCAGAATCTGTGAAGCTCAATAAAATGAAGTGCAGTAAAACAAGGTGTATCTATAAAACAGGGGAATGTATGAGAATGATATAGTCATGCTGAAAATAATGTTAAGTTGAAAATAACATCAAACCGTTCAAACTTCCTGCTTCGCTTATTACAGTTAAGTAAAATCATATGAGACTATACTAAGAGATGGAAAAAGAAATGAAATCCTATAGAGTTTAATGTTCAATGGGTTCTATTTTCTGTAAAACTGTTTAAGTTTATAATAACTCCACTAAACTTGTTCACGCCAAACACCTAGGAGTTATCTTTGATTCATCCCTGTCCCTCATACTCTAAATCCAATCCCTCTGCAACTTCTGTAGACTTTACCTCCGAAATATCAATATATCCCAACTTTGTCCATTTATCTCTACCTCCACTACTATCAACACTTTTTAACCCAGCTTTATCTGGAGCACTACAAAATTCTCCTAGCTAGTCTGTCAGCTGCCACTTTTGACCACCATCAATCCAAGTGACAGTGGTGTGGTGTCCATTTTAAAACATAAATCAGGTAATGTCACTCTTCAGCTAAAACCTCTCCAATGGCTGCCCAGTTTATCTAGAAAGACTTCCAGACTCCTCACCCTAACCTACAATCCCCTCCCTGATGTGGCCCCTGGCTCTGACCCCACTATGCTCCAGCACCCTGCATTCTTTCTGTTCCTCTAACAGTCCAAGCTCATGCCTGCTTTTATGCCTTGTACTTTCTATTTCTCTGCCTGGAATGCTTCCTTTGATCTTTGCATGGCTCGGTTCTTCTTGGCATTTGCATATCAGAACAAATGTCCTCTCCTTTGAGAGAGACATTTTCTGATCAACCAACACAGTTATATTCTCTATCATATCACCCAATTCCATTTTTTAAACAGCACTTTTTACCACCTGGTATTTTCTTATGCATTTATTTATTTGGCTACTCCCTACTAGAATGTAAACTCCATGAGATTAAAGACATTATCTTATTCACTGCCATATTTGCAGCTCCTAAAACACTATCTGGAACATATCTGATTTGTGATAAATATTTCTAAATAAATGAATGAAAAAAGAGGATGAAAACAAATTTTGTTTAATAATTTAACGAGATGTTCAGTGGTTAAGATTTGTTGCTCCAAGGGCACACGGTAAAGCTTACTCTCTGTGGATGGTCCAAAATAAGGAACAATCTAAATGTATAGCAATTGGGATGTATATGTCTGTCCTCTTCCTCCCTGTCTCAGAAACATTAGAAATCACTTGTCCCCAACCTCTCATTTTTCAGAAGAGTAAACAATGATATATAACAGGGGTCCCCAACACCCAGGCTGCAGACTGGTACCGGTCTGCGGCCTGTTAGGAACCAGGCCACACAGCAGGAGGTGAGTGGCGGGCGAGCAAGCGAAGCTTCATCTGCCGCTCCCCGTCGCTCCCCATCGCTTGCGTTACCGCCTGAAGCACCCCTCCTACCCCATTCGTGGAAAAATTGTCTTCCACAAAACTGGTCCCTGGTGCCAAAAAGGTTGGAGACTGCTGATATATATATAGGATTAAATGATCACACAGCTAGTACGTTGCAGAACTGGGACTGGAACCCACCTCGCCTGAGTTCCGGTGTGGTGTTCTTTCCACACCTTTCTTATTACTAAAAATAAATATTTTGGTCATTATCAAATACTTGTTCTATTATGGCATAGCAAAGCTTAAAAGATAGGTCTTTCATGAAGAGAACTAATGAATTCAAGAAAGTTTTACTTATGAGTGTATGGTCTGCTATGGGCGAGAACTTAAAATTGTAAAACAAAAATAAATCACACGTGTTCAATCCTCATGAAAAACTAACACTTGGCTAACGTTGAATGATGACATCTAAAAGTTAGAGATGTGTTGCAATACAGGTGCTAGAAGTAATTTGTAACATTGCAAAATGTCACAGAGGATTAAATTTTAACATATTAGATTTTCAATTCACAGAAAGATTGTATATAGTAAATCAATTTCCACTTTAAGTAATAGAAGTTTAAAAAAGGCACAAGCCAATAGTTCTAGTAAGTTGAGTGAGTTTTTTTTAAAACTTATGGTCAGAGTGGCAAAAACTTAACCTGGATATCTGAAAATCTTCAAAATTGATTTATGGAGTTAATACTATTTTAAAAGATTTCCAGATCACAGCATGCTTTCACATTTATATTTCAATTATTTTCACTGTACAAAAACCCTAAAACTTACAATTAATGGTTATAATGCCTCCAGATCATATGCATTACAGGACAGGAGACGGTGATCCTTATATTCTCCAGCAAAAATTCTTTTGAGTATAAAATGGCGGAGACAAAGGAGTCACAAGGTATCAGAATATGACATGAATGCATTTGCAAATCAAGCGGAGGTATTAGGTGACTATCACAGAGCTAGGACACTCAGGGAGCATGAAAGACAGCAGATTATCCCTGTCCTCAAGAAATTTACAATCATGTTGATGAGAAAAAAATTTACATCAAAACCCACAATTGTATTGTACACACATATGCACAGAGGGTGAAAATCATAGAAAGTAAATAAACTTTAAAGGTATCTCTTCCCTGATAAATATCAGCTTGTACTATTAGGCACTGTGAATAGGGTTTCTCAGCTTACATGTCTCACTTTTTGGAGTGCTCTCAGCTTTGATTCTGTAACACCTCAGAGATTCCAGAGGAGTGCTGAACCATGTGACAAAAGTCTTCAGGTGGACCTTGAAACAATCTTTAAAGAAATCTTTTTAGGTAGGCAAAACTTTATTTCGTTTGGTTTCTGTTTTTTAATTCTGAAAGCACCAATTTTATTTTCCAAGGGACACCTCTTTTCAGATGCAAATGTGACTATTTCCTAAACACTCTATTCAAATGTTAACATTATTCCTTTCTGAATGCTAATTAACAAAAAGAAGGAATGGTTCATACTTGGTTCTTGATTTTGAATCGATGTGAAATATTGATGTTTCCCTCTTTGGACCAGATTTTTCTTTAAGGTATCTTTTCGTTGATTGTAAAATACATCATATACACAGAAGGCTGTACAAAGTACATATGTGCAGTTTAAATAATAAATACCCACTGAATGCCCATGTAACTATCACTCAGGTTAAGAAATAAAATCCCAGGTGTTTTTTAATGCACTGTCACAGAAGGAAGGGAGCAGTTTACGATGAGACAGAGTCTAAATTTCCTTGTTGTTCCTTAATCAAAAATGAAAAATTTCCCTCCTCATTTCTCTTTTGACATGTTAGTCCCAAATTTGGAAAAGGTCCTGAAGTAAACAAGTACAAACACCTTACTTCCTAACTCCTGAACTCAAATTAAATTCTTTACGTAATAGTTCATGATGCTCCCTGGTGAGGTATTCAAGGGGAAGAGGGAACGTATAGTTAATGAAGAACGAAATATTTTAAACCTATGCTGCTGACGTTTTTATAATTATGACTTACTGTCCTGTATTGTTGCTATTTTTTTTAAAAAACCTCATGTGAAAAATTTGACAGGGAAGAATGATTAACAAGCCTAAATAAAACGTGGTATCTAACGTGACTCTCAAGGGCAGTGGCCCTAAATACTGAAGAGTGCATTGAATGACTGATGTTTCCTCTTTTGCAGAAAAAAAAAATCCATTGTCTTCTGGGCTTATCACCTTATGTAGTATTTTGCACTTAGGTAAAATCCTTCATTCAACAAGTAGTTACTGAGTTCAATGCAGTACTAAGCACCATGAAGAGGTGAACAAAAGTAGAAAAACATAATCCCTGCCTTCAGGGGAGCTTAAATACACTGGGGAAGATAAAGCATCCACTAATGAGGCAACTGAAAAAAGTACTTACAATCCATAAACAATTGTCTGAGAGTAAAGCACAGACTGAACGTAAAAACTCACGAAACTAAAGCACTTTGTAAGGGTGTTGTTTTCAACTTAGAACACATTTTACCAACAGAAATGTGATAAATAAATGTTGATTGGGTTTATAGGTTTGCCAAAAGAAGCTCATTTAATTCGGAATATAGGGAAATTTTCTCTGTATATTTGCCAGGAAAATACAGTAGAAAGCAAAAGTGTCGTAATACTATTAGACAAAAATTGGAAAACAAAAACGATTATGAAATAGGTTTACAAAATACATCTCGATATATTCTGAATGCTGAGGCTTGAGAAAGAGCATGTTTAATTAAAGCAGGTAGATGAAGACTTCTGTGGAGATTCAGAAAGGAATCCCTATCAAGAACACCTGCAGTCCGCGACATATCTCTCTTTCAACTTCAAAATATATATTTTTCACTTTCATTCACTCATTCAACAAGTATTTATTGAGGATCTCCACTACATGTCAGGCACTGGGAGTACATGGGGAGAGCGCATGGGGAACACACCAGAACACAGGGATCTTACCTTCTAGTGGGGGCTGGGAGGGAAAAACAATGATGTCAAGAACGGATAAGTGCTTTTCCTTGCTTCGTGTTGACCATTACTCTGTTTATGACCAATATTAATTTTATATTTACCACCCTCCATGATTGGGGTTGGAATGTCTCTTTGTTCTAAATGGAACTAAAGGAGGGTGGGGCAAATATAGGGCACAGACATTTCCCGAGGTTTCTGGCAACAACCCCAGGATGGGAAAGGGACGTATGTTAGAAAAGATGACCTCAGCTATGACCAATGAGAGAAAGAAAATGGGCACGATTCCTTTGAGGAGGAAGGGTGTTACATCAGGCAGAAATCACCAAAGCCTTGCCATCAGTCACAGAGAGCTTGGGCACTGTTAAAAGGAGGTAGTTTGCATTGGCCATTTAAACCTGTCTTGGCCATTTCTTTTCTCCTCTTTTTCTCCCTTCCTCCTTCCTTGTTTCCATTCCTTCTTCCCTCCCTCCACCCTCCCTCCCTTCCTCCCTCCCTTCCTTCCTTCTCTCCTTCCTTCCTTGAAGCAAACATATATTGGTGATTGCCAGGCACAATCCTAAGCATGAGGGATACAAAAAGGAATATGACACAGTCCTGGCCCTGGTCCTCAAGCAGTTTATAGCCTAAAACAGCGTTACCAACTCAGGGATTCGTTATATCCAGGGGTAGTACTTTTAACTACTTAGCAACCCATGTAGCACAAGCCTACCGATGAGAATATATGCCAGTCAAGGTTCCAGAGTAGGGTTCTGGAAATCCACTGCTGTGCTAGTAGTTAACCTTGTAGTGGCTGCACAGTGGCGAGGAAGGAGGTCCTGAGGGAGGGGTTGGAGTAGCCAGGATAATTGGGTAGGTAACAGCACTTGGAGGGGGGTTGGTTTGTGGCAGTAACTATTTACCAAATGGTTAACAATGACTGTCATTTAATGATGATATGACTGTATCAGTGGGTACCAATTAAATCCTTAGCTCTAACTACAGCCAACAGTTAGGAAAAGAAGGCAGTGGTTATAGTGAGATTATGTGAGTGAGGGAAGCTTTCCTGAGTGAGTCCTGAGCTTAGTCTTGAGAAAGAAGATTGGCATTAATTGGTGACTAGGAAGGGGAGGACATTTAGACGTGAGAAATAGCCCAAGTAACAGTGGAAATGGATAAATCATATATATAGAATGCCATTAAAGAGACCAACTTAACTGGAAGTGTGGGCAGTGAGAATGTATTGTAATAGGATGAAGAGTGCATTTGGAAGAATGGGTTGTGTGTAGCAAGGGAGAGAGGGGGTTGGTTGTAGTGTCAATTGGGAAGAGGGAAACATATGCTAGGGTTACAAGTTTAGTTCTGACATAGCAGGAAAAAAGGGGGATGGCTACTCTGTCCTCGAGCAGTATGATGAAAATGACGTATGAGGAAAACCATTCTGCTGACTATATAGAGACTGAAGAAGGGTAAGGCCAGTTTAGGTGGCTACTTCAGCAACCCTGGGGAAGAGTTCATTAGGGCATGAACCAGTATGGTGACTATGGAAATGAAAGGAAGGGTTCAATCTCACAGATATTGCAAGACCACGTGAGGAGCGGAGAAAGGAATCGATGATAAGCATAAAATACTACATCTTAAATATGATAGCTGGCTTTCTAAACACCCGAAGAAAAATGTAAGTCTCTAATACTAATTCCTTAAAAATAGCAAATTTAGCCATATAACGATCCTATCTAATTTACAAAATAAAGATCCTAACTCTTCACGATGAGGCGGTATGAACTGATAATCTTTTGATACTAAGAACGAGGCTACTGTATGATACCACAAGGAACAGCATTAGCTAATTTTTTTTACTGTTCATTTATATTAACACAGAAAATGCATATAGTATGAAGTTGTTGACATTTATGTGAAATCTGCTAGATTTAATTGTTCTGATGTTCAGTTTACTTACTAAGTCACTTCCAAATGAAAGTTTTATCTTTTGAAGGTGGAAAGAAATGCTTGATTTTTAACTGAGTTAATTTTCAATTGACTCCTGAGATAACAGGGAAGCTTTAGGAGCCTAATTAAACCATGTATTTGCTCTAATTACTTTAGCCGCAGACTGCAAGGAAACAAAAGCAGCAAACAGACCTGTTCTGTGCGCAGCAGCCAGGCATTTGACGGTTGTTTTCTCCAGCAGATTTTGAGTAGCACAGAAGTAAAGCTGAGGCGAAAAGCCATCATCTGCAAGCAGTGGCGGCAGCCACAAATCACAGGGCAGCCCCTTTTCCTGCACAGTGTAGAAAACATCATTTATCGTGCATGATTTTACTTACGTCCTAACAGAGAAAGCAATCATCATCACTAGCATCATTTTTTGATATCAAGGTAGCACCACATTTTTATCAACATAATTGGATGTTAGCTCACAAAAACTCTAGAGTTAATACTTAAAGGACAACTTATATATTGGGCGAGAATAATAGTGTTTTTAATACTGGCTACTTTTTCCTCTCAGGCTTTATTCTCTTGAACAATGTCCCTATTTAAAGTAACGGTTTAATTTTCAAGCTAAGTAAATCCACATTTCTATTGTTCATTTTGATTTTAGAACAAGTGGAATTTAGAAGACTGATGATCATCTGTATGAGGAAAAAAGCAGATGAGTTTTTATTACTACTGACTATCAATTCAGTCAAACAACTGCTTTCTTAAAACAGGATTCACAGGAGATTCCTTTTAAAGGCAAACTGCACTAAAGGCGTATTTCTTCATTAGATAGAAACTGTTTTAAAGGTACTGTGGCTGTATTTATCCATTGATCTTAGTTTCTAGGTGTAAAATACCAGCTGAAATGCTTGAGTTTCCCCCCTTCAGCTAAAGTGGTAAACAAATAAAAAATATTGTAGATTTCATTACTTCTTATCTGCTGTTTTAAAAATCTGTGCTTGAGATTCTTGGTTCAGAGTCCAAACTTTACAGAAATTATGACAACTTGAGCTTTCTGGGGTAACTTGTCCTAAATATAAAAACAAAAAATTAAGAGACAAGAATCTACAACCAAAGGAGAGTAGAACAGTAAAAGCAACCATCTGGTGAGTTCAGGCCAAATACAAAGTCTCTCCTTTTTGCCTGAACCATCTAGAGGTCTGTACCACCCCTCTGCTTTATTTTGCCTATGGAAACCTGACCTAAACTAAACAACTATTCTATATCATTAAGTTGTCCAGGAAGATGAAAGTTTAAATATATGTCAGACAAGCTACAGCATCTGGTGCAATTCAGTAATGATCGTCTCCTCCAGAGAGCTTCAGTGTTGGAACAACTTTTAGAACTGAGGAGATTTGGTTAACCTATGTAAAGAAAATAACGTTCTTCTAGCCACACATTCTCCCTGTTCACAAATACTAATATTGACCATATCCTCTCCCATCGTAGAAAACACAGAAAGTAAGATCCCTCTATGAAACATTTCACTCTCTCTCTAATTCCATTCTGTTGCAGCCAAATAATATACTTTGCATACAAATAATCAACATTGATAATCTTTCACTGCAGTTATTTAAAATTATTTTCATGCTTGTTTTTGTTTTGTTTAACACATTGATTAGTCCTAGGGGTTCCCCCGCTAGAGTAGAAAATAATGTCTTACAAACTATTGTTTAAGAGTGCTCCATAACATTTAAGAAGTATAGAAGCTCTCTTATAATTTGTTGATATGAGAACAAACTTAGTTCTCTCTTTAAAACAGCAGGTAAGTTTAGATATGTGAGTTTGTTTAAAAGAAGGTTAGAAGTGATCATGGTAACATTTGTGTGTGTCAGTATCTCCCTTCTAAACTACACTACAAACCTCCTTGTGCCAAATTTACACATCTTTCAAAACAGAAGAGAATCTAGCTTAAAAGTGATATTTTTCATCAACAGACTAGGAAAAAACTTGCAACAAATATGACAAGGTTTTAATATCTTTATTATGTAAACAAGTCACACATAATAAGACAAAAAAACCCACCCCCAAAACACTGAGAACCCAACAGGTAAGGCAAAGGACACAAAAAGACACTTTAAAGAAGATAACACTATTGTCCGCAAATATATGTAAAAGGTTTTTTTTTTTCTAATCTCACTAGTAAAAAAAAATGCAAATTAAAAAAACAGTGGAATACCATTTAACCCATCTTATCAGTGATTTTAAAAAAATAACAATATACAATTCTGGCAATCAGTGTGGTGACAGGGTAAACTGATAAAATATTTTTGAAAAATAATGCATCAGATAGAAGTTCATATATTTTAACCCAGTAATTCCACTCCTCAGTTTCTACCCCAGGAGAATAATTCTCAACATTAAAAAAAAAATCTATAGGTCCAAGATGTTCATTGCGGCATTATTTATAATATTAAAAAAAAGAAAACAACCTAAATACCTCGAACAGAGGGATGATTAAGTACATTAATATACAGCTGCCTAGAATAGTTTGCTGCATTTTAAATAATGTTTAGGTTGATCTATAATAATATGGGCAAATGTTATCATGTAATGTTAAGTGAAAAGAACAAGATACAATATTCTATACATTGTAAGCCTACCACTCTATGATAAAATTCTATAAAGACATGAGGATTTAAAAATCTATTATTCTCAGTATTTTCAAAATTTTATTCAACATGCAGTTTAATGTTTTCCCATACATTTTTAAATGTCAAGTTTTTACTCAGAGCACTTTCAAATGCATTGCCTTGTTTTCAAAACATTTCTATCTAAAGCAAAACCCAGTGCTTGGAAAGGCTTATGAAACATTATAACATCTATCATAAAAATCTCAAATGATTTTAATCATTTTCATTTTGGTTATAGGAGTAGGGAATCTTCTATATATGTGACCAAGCAGCTGAAACGTGGGTAGCAGCTGCAGTCAGAGCTCTGTCAGCATCCACACTCCTTCTACCTCTAGCCCCTTTCAGAAATCACGGCTGCTCCTAGCACCTGTGGATATACTGTGCTTATAAACCGGTGGCAGCAGAGGGAATGTTAATGGTTATTTCTAATATTTTGGAGACAGCCAAAACCAATTTCTTTTCTCCCAAAATGGGAACATCAAAAAGGAGTCATTCATCCAAATGTGTTTATTCTGTTACTAACAGAGAACAAATTCTTAAGAGGGCAGGGTTGGGGGTTATTTTTATGATGTATACATTGCTTGGTTTACTGTTAGATTTTATGAATAATACGCTTTGCAGCATCTACCCAAGGGCAAAGGTGAACTGACATTCCATTCTTTTAGAAATACCACGTCCCACCCTCCCCCTCCAAAATCCCTCTTTGCAATTGTGGTCACCCCTTTAACATTTTAATGTAACATGGACCCATCTCCACAGTTAGGAAGCTGAAATCCTAGTAGGAGAGAGAGAGAGAGAGAGAGAGAGGAATTGAGAAACACTTCAGGTTGCACTTACACTCCAGCAGTTTTTCCAGAAACAGAGGAGGCAGTAGTTCTTATTTTTGAGGTGTCAAGTTGTAGACTGAGATTCAGCAAAAATCTTCTTTTCTCGACGCAAGGGATGTGAAATATATTCTAGGATATGTGTTCAGTATGATCCTTTGTTCTAGGTATGAGCTATTCTTTTTCTAAAGTTTTTCGGTCTCGATCAAGGAAAGGGAAACTTAATATTATTTTGAAATTCTCTTAAAGACGCCTTTCAAAGCATCTCCCACGGGAAAATATCACGACAGCTCAACACTGGTGTATTTGAGTAAGAATCGAGTCCGATTTTTTTTTCGTCATGGCTGTTTTGCAGGCCCCCAAATTTGTGCTTTCATAGTCAGCATTAATCTAATAGCCAGAAACACCATCTTTTGCCAACCTGCGTCTCGTGGGCTACAGACGCGCCCTGATGAAAGATTAGGTTCATTTTGAGCGCATCGATGTTATCTGTGTGCCTCAGACTCGCGGGCTTTTGTCAGGGATGAAGCGAGCTCGCGAGTGCCTGCAGCGCAGTGGGCGGCAGGTCTGAGTGCCCTGGTGGTTAACACGTTTCCAGGGGGTGCCCACGCTTTCTCCCGAGACTGTCGGCTCGCTGTGCGCGGCAGCAACTAGTGGACCAGACTGTGACAGAAAGAGAGAATTTATGTGAGGGACGGGAAGAAAAAGAGAGGGCGCCCGGCTCGGTCCCGGGTCACCGTGGCTTGGGGATTTGCATGAGTTTATCACTACCATTAATAGCTACTCGCAGAGGGTTGTTTACCGCCGAACGCGCGACAACCAGACAGCGGAGCCCACTACGGGACGCAAGCCACTCCTCCACGCCCCTCAGCTCCCTTCCTGCCCCCCAAACTAATTAATTCGAGGCCGCCTCCCTGCCAGACACTCCCATTGGCTCCCATCCCATCCAATGAAAACCTTGTAACAGTTTCACCTGGCTTAGGCTTCCCAAATAAACAAACAAACCGTCCCGGAACCTTGCCAGCTCTTCTCCCCTGCACCGCCCAAGACAGCTGCGGAGGCTCCGCCTCCTCCCGCCACCTAGCGCCCCCTCCAGCCAACCGTGCTCTTGCCCCCGTCGCGGCCCGCTCTCCCGCGTCTCTCGAACTTCTCCCTCCAAACCCCGCCTACCACGCCCGTGCCTCCGTGGACTCCTCGTGAGGACCTGCGTGGCGAGAGAGCCCCTCCTCCTCCCGTCGGTCCTCCCGAGGCCCAGAGGCCGGAAGATTCTCCAAGAGGGTCTAGGCGGGATAGGAAGTGGCCCCGCCTCTCGGGCCCACTGCCCCCTCCCTCGCACACCTCTGCTGGCGGCCGCTCGCGCCCCTCCACTGTGTTGGTAGCCGGAGCCACAGCGGCCGCCGCGTGAGGCAGCGGTCACGTGTTGTTTTGCCCGCCGCCGCGCGCTTCGAGTGGAGTGGGCGGGGGCGCGGGCCGAGGCGGGCGGGCGGGCGGGCGGACAGGGGTAAACGGCCTCTTCCCCCAACCCTCGCTTCCCCGAGCCCCCCCCCTCCGCCCGCTCACCTTAAAACCATCGTGCATCACCATGGCGAGTTGCTCCTTCGCTCGCGACCAAGCGACAAGGAGACTGCGAGCTGCAGCAGCGGCAACAGCGGCAGCTCTAGCTGCGGTGGCGCCCACCCCACTTCTTTCCTCGGGAACCCCGACCGCACTCATTGGGACCGGGTCGTCTTGTCCGGGAGCCATGTGGCTCTCCACGGCCACAGGCTCCCGGTCAGACTCCGAGTCCGATGAGGAGGACCTCCCCGTCGGGGACGAAGTCTGCAAACGCGGCTACCTGCGGAAGCAGAAGCATGGCCACAGGCGCTACTTCGTGCTCAAACTGGAGACCGCCGACGCCCCAGCTCGACTGGAATACTACGAAAATGCCAGGAAGTTCCGGCACAGTGTCCGCGCCGCGGCGGCTGCAGCAGCGGCGGCTGCCTCTGGCGCCGCGGTCCCCGCGCTCATCCCACCGCGGCGCGTGATCACCCTGTACCAGTGCTTCTCGGTGAGCCAGCGAGCCGACGCAAGGTACCGACACCTCATCGCTCTTTTCACCCAGGACGAGTACTTCGCGATGGTGGCCGAGAACGAGTCGGAGCAAGAGAGCTGGTACTTGCTGCTCAGCCGCCTCATCCTCGAGAGCAAGCGCCGCCGCTGCGGCACGCCCGGCGCGCAGCCGGATGGAGAGCCGGCCGCACTGGCGGCTGCAGCGGCGGCGGAGCCACCCTTCTACAAAGATGTGTGGCAGGTAATAGTCAAACCCAGGGGGCTGGGGCACAGAAAAGAGCTGAGCGGCGTGTTCCGGCTCTGTCTTACCGACGAGGAGGTTGTGTTTGTGAGGCTAAATACCGAAGTGGCCAGCGTGGTCGTCCAGCTCCTGAGCATCCGTCGCTGCGGGCACTCGGAGCAGTATTTCTTCTTGGAAGTCGGCAGGTCCACCGTCATCGGTCCGGGGGAGCTCTGGATGCAGGTCGATGACTGTGTGGTGGCCCAAAACATGCACGAGCTGTTTTTGGAGAAGATGAGAGCCTTGTGTGCAGACGAATACAGAGCCCGCTGCCGCAGCTACAGCATCAGTATCGGCGCCCACCTGTTAACCCTGCTGTCCACTAGGAGGCACCTGGACATGCTGCCGCTCGAGCCCGGCGGCTGGCTCAGAAGGTCCCGCTTTGAGCAGTTTTGCCACCTCAGGGCCATCGGTGATGGGGAAGACGAGATGCTCCTCGCCAGGCGCTACATAACACCCAGTGAGCCTGTGCCCCCCTCCAGGCGAGGAAGACTGCACCTGCCCAGAGCGCGGAGATCCAGGAGAGCGATTTCAGTGCCAGCCAGCTTTTTTCGCCGTGTAGCACCCAGCCCCGTGCGTGGCCCGCACCCTGCAGAAGCCCCCAGCGAGGGAGCTTGCCTGTCTTCTGAAGCACCTGGTTCCGGCTCTGGCAACTCTGGGGAAGAAGGCAATCCTCAGGGAAAAGAGGACCAGGAAGGAAACGGAGGCGACTATATGCCCATGAACAATTGGGGCTCTGGAAATGGCCGGGGCTCAGGAGGTGGACAGGGTTCAAGTGGCCAAGGTTCCAGTAGCCAGAGCTCTGGAGGAAGCCAGTGCTCGGGCAGGGGGCACGGCTCCGGAGGTGGCCAGGGCTCAAGTGGCAGCCAGGGCTCAAGTGGCCAGGGCTCTGGGGGCCAGGGTGCAGGAGGAAACCAGTGCTCAGGAGATGGCCAGGGCACCTCAGGTGGGCATGGCTCAGGCAGTGGCCAGGGAGCTGGAGGTGGGCACGGCTCAGGCCGTGGCCAAGGACCCGGAGATGGCCATGGCTCAGGCAGGGGCAGGAACTCTGGAGGGAGCAAAGGCTCAGGAAGTGGGAAAGGCTCCGAAGGCAATGGTGACCATGGGAAATCTCTGAAGAAAAGATCCTACTTTGGCAAATTAACTCAAAGCAAGCAACAGCAAATGCCACCACCTTCACCGCCTCCACCCCCGCCAGCTGCAGCAACTGGTGGAAAAGGAAAGTCTGGGGGAAGGTTCCGACTTTATTTTTGTGCTGACAGAGGAGCCACAAAAGAACGCAAAGAAGCCAAAGAAGTTAAAGACGCAGAGACCCCAGAAGGTGCAGCTCGGGGTCCCCACAGGGCCAGAGCTTTTGATGAAGATGAGGATGACCCATACGTGCCAATGAGGCCAGGGGTGGCTGCCCCTCTCTCAAGCTCCAGCGATTATATGCCAATGGCTCCTCAAAATGTCTCTGTGTCAAAGAAGCGCCACTCTCGATCACCTTTCGAAGATTCAAGAGGGTACATGATGATGTTTCCCAGGGTGAGCCCACCACCTGCACCAAGTCCTGCAAAAGCACCTGATCCTGACAAAGAGGATGACTCAAAGGACAATGACAGTGACAGTGACTACATGTTTATGGCTCCTGGAGCTGGTGCAATTCCAAAAAACCCCAGAAATCCTCAGGGAGGCTCTTCCTCCAAAAGTTGGAGCTCCTACTTCTCTCTGCCAAACGCTTTTCGGAGCTCCCCATTGGGGCAGAGTGACCACAGTGAGTATGTACCAATGTTACCTGGAAAATTCCTGGGGAAGGGCCTAGACAAAGAAGCCTCATCTAACAGAGGCCCCAAAGATGTAACTTCAAAGCCTTCAGTTGAGGGGTCATTCTCAAAGCCTAGAGATGAGGGATCACCTAACAAGCGTTCAGGTGATGGGCCCCCCAAGAACAAGACTAAGAGACCTAATCGACTTCCTTTTATTACAAAAGGGAATAAAATCAAGCCAAAACCACAAAAGCCCACACATGAGCAGAAAGAAGCCGACAGCACTAGTGGCTACATCAAGATTGACTTCGCTAAAAGAGGTAGCAATATGCCAGCTCCCTGTATTCAAAGACTGCCGGGTTTGTGGGGCATAATTGCCGACCCCAGACAGTTCGCCTTTTCGAATTACGTGAATGTTGAGTTCGGAGTGCCATTTCCAAATCCAGCAAACGACCTCTCAGATCTTTTAAGAGCTATTCCAGGTGCCAACCCCTTCTCTCTGGACGGTGCTAGGTGGCCACTTCCGCCTCTTCCTCCCAGTGCTACAGGTAACAGTGCTAATGAGGAAGAAGGTGACTACATTGAAGTGATTTTCAACCCAGCAATGACACCAGCCGTGCCTTTTGCTGACAGTGCCATTCGCTACGATGCTGAAACAGGTCGCATCTACGTGGTCGACCCATTTTCTGAGTGCTGTATGGACATTTCTCTCTCCCCGAGCCGCTGCTCTGAACCACCACCTGTAGCGAGGCTGCTGCTGGAAGAAGAGCTCGAGAGAAGACGCCCACAAAGCCGTTCGCAAAGTTTCTTTGCAGCTGCCAGAGCCGCCGTCTCTGCTTTCCCGACCGACAGCCTCGAGAGAGACCTCTCCGCCTCTTTAGCCGCGGCCGCGGCAACCGCGCCAACCGTAGCCGTGAGCCGGGCTTTAGCCGCCGCCTCCACCCTGGTCGCTGCCCCGGGCAGCGGCGCTGCCGCCGCGGGCCTCGAGGCCGCCGCGGGATCTGACTCCGCCTCCGTCCGCCGGTTCCAACCTGCTGCTAATGCTGCTGGTGCCGAAGTGGTAAGAGCGGCCCAAGACGTTGCGGGTGGCTCGAACCCCAGAGCCCAAAACCCATCGGCAGACCTTGCGGGAGGTAACAGAGCCGGCGGGGCTGCCGCTGCAGCCGCCGCTCCCCCTCCATCACCTGGCCGCGGCCGGGCGCCGAGACCCCCAGAGCAAGAAGATTCTGACGACGACGACACGTACGTGAGAATGGACTTTGCCAGACCTGACAACGAGAAGTTCGACTCTCCCCAAAGAGGTTGGTGAGTTTAGAATTCATTTCCCTGAAGTTAATGGTTATTGCTTAATGAATCGATCGATGCACTACTCTGTCTGCATTGTTAGGAAAATGTGAGCTAACATTTCATTCACTGGTGCTTATTTAGCATGGAAAGTAGAATTCAGTTTTAATCATGCAATACCTTGTGATCGTTGCAAAAACTTGTTTTAATCTAATGATAAGTTTCTTTACCCGGAAAGAACCGATTATCATTTAAACATTGGTTCTACATTTTAGGAGTAGTTCAAACTTAAGGATATGTAGCATGAGGATGCTTTCAGATATCCTTCCCTAACGCTTAGTGAGTTATACAAACAGGACATCGTAAATTGAATCCCATCAACTCATTTTCAGATCAACAAGTGAAAGCTGCTTTTCTACAAATGACCATATTTAATTGCAGGAAATTTAATAAGAGCCCCGAATATTGAGCAGTAATAATCAACCGTTAACCTTTGGGGGTTGATGACATTCTCCTTCCGAAAGTTACTTTCTTAAAAAGCAGTCATTGTTATGCTGGTTTGCTGTGATTTACCAAGAAAGTTAAATCTCAACTGTTAGCATGAACGTCTGGAGGGAACAAAAGGTAAATAATCCAGAACAACAGGTGATTGAAAGAAGAGGGTATTTGGCTCTGGAATGTGTTTTTGTGTTGATTTGCTTAGTTTCTACACAGGATAAGTTGCCAGAAACCTTGAGCATTCCTTTTCTTTGTCACTAACAGTGACAGGCAAGTCACCTCTGCTGTGCCTCATTTTCTTCATGTAACTCCCCCCAAAGAGGGTATGGTGACAACACTATAATGGGTATGAATATTGTTTGAAAGGTTTAGAAAGCATTTAAAACATCTAATTGGTGCGTCTTCTGGGCAATTCAGTAAGCAAGATAATAAGGGCTGGAGGAAGACCTGACCCCAGGGGCAGCCTACCCTGGAAGAGTGGAAGTTTTTTTTAAAGGGTTACTTTTCCAAAGGAAGAAGTAAGAGAGAATAGGATCTTGGAAATAAGACTTCGAGTAAATCTGCCGTGTACATCGTGCAATGTTGTTATCAGGGTGTCTGGAGACATTCTCAAGAAATGATTTTGGAAGATGATGTCTCCATAGTCTCAACTGCCTTCCCTCTTTACCAGAATGTGCTGCTTTTCCAGGGAAGAGAAGGGATGGACCCCAGCAGTTTTCATTCCAGTAGTCAGTTTAGTGAAGATTTTTGCTTTGCTTGCTTTGTGGAATGCTTTTGTGATTGGATCTCTGCCCACTGTGCTTGATCAGGCAGAACAAGTTGGGGACTGATCACAGCAGTCACCTAACAAGCTCCCTATTTAGTGCAGGTGTAGGCCCCCTCCCCTTTCTCCCCCTGCTTTAGAAAACTTGCCATACAAAAACTCACGTTTGCAGCACGGACACATTAAAGAGTGATCATTAAAACGACCAAAGGATGCTTTGGCTTGCCAAAGGATTCAATTCAGATCTCCTTTAAATTGTGAGCTTCCCCCAACACACACACACGTACACGTGCAGGCACACACACACAATCACCACTACTACTAGAACCATGCACTTAAAATATACAGATCTATTTCCAAGAATTTAATTCATAACCAGCTTTTCAAGAACAGATCTATTTTATTCTGTAAAGTACACCTGGAAATTGGTCTTAAGCTACTGTTTGAACCTAACTGCTGAAGACACCATTTATGATATTGATGTGGGTGTTCCATAGCCGTCTATGTCCCTGTGGTACTTTGGAAAGGACAGGTTTTCATAGAGGTTTGTCTATACTTTCCACTACTCTTTGTTTAAGCAAAGATGAAAATTAGTGAAAATTTCTTCTTCCTTAAATAAACCCTGTCTTCCCAAATATTATCTAGATTCTAAAATAATTAACATTATCTTAGCATAAGTTACTGATTTATGAATAACTTCAAATGACTTTGTAGCTATTCTGGAGGCTTAATGTTCTCTAAATGTGTTGTTCATTGAGGAAATTCCTAACTTTATTGAGTAACTACAGCAAGGAGGCTGTATCTCACAGGGAGGTAGGTGGTTAGGTTAAAACAAGAGAGTGAATGTGGAAGCACTTTGGACCTTTAAAGCACTTTACAAGTGTAAGATATTTTAATTTTGTCATTGGATTAACAAACATTGAAGTTTTGACAATTTCAACAGATGACTTAGCTTCTTGCCAAAATGATTGGTCCTGAGACTGATTAAAGCACGTGATTTGCTGAGATATATAAAAGGGAGGATATGTAGAAAGAACTCATTGCAGGAAATTACTTTCGCTACCATCTTTATGTAAATTGATATGGTAGAATGTTGTCTGTGAAGGGTTAAGAACAAGCTGGCTAATTCTGATTCTATAAAGCTATAGAATAATTTTCACCCATTTCTGATCTCTCTTCACCTTCCTATCTAACATTAAAAAAAAGATCATCTTAGAAAATAACAATTATGCTTTGACAAAGGAGCAAAGGCACAGTCTCTTCATTAGGAGTTAGATATCTCCCAGAGTAATTTTAATCTATGGCAAATGCTTAGAACAGTTCCTGGCACATAGTAGGTGTTATACATGAATTGTTATACTACTATTACCATTGTTGTTACTGTTCTTATTATTATCACCTTTAGAAACACAAAGCTAAATTAAAGTTCTGTGTCCCCAAATCCCACTTTTCAGTTAGTCATTACTTTCACTTAAAATGGCTTACATGCTTGTTCAGAGTTGGGATCTTCATAGTTGGGATCTGTTTATAACTTGAGCGAAATGAAGGGAGCCCGTAAGGCAGTGAGACAACTTTTTTCATATAACACAAAATTAATATATAATCTCATTTACCTACAAGTCACATTGCATATAAGTAAGGACTTCAAAGCCATTTGTTCAAGTCAGTTAGAAAGAAGCACACAGAAGTATAACCTGGACTTGACTTTTTTATAAATGAAATAATTTAAGAAGTGTGAAGTCTTCAGATTTTAAACACACGGGTTATAAGTATTAGCATTTAGGAGGAGAATGCAGTTTCTTATATGGTTTAGTGTGACTCCTGACCCACGAATGCATTTTTGCCTCTTTTACTGCTGTATCTGATATAGAATTCATAGTTTGAAATGACTTAAGGTTAAAAAAATTCACTGATTTTTCCATTCCAGAGATGGGAAGATAAGAGCAGCTCTAAGAGAGGTGAGAGAATTGGCCAGCCAAATTAGTAAAGTTATAACAGCACCTGGTATGAAAAAGCAAAAAAAAAAAATCTGTAGTAATTACCTTTTGAAATTGTAGACAGTGTTATTAACATGAAGGAGATATAAGCTTCTTTTCAGTGTACTACGGCCAACTCCTCTTGCTATAAATTATAGGTGCTTGAGAGCAAATTTTTTGTTGTATTGGACTTATTTATTATACGTTACTAGAATAAAATCTCCATATAGCAGAGATATGTCAGTCACCATGGATGGGTCACTTATTTTAGGCAACATTCATCCCCACCAAAAAAAAACACAACTGGACAGTCATTTGGAGCAGATATATTTGACTTATAACAATTAAAGATTTCATTCAGTTAAAGTTAACTAAAGTTATTGGCAATCATTATCCATGTGCATTCATTCCATTTTTAAGAGTGATGCTTCCCAGGTAAAAATTTTGGCCATTCACTAGCAAAAGACCTTCTTTAAACAGGGACTGGGACTTGAATATCACACATGCATCAAAACTCGAATAAGACCTCTTGCTTTCTTTTCCTCCCCCTAATTACCAAATATGAACCAAAACACTTCAGTCATTGGCAGGGAATTGTTTGGGGAACAAACTTGGACTTCTTCGAGTGATCCCCCCAAGTCTTCATGTTGGAATAGATGAGGATAACCGGTGTAGGGAGAAATCAGGAATATTGTATGTGATTTAAAAGGAATCGTTGTTAAATTGTCAGCTTGTTGATGGAGGAAATGCCTTACAGTTGCCTACTGCCTTATAATTTGCAAAGCATATTTACATTCATTATTTTACTGGGGGACAGTAGGTACTGGAACTGAAGCTGGTGTTAAGAATTTCCCCCTGGTCAAAGAGGTAAGTGGCAGAGCAGAAAATCAAACCCATACATCTGATTTCAAGTCCAGTGCTCCACCCAGAACACCACACTGCCCTTTCATCAGATGTTCAATATGTTATTTTCCTGTTGATGAAAGATTATTATACAGGCAAGGATTGGGAAAATTTAAAGTCTTCTTGAATTTGATAGTATCCAATCTCGTTGTAAGTAATTCATTCGGAGTGTTATAACTGTGAGCCATCCACCAGAGCTTGGGTCATTTTCATTACATTGAACTGTTTGCCATAGCTTTAGAGGAAAAGAATTTGACCTGTACTGGAATCGAAGGTTTTCAGTCTGGGGGAGGAGTTTGCTCATCTTTACCTCTCAAACACAAATAGTGTGTGTATCTACTTGGATCCCACGGAAACACTGAAAGGAATGAAAGGGGTACATTCAGTAAACTTCCAGTAATGGTCCTTTCCTTAACTGAAGTCACCTATGTGTGGTTTTCCGAATAATCCGTTGACATTTGCCAGTTATGGCCAAAAGTCTTTCAATTCCATTTTTTCCATATGTATAAAATCTGATATTTTAATCTGCACCATCATGGTGGGAAAAAACAGAATAAAATGAGACAGGTGGAAGCAAAAGCACTGTAAGAAAGAGATGCTCTTCATTTGTTTAAAAAGCAAATTTGCTTTTGGCAGTCAGGAAAGTAGACTTCAGAAGCCTTGAAAATCAAATCCTCTCCTTGGGACCAAAAAATCCGTTTTTAAATTCATTTTGTTTAGCACCTTTTTGAAAATGCTTTAAGACTATGTAAAAATAGCTCAAATAGCTCAGACATTTTATTGGCAGTATTGGAAAATAGCTTTTGTCAAATGCTTAATTAAAGCCTGCAGTATGTTTTGTCTCAGAGGTGCTGCCAGGCTCAAAGATGGTGAGGATCATTTACTGGAAAGTACTGCTTGGTCCTGAGTGAGAAATGAGAGATGAAAAAGGCTACCTTTTATAATCATGAAATGAATACATTACAGCACACTCAGTTTTTACCACAACTATTAGATTGCTAATTTTAAAGCTATTGATAAAATTGCCAAGATAATGCACTCACCACATGAAATGAAAACACGTTCTCTAGCAATTCTGCATTGGTTATTGGTTGTGCAGCAACAGGTCTTAGATTTCCATCTTCTTTTGAAAATGTTGGGCTGCACACTTGAGAACTACGAATTTTTAAAGATTTTCTTTAATGTAGACCTCTATCCTAGTTTAAATTTGCATTCTTGTACAGGGTACCTTACAATTTCTGACTGAGGACTTAATTCCTTTTAGAATTAATGGAAAATATGTAGTTAAATATTTATTTATTGAAATGAGAAAATTATTGCTATTTTTTCCCTGGCTTCCTGACGTGCCCTTTCTTATTGGTTAGGGTTGCATTGATTGCATTATGTGAGTCTTACCCTCCTGTGCCCTTTGCCAAACTTGTGTCCCTAATTTCAGGAAAACATGCCTTTCCTGGTCTCTCTCTAGCTGTAAAGGTGAGGCTGCTCTGGGAGTCCCTCGAGGCCCCCAGAGGGAGGATTTCTTTCCCCAGATGTTGCCACTCCTAGTTCACAGGCTGCTTGCGCTTAGCTCGCAGGAACAGCCTTCCTTGTGGCCTTCTTGTTCTGCAGGTCCTGGGCTGTGCTGCCTGCCCTGCTCTCACTTGTTGGCACAGAGGCAGCTGGGCTGGTGTTTAAAGCCGTTTTCTGGTTGGGTTGACCACAATATGTCTGATGCTAGCCAGACCTTCTGGATTTACTGAATATCCAATTCCCCATAAACTGTAGTCACTTGAGCTAGTTTTCACAATTTATATAATTGGCCTCTCTATGATTACTAATTTGCTACTTGTAGACTTGAAACTCAGAGAGAATATCCACGAAGACTACCTCTAAATTCACCTTGAAAATGATTCACGTGTGCACCCACGGTGCCCTTGAAGGTCTGACCAATAAGTGTGGTGTTTAACTCCTGCCTCTTCATAAGTTGTGCCTCTGGTCTGGAAGGCATATCAACACTGTCCTCACACGCAAACCTGCCACCTCCTATGAAGGACTCCTTGTTGTGGCTGCAGCTCTGACCATAGTTTCTCCTGCCACCCTGCCCCCAGCTATTTTAGCTGCTTGAATTTAGGGGACCCTATTCTTATTGCCATGGCTAGAAGAGATCTTTTCCTGGAGCCTCATATTGAAACTTCAAACAGATCTCCCCACAGAAATGATAAGTGACCATTGGGTGCAGTCAAAATCGTTCCTCTCCCAGTTCAGGACCTGCATAGGTTTAATACAGGCATGTGTGGGTGAACCTAGGAACCTATCCGCCATTTATTTATAACATTGTTTCCGTAGGATAATTTATTCTGAGCTTCAACTAAACAATGAGGCTTGGAATATGTCTCTTTTGTAAATCGGAGACTGCCTATATTAGAGTTCTAGTAACTTGCATTCTTTAAGTCTGCAGTAACTAGGCAGCAGAGTGAAGTGGCCCAAGTGTGTGTTGGGAGGTAGTGGCGAAGCTGACCTGCGAGGAAAATCCTGTAGCTGATCCCCAGATAGTTTGTATCCAGATAATCAAGACTGGAATGAACATGCATAAGTGGTCCAGGGCCTGCCTGCGAAGGGCAGGTGTGAAACAATTGAGCTGACCTTTGGGGAGATGGAGGTTTACCAGCGTCATCCATTTCCCTTAACAGATTCTTTTGAGTATTCCATCACAAAACCGTTGCCGCCATGAGGAGAAGCATATTTGATCTTCTAATCTGTAAAGGAGACAACAGTCCGCTGTGATTGGTGTTGTAAAGACTAGCAGCAATTATTGCTAGTTTTCACCCTTGAGGGACAGCACTTCGATTTTGATCAGGCTCTTGAGGGTCATCCTCCCATATATTTACAGGGCACAGAAAGGTGTGATGATCTGTTCTTATTGGGGGAAAAAAACTGTACATAAGCCAGAAGCAGTGCTAAGCTAAATAATGTAACTGTATTACTATACACTCGTCTTTGGGGTAAATGCTTCCATTTCTCCTCATTTACTTTCATTTGCTTGTCTTCAATGCTTTGTTTGCCCCTGCTTGTTTGTGATCACCAGTTGATCATGGGGATGGCTAGCATGTTGACTAATAAACAGTGAGAAATTTTCAAAAGAACTTGAATTTTTTTTTCAGTTCTAGGAAGATTGGAGTTAGAAATATAACTGAGGCCACGAGATTGGGGAGAGTAGAAAGAGAATGAGAGGCTAACTGGATATATCGTTATCATTTGGGCTTCTCTGGGCAGGGGAACCACTGCTGTGTTGGACTTCAGGCTGTAATAGAGGCATGTTTGCAATTCATGTGAAGAGGCCTGGAATGCCCTGGAGGAACTGCCTTCCTGGCTCACCCTGCACATTTCCAGGGATATTGAAGTCATGTGTGTTTTATTAGTATACTAAAGATTAATGTTTAGGTTTATATCGTTAGACAAATTGAACCAGAAACATTTACTGCGTTTGTTTTTGAGAAGAAAATGATACCTGCCAGATTTGGGGGGCCAAGAGTAGGAAAATATTCTGACCCATCCAGAGTCCATTGAGTTTTCTCCCTTACGGAGAAAAACTGCTTGAAGAGCATACCTCCCATTAAAAGGGGTGGAATTAACTTGTCATTAAAGAGATCTTTGGTTAATCAGAAAGTAAGAATACCTGGTACAGTAATTGTTTACAACCTGTCAATCTCAAGTGGAAGTAATCCATCAAAATCAGATCACATTCTTAAAAGCATCGACATTTACCTTTCTGGTGGTGGAATGATATCAAAATGAACAGGAAACAGAACTAAGATATGACTGTCAGCCCTTTGATTCATTTTGCAGACTGTTTTTGCTGGAGTTTTAATCCCAAATTGCTTTCCTTTGCCACCCAGCAAGCTTCTGGGTTATTTCCTACGCTGTTCTTTGGAATGTGCTCCGGGAATGTAAGCTCATTTTAATATTGGCCTAAGTAAAACAGGATTATAAAGGTAAACCTGTGGGTCAAGTTCCCATAATGCATTTCAAAAGCAAATTAAATTATTTTTGGATTATCTTGTTTTGGATAGCATTATTCCTTTCTACCAGCATGGCTAATCAAGAGTTGACAAATATATTTTGTAAAGTAAACGTGAAATCACACCATTATTTGCTAGGTTTTAGTATGTTGTCAACCATTCACTCAATGCCGGTGTGTAGGTGTTATAGGAAAGCAGTTGAAATATGAATCAAATTTTTAGTAGAGCCCCTGTCATTTTTTTAAAAAGTAAGACGAAAGAAACCGCTAATAGCAACAAATGCCCCTAAGTTCAGGCTTAGTGTAATGTTGATGGGGCAGTTAGATGGAGCTTAGTTTGTATGTTTCTAGAAAAAATACCTGTGAAATATAGTAGATTATAGAGGGTAGTAAGAAATCTCTTTTAAAGCCCATTCAGTATACTATATATGAACATATTTTTATATTAAAACAAAGTAGAAAACTAAATACCTAATTTAGTTTTGATATTGCCCCTGCAATATCTTTCTAACCTTAAATTTCTGTTAAAATCCTCTAGCTGACAGGAGCTTCAAAATTCCACAATGTCTAGCCTAATTTTGCAGTGGATAACTGAGTTGCTAGTATGTACTGTCGTGGTTAACCTCTAGCTATCACACCTTTCATCCTGTGTAAAATTGATAGATACATAGAATCTAAAGTTTCCTAAGCCCACTACTGACAAGAAAACTTAATGTCTTTACTAATCTAAGGTGTAATTTAAAAAAAGAAAACTTTTAATGTGGAGGAACGGCCCTATACAATGAATCACGATGAATAGCCATAAGTAGGTGGGAGGGGAATGGAGAGCTTTGATGCTTCATCCAGAGGCAAGTTGTTACATTTTTAAAACCTCTGATGAAAGAATGAATGGTTAAAACGTATACTGCTGGTTTAATGCAAGATCTTGTACTTGAAGCCTACTCTGGGGGAGGGCGGGGGCGGGGTGTGTGTGTTCCATGGATTTTTTTACATGGCTATAATGAAATAGAATATTTGGTTCTTTGATGTGACCTGATCTTAAATTAACACTCAGATCCCATAATCGATTTGCTGACCATTTTATCCCCATCCCTTCTCCAGTTCAGCACCTTCTTCAATGTACCAGACACCCTTCCTCTGCCCCACTCCCGATTATGTACCCTCTCAATAAGCAGAAGGCCAAGAGAGTAATACCAGACTTCTTTCTGTTAGACAGATGGAGATTTCAGTCATATCTCCTTTACAGGTGTGATTTTGCTCTTTTAGACAAAATTTAGTGATTGAATCTGGAGACTAGCACCAAGTCTATGCTTAAAGCCTTTGACTCGTGCCACATAATTTGATGAAGGCATAATCAAGCATGTAGGAGAAGAGAAAATTTCTCTTTGCCCAATGCCAGGCTCGCTTGCTGGCCCCACTGGGAGAAAGTAGAGCAGTGCACGCACATTGATTGACAAAGCTGCTGTCCACCAGAAAAGTCAGAGTGGAGCCTGGGGTCAAAAGGAGTAACTGCCCTTGCGCCTTTGCTGGGCTTGTGCTGGCGTTTCAAACGTCACAGGCAGCCAGCTTCGTTATGCATGTCTGTGCAAAGGCAGTCTCCTCAATATGGCTCCCCAAAACTACTAGTTCGATTTCGTTTTGTTTTGTTTTAGAATAGGGTGCGGGTAAAAGCGCTTCACACTTTAATTCTGAAAGTAACTTTTATTCTGTCATTTTTTTTCCTAGAGTGATTACATTGCCACAAAAACACATTTTAGAAGAAAAGTGATGCTTATGGAATTTCATCTTTGTCTACTCCAGATCTGCCTAAAAGAAAGAGAAATAACAGGCTTCTGAATAGAAAGCAACCTGAATTTCTAAAAGCCTACAAGTGGATGCTGTCAGTTGAATGATCCTACAACAGATCATTCGTACTGCTGCCTTATAGATCCAGTGATTTTGAATTAAGAAATTCCCACTGTATTTTCTTTTTGTTTTCTGGCTTCCCTCCCCAATCTGTCTTTTTGAAAGGAAACAAATACTATAAAAGTGAGCATCTCATAACTCATTTCCTCTTTTAAAAAAAATGTTATTTACATATGTGTAAATTTGGCCAGTACCCATTTTACTAATGTATAATACTTAGATTAAGTTTTGAAGTTGAAAACCTTTGAAATAAGAGGAGATAAAGAAGAAAGGTATGTTCCTGAGAAGGTAGGTATGATCTGGAATCTTTTTTTTCTGAGTAGTATATACACAAAACTTTTCTTGATCAAGGAATTAAACATGAACTGAACTGATACCTTGATGGGACATTTCTAATATTTTAAAGGCAGCACCAAAGGGCAGATTATCTCAGTTTTGCTCATTAACAAAACTGCAACATTCTGTCCACATTAAATGTTAACTAAACTGATACTGTGATCGAACATTTCCAATGTTATAAAGGCAGAACTGAGAAACAGGTGATCTGTTTCTTCTTATACAATACTGTGATGTTCTGCTTGCAAATCAATTGAGGATTTCCAAACTCATTAATTTAAAAAAATTTTAAAACCTACATTTTCCCCCTAAAAGAACCAAGTTCTTCAAAACGTTTCCTCACAAAGACCCTCTCTGCCACTCTGGGCCTCCCCCTTTCACCCTCCATTCTTCCCCTCTTTCTGGCTCTTTCCTTGACACATACTTTCCCTCCTATGCCCAGGGCTCCTATAAAGAGATCAGTTTCCCATATTCAAGACATTAGCGTATACATATCAATCAATATTCTGACTAAAACTTAAGCCAAAAGGAACCTCTTATAAGGTCTTGTTTCCCTTTGGACAATGAGACTATGTAAGATGTACCAAATTAAAAAAAAAGAAAAAAGAATCAGAGCAAGCTCGCCCCTCCCGTTTTTGCTTGCCTCTGATGGAAACTGAATTAAGATTTTAGGAACCTGGACCTTTGAGAACATGACACTAACAGGTGGTGATCACAGAGGATAGGTACAAAGGTCTTGAAGCTTGCTTAGAGCTTTGTTACGTGGTGGCACACAAATCACGACTTGTACCATCACTGGCAAACCTCATCATATCAAAGATGGGTGTGAGTGTCTGTATAACTGTGTGAGTGCTAACGTGTGTGCACACCTTTTGTGTACATGTGATTGTAGATGTACCTGTTGTGCGTAACTCTGTTTAAAAAAATTGCTTTGCATTTAATGTGCAACTTTGAAATAGTATAACATTTACCAGAAGTTTTTCGCCACTTGGTTTTGATGTCTTTGAACGTGTACTTCTATCTTCAAGCAGGCTTATAGTACATGTGTTGCTACACTAACTTTTCCGAAGAACCGAGTTGACTTCTATGATTTTTCCTTGCCTACCAACCAAAGGGATGGGGGGGGGGGGCTCTTTACTGCTTGTTCCCTTGTGAGTGGTGCTGAGGAGAGGATAAGGCTGCAGTACCAATCACTACTCCAGTTACTGGTCACTGCTAGGGTATCAGTTTCATCAGTTCCTTCAGACTCTTCTCTTTTTCCAACCTAATCAAAGAATTCAGTGTGGCTTTTGTTCATCATGGTAACAATGCGTCTTTAGGCAGCCTTTTCTCAAGCCTTCTGTCACCATTTTATTTTCAAGTAAGTTAAGTCATAATCGTTCAGAATTGTGGAATGAAAAGATTATTTGGGGGAAAATGCTGTATTGCTTTATTTGCATATTAGGTTCAGAGGCTGCCAGCAGACAGGGTACAGCACAGATGTGACACTGCTGAATAAATGAATGGGAAACCTCATACACAACAGTACAAATAGTAACAGGTACAAATAGTCACAGGTACAGCATAACAAATATGCAATCTTTTGACGCTACTTCTTAGTTTACAGACACAACTAATTTATTCAGTATTGTGATGGAAGAATCTTTTTAGAATATGTGTACCAATATATCACTTACCGTCCAGCTACCAGTTTATGCTGCTGTTAAGAAAAACCAATGATGGAACGATTTTTTGTGACGTCTACATTTCATTTGGTATCAGACATAGTCACTTGGTCAGTAAAATCTAAAACTTTACAGTTCCAACAGTTCATTACATTTGCTATTTCTGCTTCACAGATCTGCTTTGAGTTGCTCTGGCTTTGTCTTCCTTTGTAAATACTCTTATATTCTTTTTTCTTTGTAAACATCTCATTTGCAGTTTTGGGAGACAAACGTGCAACTCTGTATAGTGTTTATATATATATCCGACTTGCCTTTCCATAGAGCTACTCGCAATAAATGTGTTCATGAAAGTTATTTGTGTGGAGACTCATTTTTTCTTAATAGTGTTATCTCTACTACTTCATTATAAATATATTTTTCTGCTCCATGGTAGGATTGACTGCATTTTTCAGAATAAAGCAGTTGGGATAACTGAGGGTTTGGGTTAAAGTTACTATGCCTAGAAACTTGAGGCTTTTTAATAGAGTTAATATCTCCCAAGTCTTGATTCTCCAAAAGTGGAGCTTATACTGCGTGGCATGTGGGACCTTAGTTCCGTGACCAGGGTTCGAACCCGTGCCCCCTGCAGTGGAAGCACAGGGTCTTAATCACTGGGCCACCAGGGAAGTCCCTGGTGTAGAACTTAACCTGAGTTTTCATGTCAATCCTGATAACGTGTGAATCCCAAGTAGAAGGGACTACTCAGTAAGGTTTCAGGTAATCAGTTACAGTTTTCTTTTGTCTCCTTCTCTTGCCACTTACTCTTGCCCTTTAAATGACTCCCTTTTTATTTACTTATTTTTAACCCCTGGGAAGATAAATATGAGTACATGGAAAATTCACCAATGAACAGACAGCAAACATTTCTGCATTGATGAATGGATTGAATGTCAAGAATATATTAGTAAATTGTATTGTCAGCCTAATCAGAAGCCAAAGGTTTAAAGGAACACTAGACAAATGATTGCATCCCCGATTCCTTCCTTTACCAAATCGCCCTTGCCACAGAGAAGGGCAGTGTAATAAGACTTTGGGACCCATGCTTGCTCAAGGATCAACGGGGAAATGGGGGACGGATCAGTGGAGTCAGATGGGCCACAGAGTAGGAAGCAGTTCCCACGTCACGTGCATAAGCCACGAGCTTCATGGATTGTATGTTTGTGGACAATTGAGTTCATTATACAGCTTGAGTTTACTTGATGCACCTAAGAAGTTGTGTGTAAAAGAATATCACAGTGGGAATGTATTAGTTAGACTGCCTTTATCATTAGAAAGTGTCCACAACAGAGATCATCTTAAAATCTGTAATTAAAATGTGTATATGTGTACATGTATGTGTACACACACATATATATATATACATATACACACACTTTACAGATTTAATATATCTATTTATCTATCTATATCTATATATATGGATAGATCTATCTCTCCTCTCTTCAAGGTAGGCAATCTATATTTGCCAAGGCATAGCCCAAATATATTTTTTTCATCCCAAACAGCCCCTCAAAGACAGATAGGCACATCTGTGCTTTTCAGTCTATATAATCATTGTATACTCACTTGCTGATTCACATCTTAATGGAACTTGAATTCCTGCAATAGTAGGCATAGTCAGTGTGGCTGCTTTGACTATCAGCAGAACTTGCCAGCTGGAAAGCTCTGTGTTGAAGAGTATGTGAACAGAACTTCAGCTTCTCCACTCCTCTAATCACATACATAGCAGCCACGTGCTCACTGTACAATGTGAAGGGGTACTGTTTCTTTAAAGCATAAAACCTATTCAGAAGACTTGTCAGGTAAAACATGCCTAAGTATACACAAGTTAAGCACCTTCGGTGACTGCTTAGAAAAATATTACTAGGTGGTAACTGACCCCAAAGGGCATCTTGGAAATGCACCAAAATGCTTTTTAAAATGTTTTGAAAACAAAAATGCTCAAAGGCAGAACCTGGAAAATGTGAGTATGAAAATACGGGAAACCAGATCAGGGCCCCTAATTTATAAAATGTGCAAAAGAGAAATCATGCAAAATTAAGGCACAGAATGAGGCTCAACTGTATTCTGTTTTAGAAAAACCAATACATTTTCCCTCCAAGACAGGCATTTTAACGGATGCTGGTTTTCAGGCAGCTACCTTAAGTCCCAGTTCGCTGCTTACGCGTACTTTGGAGATAAGAAATGCAACTGAGCTGTACAAAATGAGACAACTTCCCTCCTGTCTCTTGTGCATGATAAATGCTAAAGCAATTAGGAACCACTGTTGCATACTACATTGGAATTTGTCAGTAACATCAGTGCTGCGCTATATAAATGGGGGAAACTTTTTAAAGTCCTGAGAATTTCAGAGAAGACCACTGATTTAACTTAAACATTTGGGTCCATAGAACTGAAATAGAAACAATCCCCTCCTTGACCTTTCTTGTTTGTTTTTTTTTCTTTTTTTAATTGAGGTATAATTGACATACAAAACTGGTAGTTTCAGGTGTACGATGTAATGATTCAATGTTTGTATACACTGCAAAATGATCACCACAATAAGTCTGTCACCATCTGTCACCATACAAGGTTACAAAAAATTTTTTTCTTGCCATGAGAACTTTTAAGATTTATTCTCTTAGCAACTTTCAAATATACACTACGATATTATTGATTATAGTCACCATGCTGTACATTAAATCCCCATGATTTATATATTTTATAACTGGAAATTTGTACCTCTTGACCCCCTTCACTTATTTCACCCATCCCCCCTCCCCCTGACAACCACCTTTTTGTTTTCTGTAGCTATGGACTTTGTTTTGTTTGTTCATTTGTTTTTGCAGATTCCACATGTAAGTGAGATCATATGGCATTTGTCTCTCTCTGTCTGACTTCACTTGGCATAATGCCCTCAAGGCCCATCCATGTTGCTGCAAATGGCAAGATTTTATTCTTTTTATGGCTGAGTAGTATTCCATTGTACATATGTACCACATCTTCTTTATCCATTCACCCACTGATGGACGCTTAGGTTGTTTTCATACCTTGACTATTGTAAATAATGCTGCAATGAACATAGGGGTGCATGTGTCTTTTCAAATTAGTGTGTTTTTTTTAAAACAAATACTCGGAAGTGGAATTGCTCGGTCATGTGGTAGTTTTACCTTTAATTTTTTGAGGAACCTCTATACTTTTTTCCATAGTGGCTGCACCAATTTACGTTTCCACCAACAGTGAACTAAGGTTCTCTTTTCTCCACCCTTACCAGCACTTGTTATTTCTTGTCTTTTTGATGATGGCCATTCTCACAGGTGTGAGGTGATATCTCATTTTGGTTTTGATCTGCATTTCCCTGATGATTAGTAATGTTGAGCATATTTTCATGTACCTATTGACTATCTGTGTGTCTTTTTTGGGGAAAATGTCTATTCATATCCTCTGCTCATTTTTTAAATCAGATTGTTTGGGGTTGTTTTTGTTTGTTTGTTTTGTTTTGTATTTTTGTTATTGAGTTATGTAGTTCTTTATATATTTTGGATACAAATCCCATATCAGTTATATGCTTTACAGATATTTTCTCCCATTCAGTAGGTTGCCTTTTCATTTTGCTAATGATTTGACTTTTCAATCTCAGAATATGCGTTATAGGGTATTCTATTGCACTGGCAGTAACCTGAAATATCATTTCAATAACAAAAGGAGCAAGGAAATATTGAAATGGGAAGCAGATTCTTAAACAGCTACAGAAAAATGTGATGCCCACAGTTCATTCTGTATTTCCACACTTGTAACTCCCAAGAAGTTTTTCAACATTTTTGTACTTTCTGCATCATTTTCAGGGAATTGAATGCATATTGGCCATTGAAAATATGTCCATGCTCAGATTTTTGTTACTGTTTTATTTTAACTTTCTCAGAAGCAGTTTAGGAACCATCTTTCTGACCCTGCGTTTTTATTATGTTTTCTTTTCCTCTTTATATTAAGAATATGCTCATTCTAGGAAGACAGGCAGTATTGGTGGTGGTGCTTAGACAGTACTTAGAATTAGAGCTAAATATCTCACATTAATTACACAGTAGATATAACGCATATAAGGTACAGAAACTGCAAAAAACTTTTTTTGCAAGACTACCAGGTCTTTTGGTGGGAGCACAACAATGACAATAGGTCAACCTTTTAGTTGTCAAGGATTCCAGTTTGGTTCCTTAACACCTTAGAAAACTAAATTTGACTCTTAGTTTGTATAGAGTTGATAGTCTGGAATTGGGTTTAGAACTACAAGGCATCTTAGGCATTGTATAGACCAGGCCCTACCATCCTTCCAACTACTTCTCTTTTCATCCACTTCTCTCCCTTGGAGAAGTCTATTTTAACCATCTTTCCTAGCTATTAAAGTCCTAATAAGAGGTCTAGTAGGAGAATAGGATGTAACGATTGGAAAGATTTCTTCTTAATCTAGAGTTCTATGACCCATGATACATGAAAAAAAATGAGAGTTTGCCATATAGGATTTGAAAGGAGGATTTTCACTTCTCCTTCCCTGTTTTCATACTTCCCACCCCCACTAAGAAATGTGTTCATTACACCAATGGTGCTCACAATATTTCACTTTGTGGATTCAGAGCCTAAAACTGTTTTTTCTACTTTCCCCACTTACAATAAAGTAAAACACTGTATTACTAAAGTTAATGAGAAAAATATCTTATCTGAAACTCACTCCAACTGTTAAATCACAGCTGAGACAAAAGACTAGGCTATCCTAATACAAATATTCATATTACAAGAGGTAACGGATGACCCTACAGTTAAAGCCCTATGTGCCATATAGTAAACAAAATCCTCTACAAAGATTTTGACCTACTGTTGTAATGAATATTTGCCCTGTGCTGGCACCAAGTAATTGTAAGCAATGAGATATGAGACTTCCACTTCTGGCCAAGGTAGACCATATTTAATCTCCCACCTGAACAACTGAGAAAAGAACCTCAGAATATGAAACAAGGGGGTTCAAGACACTAGATATCAAGTAATAAAGAATACTGATCCCTAAGAGATGAGAAACAAACTTGGTAAGACCTACATCTGCCCTGTCTTACTGCCTTGAGAACAACTTCAGGTCATGGAGCAGGGTTGTGGAATCTAAGCCAATTCCTTGAGTTAAAGAGATGGACCTCTAAGTCCGAGGAGGTCAATGTGGCTAGAATTCATGGCATAGGTAAGACAAAAGACAGAGAAGATTCAAATGATTAAAATCAGATATAAAAGGGGGCATTACTACTGACATTACACAGATAAAAATGACTATAAAAGAATACTATGAACAATTGTATGTGAACAAATTAGACACATTAAATGGAATAGACATATTTCTAGAAGGACACAAACTGCCGAAACTGACAATAAATAATGGAAAAACTGAATAGATATAACAAGTAAAAAGATTGAATAATCAATTTTAAAACTTCCCACATATAAAAGCCTAGAACAAGATAACTGGTGAATTCTACCAAATGTTTAAAGAAGAATTAATACCAATCATTCACAGAATTTCCCAGAAAAATTGAAGAGGAGGCAAAACATCTCAACTCATTCCATGAGGCCAAAACCTCATAGATACCAAAATCTTGATACCAAAACATGAGAGAGACACCACAAAAAACTACAGACCAATATTCCTTATGAATATAGACACAAAATCTTTAAACAGACAAACAAACAATAAAAGCCACTAGCAAATCCAGCTAAGCAACATATAAAAAGCACAGGACCAGACAGCTTCACTAGTGACATCTACCAAACATTTAAAGAAGAATTAATAAAACCCTGGTTAAACTCTTCCAAAAAATTGAAGAGGAGGGAACACTTCCTAAGTCATTCTATGAGGTCAGTAGTATGCTGATAAGGCACTACAAGAAAACTACAGATTCACATCCCTTATGAATATTGATGTGAAAAATCCTCAACAAAATGCTAGCAAAACAAATTCAAAAGCATCTTAAGAGGATTATACATCACGATCAAGTGGGATTTATACCAGAATGCAAGGTTGGTTCAACATATTAAAATCCATCAATGTGATATACCTAATTAATAGAATGAAGGAAAAACTCACATGATTATCTCATTGATGCATAAAAATCATTTGACAATATTCAACAACGCTTCATGATTAAAAACATTCACCAACTCGGAATAGAAGGGAAGTTCCTCAGCCTGACAAAGGGCATCTATGAAAAACCACAGCTAACATCATACTTAATGGTGAAAGACTAAAACTTTTCCCCTTAGATTAGAAACAAGAAAAAGATGTCCATTCTAATCATCTCTATTTAATATTATACTGGAGTTTCTAGCCTGATCAATTAATAACAGAAAATGAATAAAAAGCATAAAGTTTGGAAAGGAAGAAGTAAAACTACTTCTATTTGCTAATGACATGACCTTATATATAGAAAATCCTAAGAAATCCACTAAAAACTATTCAAGCTAACAAATGCATTTAGTAAAGTTATAGGATACTAAGATCAATATACAAAAAAAATGTGTTTCTATACACAAGCAGTTAACAGTTGAAAAAGAGAATTAAGGGGAAATTTCCATTTACAGTAATGTAAAAAAGAATAAACTACTTAGGAATAAATTAAAGAACTACAACATTTGTTCACTGAAAACTACAAAACATCATTGAAAGAAGTTAAAGAAGACCTATATAAATGATAAGACATCCTGTGTTCATTGGTTGGAATAGTGATTATTAAAATACAAAATTCCCCAGAGTGAGGCACAGATTCAGTGCAATTTATCAAAATCCCAGTTGGCTATATTTTCCCTTGAATTAAGCGACAAGCTGATCCTAAAACTTATATGGAATCACAAGGGAGACTGAATAAGCCAAAACAATCCTTAAAAATAAGAACAAAGTTGGAAGACTCACACTTGACAATTTCAAAACTTCCTAAAATGTTACAGTAATTAACTGTGTGGTACTGGCATAAAGACAGACATATAGATCAATGGAATGGAACTGAGAGTCCAGAAATAAACCCACACATTTGTGATCAATTGATTTTTTCAAAGGATGCCAAGACAATTCAATGGGGGGAAAATAGTCTTTTCAACAAATTGTTTTGGAACAACTGAATAGCCACATGCAAAAAAATGAAGTTGGACCTTTACCTCACGCCATGTATAAAAACTAACTCAGAATGAATCAAAGACTTAAATGTAAGAGCTAAAACTATAAAACTCTTAGAAGAAAACATAGGGGCAAATCTTCATGACCTTGGATTAGATATGTTTCCAACAGCAAAAGCAACAAAAGGAAAAATAGATAAATAGGATTTCATCAAAATTAAAATCTTTTATACTTTAAAGGACACCATCAAGAAAGTAACAAGACGACTCTCAGAATGGAAGAAAATATTTGGAAATATTGATAAGGGACTAGTATTCAGAGTGTACGAAGTACTCTTACAGCTCAACAGTAAAAAGAAAAATAACCCAACTTAAAAATGGGCAAAACATCTGAAGAGACATTTCTCTAAAGAAGACACGCAAATGGCCAACAAGCATACAAAAGATGTTCAACATCATTAGGCATTAGGAAAATGCAAACCAAAACAATGAGATACCACTTTACACCCACTGGTGTAAATATTCATGCACCTAATAAGAGATCTTCAAAATAGATGAAGCAAAACCTGACAGACCTGCAAGGAGAAAAGCCTTAGCACATTGTCATGTGCCCATGGCTGCTTCTGCTTGCTCAGAGAGGACAAAAGAAAATACTAGTTTCTCCACAATAAGATACCACCTCACACCTGTCAGAATGGCTATCACCAAAAAGTCTACAAATAACAAATGTTGGTGAGGATGTGGAGAAAAGGGAACCCTTGTACACTGTTGGTGGGAATGTAAATTGGTGCAGCCACTATGGAAAACATTATGGAGGTTCCTCAAAAAACTAAAAATAGAATTACCATATGATCCAGCAATTCCACTCCTGGGTATAAATCAGAAGAAAATGAAAATACTAATCTGTAAAGATAATATGCACCTCAATGTTCATAGCAGGACTATTTACAATTGCCAAGATATGGAAGCAACCTAAGTGTCCATCAACAGATGGATGGACAAAGAAGATGTTGTGTATATCCATCTATCCATCTATCTACCTATCTATCTATTTATCTAGACAGATATACACAATGGAATATTACTCAGCCATAAAAAAGAATGCCATTTGCAACAACATGAATGGACTTGGAGGGCATTATGCTAAGTGAAATAAATCAGAGAAAGACAAATACTATATGTTTTCATTTATATGTAGAATCTAAAAAATAAAACGAATGAATGTAACAAAACAGAAACAGACAGATATATAGAACAAAGTAGTGGTTATCAGTGGGGAGAGGCAAGATAGCAGTAGAGGATTAAGAGGTACAAACTACTATGTATAAAATAAATAAGCCACAAGGATATATAGTACACGCAGGGAATATAGCCAACATTTTATAATAACCAGAAGTGGAATATAACCTTTAAAATTGTGAATTACTATGTTGTACGCCTGAAACATATAATATTGTAAATCAAGTATACTTCAATTTAAAAAAACCTGAATACAGGAAAAAAAAAGAAAATACCGCTTTCTCAGAGCAGGAGAAGGATGCATTTGTGAAAATGGCTTTAGACTGTTATCTCTTTCCACTCCATGTGGGCAGTTTTCTGTGCTGCTGCTGGACTTGAGGTGGGCAACAGCTGCCACCTGAAAGTACACAGTTAATTTAAGAACATATTTAAGTCTAGTAATCTCAAAGCCTGGCTTCTTACTGTACTGATTATTATAAGCTAAGCAGGGCCCTATTTTAGCCCACATGTTTTCCAACTTGTCTTCAACCTTCCCTTCATTTTTATTCTGATAAGTAACCACATACTGCTTGGCCCAGTTGGTTTGATGTTGGTTCATTTGATTCCCAGCCTAAATTTCTGCTGAAGGGAGCCAAATAAGGAAAGTTATTGCATGTAAAGTATGACCAGTGAAGGTTATAGTTAGCAAACTCTAGTTGCTTCTGTGTGTTTATGTATGCTGGTGTTAATGAAATATAATGAACTTTCCTGTTGGAACTAAAGAAAAGTTCCCCTCCCCAGAGTACTTTTTACATTGTTTAAAATAGACAATAGAGAGTATCTGCATGGTCTCAGGTTTACATAGCAATCAATACACACTGGTCCTTACTTGGACACTAGTAGCACTGGAGTGTTTGCAGATCAGAGCATTCAAATTCCAGGCGCTCATCTGGATTCAAGATCCCCGAGGAAGGTCATGTGAGGCGGACACCAGGCCAGACTCACAAGGTTTACTTTCACTACAGAGACTTGGACCAGACAGACAAAAGTATCCTGAGGTACCGTGGGTTTACTGTAAGTCCCCTATGTCCAAGGGCTAATTCTAAAGGGTCTCAGGTGCTGCAATGGTGCTGGGAAAAATCACTCATCATTAACTAGGAACCAAGATTTTCAAAACATGCAACTTATCACTCCTCATGAGGCAGAGAGACCTGTAGTGCCAGGAATCTCCAATACATAGGATTCTGAATTTTTTGATACAGGCATCTTCATGACTAGATGGTGATGATTAGATTCTGAGTGAAAAAGAACTTAGCGGTTTGTTCTATGACCTTGAGAAAGTCACTTAACCATTCTAAGGCTCAGCTCCTGCATCTGTAAAATGCAGTTTGAATAGATCAGCACTGTTGAGGTTCAGATGAAATAATGTTTGAAGAATGACATTTTAATGAGAACTATATAAATGTAAGGTGTTACTCTTGTTTGCTACTGAGGCATCAGTGATAGTGTTTCTTACAGCCCAAGCAAGAGTCAAATTACTGCATCAGAAAAAGACACAAAAACCTGACATCTGGTTTACCATTCTGGCTTGCGATAGACTGGCAATAGCAAACACTTTACTGGCCCCAAGGAAATCAACCAGAAAACGATTTCACTTTAAATGAAAATATCTTCACTTCTTGGCAGGCTCCATGTGGCCCTGGTTGAAATTTACAAGTAGTCTCAGCCTGCCTTTGGCTTTAGAGGCTGTTACATCTTGCATAATCCCCAGTCTAAGTATTCATTCTGGTACCCTTGATGAACACAGGGAAGCAGATCTGAAGTATTTCTGCTGGCTCACCTTTCACAGGGACTCTTGAAGTTAGAACACCACTTGTTTTAGGTGATTTAAATTGTCTATTTCTCGGCCTAGTAATACTTTGGGGTTTTTAACTAACTACAGGCGTGTACACCTGACTTGGCAGATTTCTCTGGGGGAAGTAGTACTACTAGGAGTTTTCTTTCTGGAGCTTTCAGGGATCAGTTACCAGTGCTTAGCATCTAGTTTGCCAACTGAGAATCTTCATTCAGAGTAGGATGAAGCAAGCCAAATGACCACCTTGGGGGAAGTCAAGATGCATTCTTTAGAGATCCAGTGAAACAATATTTGAAAAGAGTTAAATAATTTAAGATTAACAAATATATTTTGCCTCGTTTCACCCTAAGAACCTTGGAACACAGCTTCCAATAAAGCTTGGTAAACTAGGTCTTAGACTAAGTGATGTTAAGTCATTTCTGTTGGCTTATCCCTCAGTACAAAGTGGCAGGTGCTAGTCATGCATGTCGGTTTTATCAATTCAGCCTCATTGTGTCACCTGCAGAATAAAGCACCTCCAACAGATTTTGGAAACAAGAAGCAGTTGCTCATTCGTCAGGTTATCAACAACATACAATACACTTATATTAGGATAGTCTGAGGAGAGTTTAATTAGAAAGATATAGGGAGTCTGTAGGGAAACCACAGAAGGTAATGCAGGAATCCAGGACGAGCAGCACAGCAACAGCAGACTTGTCATCATAAACATAGACCTGAAGGGATGAGAAGAGGTTACTACAATCAGAGGGGGAGATAATTAAGAAGAACAGGTCATCTTGAGAGGAGCAGAGACATTCAATTGAGGAGGACAAGCCAACCTGAGGTGACCCTAGAGACCCCATAAAAATAAATACCCTAATCTCAGTCTTGCACATCACTCTGCTATCCTGTTGGGGAATCGCATTGGTTGAACCCAAGCAGAAGCCAGAGGGCACAGTAACCCTCGGGGGCAGAAAGCAGGGTGAAGAATGCAATGTGAATCCGGAAGAGGAAAACAGAAGATATGTGGCATAAATTGGTATGATATCAGCAATTCGTCGTCCTGTGGGGTCAGGTGTTGGGCATGCTGTCTACTCATAAAAGAAGAGAATTACGGTTACATAAATGTGATTTTAGCCTGCCCATGTGTTAGAGAATGGGTGGGTGAGCCAGCTTTCTCCAGACAGCTACTGCTGGCAAAAAGCCTCATGATCTGTCCTAGTCCGGCCTAGAATTAGATTTGGTAGTAACAGCATACCTATTCTTAGGAGTATATATTAGAGTGACTACCTATTTTTCTGGTTGAGTTGATTTTAGATTCCTATCTATTATGGTGCCCTACAGCTAATAAGTACCTAATGAACGTTCGTTGCTATGGAACTTGGGAGACAGGCCTAGCTCAACTTTTTCCTTCCATGTCCCAACCTACGAGTGCTTCTACCGTAAAAACCTTCCAAACATCCTGAATATACTCTAGAAACCACTGCTGTAAAATGGAAATGACATATGATTTCAAAATATTATTCAATTTATTTTGGAGCTGCCTATAGATGAAGGTGTTTTTACAGTCCAGTCTGAGAACAGCGCTTCTCTGCTGAAGAAGCCAATTGAAATCCTGGCCAAACAAAAGTGGCTGCATAGGGGAGCAGGGACATTTGCTTCTGTGTTGAGAGGCACAGGAATTACTACCAGAGCCAACTCTTAATCAGGCTCTTAAGAAAATCTTTGACAGCAAAGTTGTCCCTTATCTCGCATGCAGATATTGGGTAACTGGGCCACCTCTTAAAATACTTGCTACTGATCTTTATGAGGATGAAAGAATACGTGAAGCTAAAACGAGGAATCTCATCAACAATGAGCTCAACAAATACATGCTGACATTTATTTTTTTCCCATGTTGATTTATTTTTAAAGGCGATAGTGCCCTCTTGTGATTAACATATGAATAAACTTCTGATGGCTTGGCATGACCAGTGAGATTTCAACTAAACATGCCAATTGAGGCAAAGAACCTCACTGGCACCATAAGAAATAGAAAGTGTTTTTCAAATTTGCCCAGGTGAGAAAAGGCATTGTATAATCACAAGGTGTCCAGCGAAAACACTTTTGGAAGTGTTGGAGATGATGAGTGTGATAGCAATGTGGCATACACACACACACACACACACACACACACACACACACACACACACACACACACACACATCTCATTTGGTTGGTACATGTAATAACTATTTGTATCTGATTAAGCAGAACAGTTCATTCATTGCCTGCCTATGTGGGAAAACCATTAACTGTATTTGACTGCAAAACTCACTATAGGTAACTAGAGCACTAGAGCAGTTACATCAGAATAATCTTTGAATATTCAGTGGCAAGGGTGAGTCAACAACATTAAGATCCTGGAATGGACTGGGTTCATGTACTTTAAACAACAAAGCAGGGCTGGGGCTAGTTAGGGGATTTAAGAAACACAAAACCAGCTGCACACGCAACTATTACAATATAAAATATTAGGAGGTTCTTTCTGAGCCAAGATTTTCAACCAGCGAAACATGAGAGGGAAAGCTACAAACAGCAAAACCTCTGGAATCAGTGTTTGCAGCTGTAACTCAAGGAGCAACCTTCAGGTGTACAGCATATAGAAAAATGTATGGGATGTAATATGGCATTTTCACTTACAATTACCCGTTAGTGTTTTCATGCGTGTAGCTCATGGAAAAATAAAGCTAGAATTTGCAATTGGCTAGCTTTGAAATCAACAGTATTACGAGCAATCAGCACTATGATCTACCATTATTTAGAACCTAAATTTTACCACTATACACGCTAAGCTTTAGTTTTTACATGGGTTCATATTAGGGTCTAAAATTCTCAAAATCATTTGGTTGTTTCATATCTTAGCTATAATACACATTTTATTATAGAGGCAAGTCCTCAACGATTTCAGAGAGCTACATGTGTTCATTCTTAATCATTAGGAATATTAACTCACTAATCTGCTTTAAAGATTATTAATGAATTCTTCCCAAAATAGAAAGTAGTTCTGCTTCCTTTCTCAGCCATCAACACAATGTTGTTAATAAATTTATTACCTCAAAAATACTTTCCAAGGAGTTGTTTTCTTCATTGGAAAAAGTACATTACTATGTCTCCTATCAGGTATCAGAGTGATCAAAGTCTGCAGAAACTCCTTTTGCTTTAGAACTGCTCTAAATGATTCTCTGAGAAGGCAGACTACCTGTTGATGTGCAGCTGTGTAGTCTATGTGTAAATGAGCAGATTTTTACACATAGCCTGAAGAGATACACAACAAACCATCCTTACAACATATGATATCTTTAATTAAATTGATATTGGTGAGTTAAAAAACATTAAGTGAGAAGATGACAGCTAGGGAAATAAGGTATTCTTATGACTATTTATAATAAAACGTTTAAAATAAAAAAGTAAGAAACATCAATTGGCTTTGTAATTGAAGAGAGAAGACTAAGTATTGTCTTCCCAGCTCTTGTACAAGCACAGCCCACAGGAGAATAATTCTTACATAAAAAGCACAGGGAAAAGAATTGTCAATTTTTTAAATACATTTTTGTTTCTCAAAATTATTTGGGAGAACTTTGCCCAGTCGGGGATGAGCAAAAACAAGATGTAAGAAACATCAAAGCTGGGGGCATCTAGTGTTAAGAGTGTCTTGGAGAATACAGCAAAAGAGAAATTACTTCATTAAATATTATAATTTGGTATGTAACATGTACATTTAAAATTCTGATTAAAGTGACTAAAAATGACCTATTTTTTTAAAAAAAGTCAAATAAGAACTTAGGGGATAAAACTCAAGTTATATTCACTCTCGGTAATAACTTGATGCGAGAATATAAATTCTCTCACTTTGATAAACATGGATATAAAATCTTGCTGTTTGTATTCTAGGTTTTCCTAAGTTTTCTGTAAAGAGTGATTCATGTCAGGTCACATCTAAATGACTCAACATTTTGAGCTAAAAGGCTGTTTACACAATATACACATTCTGTACTTACAGAGCAAAATAAGCTTAACACTTTTATATTAAAAAACTGGGATACAGTAGGATTAGTAGCACCATGAAAAATAATTCTTCCCCCAAACTGCAGTCTTTTATTTTACTCAGTGTGATTCTTCTCTTAATTGAATTTTTAACGTGCCATTTTAGTTACTGGGCAAAATATATAATCTTCATCTTATAATCCTTGGGGAAAGTCATTCTGGACCCAAAAAGTAAATTCATTTCCTTATTTTGTTCGTAGAAAAATAATAGAGACCTTGCTCTGGCACATTGCTGAGGTACATTTGAATCTTCATGATTACTAGTCAGCATGTTCTCCTGGTCATATATAGTAGCACCATTGGTGGCAGCAGTGGTAAAGTTGGGGAGAGTGAGACATTGCATCCTGGGAAATATATATATATATATATATATATATATATATATATATATATATATATCACATTTAAAAACACACAAGGAATTCTTCAAAATGTTATGTCCTCTTCATGCACACTTGACATCGACTAATACGTGTCCTCAAGTCTCCTGCTTTCAGCGTTTCTGACTGAGGTTTGCTGGGAAATAAGAAACAAGATTATCAGATTAGCCTTTTCTGGTATTTGGCTCAAATTCATATGTAAACATTCTCTTTGTGTTTCAGTAGCTCTTCTGATGACTTACTGGTTAACTTTTGAGCAATGCAATCTAACGCAATGACTGCTATAGCCTAAGAGTCATTAGTGGTCATAGGTATTTTTGTGATTCTCCTCCCTGCCGCCATTACCCTTGTCTATTTGTCTCTCCCTCTCTTTCTCTTATACATTTTTTTAATGGTCCTAGAACGAGAGGGATCTGGGCAATTGATGATGAATAAATGATGATACATAACAATTACATAAAGATAATACATAGGAAAAATATTAATGATAACAAAAAAAGCAACATATAAAAATAAATTGAAATTGAAAAAAAATTCCAATAGGATAAAGTATCCTGAGGTACATGTATCATATGTGGTCTTACTCATTCAAACACTTGGATGAGAGCCTTGAAAACATTCTGGGAAAGGAGACTACTGGACTGGGGAAGGCAACACAGATTATTGCTTCAATTTCTGGGGTGGCTTCAGTCGCTCACTTGTTATTGAGCAGGTCACATAACCTTTCCTTGCTCTGTTTTGCTTTTGAAGAATTATTACCAAGCCATCTCAAACTACATATACCTATTATTAGCCAAGTCTGCTTTGCTGACCAGAGTCTGGTATATGAGGAGAACAAGCAAGAATAAATGACATGGTCCTTTAAATTCCTAATATCTGTTGGGTATAAACCATCCATGAACTGCCTCTCTGTTCGCTAGCACCTCTGAAGGAAGCTTAGGACCTAAACTAAAGCCATAAGCACCTTACCTGAACATGTCTGACACATCTACAGTTGCCAGCCAAAAGCTGTAGGAGTTGGCATAATAGTTGCAGGTCCCCCGCCCGTGACACTCAATGAAGGGAGCTGAACGAAACTCTTCCAAGCAGGAACCAGGGGAGGCCAGGGCTTGACCTGAGCCCTCTGCCCCTGCACTTGTGTGCTAGAAAAGACAAGGGAAAATGTGCCACAATACCCATGTGCCATGATACCCTAGTGAACATCCAAAGATATATGCTGAGCTGGACCGAAAATTCAAAGCCAGTGAAGGAACTAGAGCCAGAGGTAACAGAACAGTATCCACACCAAAGGTATCCAACAGAAGAAACAGGCAGATTATGAAAATATGTTCCAGCAAATGTATGAGAGGGAACACAGTGCTTGGATAGAAGCTATATGAGGTTCAAGCTTCTTACTACGTAGATGATAGGGATTCCTCATATTAGATAGAAATGTAGATATGACGGGACAGTCAGCTTTGATGACACAGACAAGGAAGAGTGTTGCATACCATCATGAAGGAATAACCAATCCAGAGAGAATCCCATCCCTGAGGACAACGGGGAATCTGGATGGTCTGACTGTGAACTGCAATCACCACGGCCGGAGCTTCACATACTGCACATCTGGTAAGGGAAAGGCAGAAGGAACACAATCTACAGGGTAAGCATATGGGAAATAGCAGTCCCTCTTCTTTGGAAGGCTTCCTGGTATAAAAGCCCATTAAGGTGTCTTCAGTGCTCAGAAAAAGAGGAGAAAAATGCACTTTGAGAATTGCTTTTGCATAAGCCCAGTCTCCCAATATACATAATAAATTTATAAATGAAAAGTGTAAGCTTTTTTAAAAAGGAACTACAGAACCACTGCTATAGCATTTTCATTTTCTATTCTGCCCTAAATTTGTATCCATACTTGCTATAGTCAATGTCATAATTGCTGTAAGAGTTTGGCTCAGTGTACTGCACATACTACTTGCTGTCAAAGTGCCCAACTGGAGGGGAGACATTTAGTAATGCTAAAACTGTGGTAAGAACAATGTCTAGTAAACTTAAAAAGACAAGAAACAGACACTTTCTTAATCCCCACCCATTATTTTTGGCCCAAAGGATATTTATTAACCATTTGGCCATATCTGTAGAAGTACAACATACCCAGAATGCTGGGCAAGTACCCAGGCACTTGGAGATGTGGCTTAAATCTATAAAATCAAGTAAAATACAGCTGAGTCTACCAAATCTTTAGTAAAGAGCATGAGGGTACCTTTTGAAATATGACTAAACCAATTTGGTAAAGTTTATCTACAAAATAGGGAATGCCTTTAGGGGATCTTTTATTCCCAAGGTTGGGACTGACAAAAAAAAAATCACACACACAAAAATGAATTCCCAAAGGATTAGGGCAAATATATTGAAAAGGGCACCATGAATTTGCTATTAAGAGAGGCTGAACGAGGTTTAACCTTTATATTCAATGTCAAAGAAACTAGAGTTTCCAATGATTCACCCTTTATGGTTACTAGACTCCCAGGTCAATTGGGTCATGATCAGAATGAAAATGGCAATATCTAACATGCCTAGGAGGTCGAGTTAAACTAGGGTTCTAATGTAGCAACACTGTAGGAAATCTCTATTAATGGTACCACCCTCCTCTTAGTTACGCATGCGCCAAGTCTCAGCTACCACTTTCTCCTTCCCATAACTAATCATGCCAAATCTTATTTATTCTATTAATGTGATACATGTACCCTACTGAGAGTTCCAATCCACTCCTACCAGGACTACGGCGATATTCTCAATCTAACTGCTCTCTCCACCTCTGGACTATCCCCTTTGAAATCCATGTTATACATTGATGTTTCTGTAATCTTCCCTGAAAGCTCAAAAATGTCAGATGTCCCCATTACATACCAAATAAATTCAGAACTAAAACCTAACATTGAAAGCCTTCTACAGTCTAGGTCCAAGCTAACTTTCTGATCTCTTCTCCCTCTGCAACTTTTAGAAACTACATTCTAGACCTATCAGTCTACAACCCATTCCAATGTTCTCTACCTAGTATGCCTTTCTCCCTTATAAATGCCTGTCTCAAGTCCTTTACATCCTTCAAGGGCTAAGCAGTTCAAAACGTATTTCTTCCATATAGTCATCTCAGATTTCTCTAGCTGGAATTAAATATCCCTTTCCCAATGCTTTCATAACACTTTACTGGATCTATTGCAGCACTTAGCCCAAGCCTGATACATATTAATTTACATATATTTGCCTAGTGACTAGACTGTGAGCTTTTTTTGTACATTACACTAGTCTATCATGGGTCCTGGTCAAAAGTAGATCCCTGATAAATATGGATCAAACTACATACTGCACTGAGTATTATAAAGGCACCTCTATTCTACCTAACCTGAGATGAATATGATCAGATTATTAGCTTTGGACTCATTTCTAACTAGCTAAAGTAACTAGCTAAACTAACTGGAGATTGATAAAAATCAAAGGTATACCAGTGTCTCACCGACTAATGAATGGCTGGATGCTCTGGCCCTTCAGGGGCTCCATGCTCATTGGCATGGGCTCTGGGGTGGAGAGCCAGTAAGAATAGTCATTTCTTGAAGCAAAGTTGCAAACATTATTGATGTTGCAGAACATGAAAGGCATGGTACTGAAGCGACGAAGGCAGCTGCCGGCCGTTCCTGGGAAGAATGGGGAGAAAAAGAAAAAATGTCATGATGATTAGTTTCTTCTAACATACTAACAACCTTTTAAAGAGGAACTTTCCCCCATCTCTTAGATAATAAAGATACTTTAATTCTTCAGTTATAAGATGCACATTTACTCATATTTTTACATCTCTAAAATCAGGACAGATCTTACAACTTATGTAGACATTTATTGTGGTAGCTTATTATATACTCCCCAGCACTGTTTTTAAACTGGTGAGGCATCTTATAAACAATGGTGTCTTACGGAGAATATTGGGTAATTTATTGTAGACGAGTGAAAGGCACACACTGATTCCTTATAATATCATATCAGTATTTCCTCTCCAGGCTGTCCTCGCTTCTTCCAAGACATCCCCAGTATATGTCTTATGTGGGTTCACAATCTCTTTAAGCCTAGGGAAAACTGTAGTGCTGACTAATATGCACAGCAACCATGGACAGGTTTGCAGGTAAATAATACAAGGGAAAAAAGTAAATAAGGGAGAAAGGAAGAACGTAAGGGGAAAAAAAAGGAAAGGAACTAGAGTCTTTAAATTTCTGAGCTGGTAGGGGCAATAGAGGTTATCTCTACCAGCGATTAGGCCATTCTTTTCTCATTTACTCACAAAAGAATGATGAAAAATGATGTAACCCCCTCACACATTTTTAAGTTGACATCTCAAATTTTTCATCAGAAGTTTAAATTGATACTGTGCCAGTTATTAAGTTATTGGTTATTGTCTCTTGGCTTCAAACCCACCCTTCTATACTTTGTAATACCGGAGCCTGGAATTTTGCAAACCACATTTCAACATTGCCAGCTGTCATTTGTAGTGTTTTGTGAATATTTATATTTAAAAACAAACTTTGACATCACTCTTTTAAATGTATCCAATGTAAGTATTTGAAACCTAACAATAAACCTTTTGAAAAGTGCATAAACTCATCTTTAATAACTGGAAATTATACAGTGCTCCTTTTGCATTTGGAAATTATATTTCCATTCCACTTCTCTCACACAGTTTTATCCTAATGTATTTTTTTTTATTTTTGAAAGTCTTTTACTGATTATCCAATCATAGTTTTCTGAAACAAAAATTTAAAGTAACTTTTAAAAACTTTCTGTGACCCTAAGGCTTTACATGTTAAATATTTTATTTTGAATGGTCATCATCATAATAATTACTAATTCACATTGATCAAAAAGATAGTTTATTATAAATTTTGATAATTACTAAACGTTAAAAGAAAACTTTTATTGGAAATGCATTTCCTAATGAGATGGATTAGAAGTGAATTATAGAGCCTGAGTTGATGGAGACTTTAACAAAGCCATTATTTTGAATTGTTCCTCTGAATTTGTCCCCTAGAGGTTTTCATGTTTCAAGGCAATATGCCATAGTATGAGTCTTTTATAAAGTGGGAGATGCGTGGTAGTGAAAGGGGACGTGGGAAACAAGATTATCCAAAGCACATACACAGGCAGTTCGACTTTAGGAGAAAGTACATATGAAAGTTGAGGATTTGTAAACTAAGTCCTTTAAAATTATACATTGGAAATTCCTCATGTATCCAAAGGGGTATGCTTATCTCAGGCTGAAGGTGACTGACAAAAGACCAATAATTCTTAAAACTGGTAGACTGTCAGAATCACTGGGAATTTTTATATAATAGGTTTGGGATGGGCCTAGGAACCTTTTCAAAAGTTCCCCAGGTTGAAAAGCATTGATTTATTGTAATTTATACTTTTTTCAGAAACAAATGGCTCAGAGGGGTGAATGATTTCAAAGTCAAGTGAGAGCAAATAACAAAACTGACATAACTGAAAAACGAATGGGTTTAGAATTGGTAGGTGTTACAAATGAAACTATCTTCAAAATAGAAACAGACTCACAGACATAGAGGACAGACTTGTGGTTGCCAAGGGGTAGGGGGTTTGGGGAGGGTTGAACTGGGAGTCTGAAGTTAGTAGATGCAAACTATTATGTATAGAATGGATAAGCAACAAGGTCCTACTGTATATAGCACAGGGAACTATATTCAGTATCCTGAGATAAACCATAATGGAAAAGAATATAAAAAAGAATGCAGGGCTTCCCAGGTGGCGCAGTGGTTGAGAGTCTGCCTGCCAATGCAGGGGATACGGGTTCGTGCCCCAGTCCGGGAAGATCCCACATGCCGCGGAGAGGCTGGGCCAGTGAGCCATGGCCGCTGAGCCTGTGCGTCTGGAGCCTGTGCTCTGCAACAGGAGAGGCCACAACAGTGAGAGGCCCGCGTACCACAAAAAAAAAAAAAGAATGCATATATATGTATAACTGAATCACTTTGCTGTACAGCAGAAATTAACACAACATTGTAAATCAGCTATACTTCAATAAATAAAAAAGAATTGGTAGGTGTTGGAGTCAATTCTTATCTCCATCACTTTCTGAGTGTGTGGTTTTGAATAAGTCACTTAACCGCTTAGCCAGTTTGTGTGTGTGTGTGTGTGTGTGTGTGTGTGTGTGTGTGTGCACACACGCGCGTGCATGTGGGTGTGTGTAGTGGAAAAATACAATACTTGTCCTATATCATTCTTGATCATAGTTGTGAAAATCAAATTGGATAATGAATATGAAAGTACTTTTAAATTATAAAGTAATTTAAAAATAAAACTAACATTACTAATCAGGGACAGAGATGGAAATATCCCTGGTCTCAGAAAGAAAAGGAAGATGTGCATAAAAGGAATGCCCATAATGATGAGAACATGGGTGTTTGGTTGTATTTATGCTGTAGGCTACCTATAATGATGCAGAATTCTGGTTATAGTTTCTAAACATTCAAAGAGACTGTGATCTCATGAACTCTCAATGCCTCTATTAAAACTATAGACTAATGGTTCCTAGTATGCTTTTTTTCTCCCAGACAGAACAGTTTTAGTATTCAGTGTGTTTCCTCCACCCTCTTTTTTATACACCATAATCCTTTCACTAATCCAGCAGAGACTATGTATTTACTTAATCAGGTGATTGTTTCCTTAACATCAAACCTATAACTATTCTTTGCTTAGCCATCAAGATATCTCCAGTTTGATCCTTGAGTGAGCTCTAAGCATAGACCTTGCAATCCAGTATCACACTTGGGATCTTGGGCCCTATCATGGCCTTCCTATGTCTGAGGCATAAGCTGTACCTGAGTCAGGGCCAGTTTATAGCCTCTACGTCTGAATACATACTATGATGGGTCTCGTTTGACCAGATACACACATTTTGAAAAGTTATAGTGATATACAGGGTAAGAGATCCCATTTTTTCTTTGCATTACATTTGTGAATTTCATGATGTTCAAAAACTTCTAATGCTTTCTATTCACTAGATAGGTTAGAGATTTGAAGTTTATAAGCTTGATTACGGGTATAAGCTAGCCTCTGACAGTAAAGAGAGAACGGAATAAAAGGAGAAAAAGTTTATGGGAGGGCTTCCCTGGTGGCACAGTGGTTGAGAGTCCGCCTGCCGATGCAGGGACACGGGTTCGTGCCCCAGTCCGGGAAGATCCCACATGCTGCAGAGCGGCTGGGCCCATGAGCCATGGCCGCTGAGCCTGCGCGTCCGGAGCCTGTGCTCCACAACGGGAGAGGCCACAATAGTGAGAGGCCCGTGTACCGCAAAAAAAAAAAAAAAAAAAAAAAAAAAAAAAAAGTTTATGGGAGAAAAACTAGAGAAAATTATCTAAAAGATAAGAGTATTTTCATAATAAAGATTTGTTGATTCTAAAATTAGAAAAAGATGCTACATAAAGAAAGCAAAAGAGAGAAGGAAAAGTAGCAGAGGGAAGATGAAAAGAAAAAAAGAGAAGTAGAAGAGAAAGAAGAAAGTTGTTTGGCAAACTCCTACTTTATTAGGCTCTTTAAAATGACCTGTGACTACTGGCTTCCATGTAGGTAGATGTGCCTGGCAGGTGTGGCCATGTGTCCTGGAACAGAGTGAGCACAGCAGACCTCTGGAGGTCTCTGTTGCTGCAGAACTGTTTTCACAGAATGGCCCAGGTAAAGAGACTTCAGAAGGCCTCTTTCTATGGAGACCCCAGAAACTGGAGACCTAGACTATCTTCTTAAATGTCTTTATGGAGGCAGAAGGGATAGTGATTTCTAAAATAGGCAGCCCCAGGTCAAACAATGGGGCCTCAAAATGAAAAGTCAGAATTCCAGAAAAAGAAATGTTAGGGATTTGGAAGAGGTCTTGAAAGTCATTCAGTCCAGCCTCATCCCATCAACAAAACTGCCCACCCTATAGCATAGAGAAGATACATGAGAACACATTAAACGAAGTGGATCCTATATGGAAATATGGTGCTTTGTACAGCTTTAAACTACTCTGATAACACTTTATAAAGCTAAGGTGCTTATTCATGAACTAGCAAAATTAAGCAATGACCTTACTTTCTTTGATCTAGAATCCAAGATTCTCTTCAGCACTTATCTTTAACTTGATAAAGACCAGTGTCAGGAAAGAGGAAACTATCTCCCATGAGTTACGAACACTGCCCACTTAAGCAGCTGCTATACTATAGAGAGCCCAGAGAATGTTTCCTCAATAACTAAGCGAACAAAAGTACATATGGCCCTTTCCAAATGCCTTGCTTTAGGCCAAGAATTGTACCTCACACTAGCTAATCAATGTTTTTAGTTTAAAGTTAAATATTATTTATTTTAAACGTATAGTGAATATATTCAGCTGCCCTTGACATGATCTTCAGTTTAGAAGCCCCAAAAGAATAGAGAGAGACACTCTGGCCAAGGCTACTCTAGAACCCAACAAGATTTTCAAAACAAAAACAAAATGCATAGTAAGAAATAAGATGCTGATTATCTCACCCAAGTCTTGACCGTGAGCTCTTTTATTTCCTTGTACATACAGGAGAGAAAAGCCTTCATAAACCTGGATAGTTCCCTGTGGGCATTGTGGTGCATCTGTTGTCTGGCTGTGACGTGTGATGAGAAATCCATGGGCAACAGAGGAGGTTCCAGGGGGACCTGGGGGACCTTGCAATCCATCTGGCCCGGGGGGACCATCCAAACCACGGATACCTATTTCCAAAGAATCATCAGTATACAAATTAAGTAAGCTCTGATTCCCTATTATGGCTATCGACACAACATTATGACCTTGTTTGATTAGTTAATATTTATAGAATGTCTACAAAGGCATTGTCAGATATCATGGATTTGGAGATAAATAAAATACAGTCCCTGCCCTCAAAGAGATTTAAATGTAGTCTTTTTCTTCTGAAATTGGTTGATGACATTAGGCACTAAATAAATACTGAGTGAATGGAACATTAGATGGGAAAATGTGATGCTTATTTGGGGGGTTTGTGTTATCTAGTCTCTTGCTGTACTAAAGGAGTGCAAACCCCATGACGAAATTTCAGCCTGCTGTTTTGTTCCTCAACGAGAAAGGAGGGATGTGGCTGCCATCAACCTGCCAGCTTCAGTGCTGATAAACATTTTCCTGTGAATCTGTCTGGGGAATTATTCTCACGCATACCTTTTTGTTTAGAGAATAGGCTGGGTACTCTAAGGAAACTTTTCAAAATGTCTAATTTCAATCTACCACTGGTTCCCATTCTCCATTTGGCCACTCGACTTGAGCTTATTTAAAAATTTTCTCTATTTACAGGCCTTTGGCCACTGTGTGTATAGGTTTTCATTTGGGGGAATTTCACAGCAATGCCCATATATGTGATGAAGATGGCACTAACTTGTTTCTTCCCTAGAAATACAGTTAATGAAACAGGAGGGTGTTGGTTCTAGGAGCAACACAGTTATCACCAACCTGCCTTGTTGCCGCTGCTAGTTTTTACCAATACAAACCTTTATGTTTATATTGTTTAGAGTTATATTTATATTATCTAAAGTTGTTAAAACATATTGAGGGACTTCCCTGGTGGCGCAGTGGTTAAGAATCTGCCTGCCAATGAAGGGGACACAGGTTCGAGTCCTGGTCCGGGAAGATCCCACATGCTGCAGAGCAACTAAGCCCATGCACCATGAGCCACAACGACTGAGCCTGCGTGCCACAACTAGTGAGTCCATGTGCCACAACTACTGAAGCCCACGTGCCTAGAGCCCGGGCTCTGCAACAAGAGAAGCCACCACAATGAGAAGCCCGCACACCTCAAAGAAGAGTAGCCCCCGCTCGCTGCAAGTAGAGAAAGCCCACGCGCAGCAATGAAGACCCAACGCAGCCAAAAATAAATAAATAAAATAAATAAATTTATTCAAAAAACATTGAAAATCATCAGAAGTTAAGTACAGTGAGTACCTGGAAAATCCTCATTTTGAGGAAAAGCTGGGTTTTCCAGTGCTCTAAACACATAAATAAAAACACCTTTCTATGCTTCTCTTATATTGGCACATCTGTGTCATCCCGTTTTTCCCAAGCAACAGACTCCCTACCTAGCTATGCTCTCTCAAGAGGAGGCTCTCACAGCTTCAATCGGAGGCCATATGTCCAGAGGTCCCCCAGACTTAAAAACTAGTATCAGCAGCATGTCTCACCTGGCTGGCCTGGTAAACCTGGGTCTCCTTTGTGCCCTCCTGCACCATCAAAGCCAGGGAGTCCATTGCGTCCAGGATCTCCTGGAGGGCCAATTGGACCTATAGGAAAATGAAGTAGGGTTTTCAAATGTGGGTAGAATAAATCCACATCCAGATAGATTTGGGACACTTAGGTCCTCGAGTGTCACTGAAGTCATAATCTGGTTTTGTCTTTAATTCAGCTCAAGCCCAGGACAAAAGAAGCAGACAAGGATTTAGCTTTAATTTTAAACGATTCATTTGCCTCTGTGGAGATTTCCATAATATGGCAGTTGTGTTCTCCTCGCCTTCAGAACAAGATAGAGCGCAAGGCCAACTTTTATAATATATCTCACCATAGGCAAGGCTGTTACTGCCTGGTACACTTTATTTATGAAAAAACTGCTATTAAGCCACCTGATAAAACAGAAAGACAAGTTAGTTTCTAGCTTTCTTTTTAATCAAAGTTGGCTGCAAGCATAGAGTCAAATGGCCAACTAGATAGGATTTAGTTTGAAAATCAGGCGGCCTCACAGTGGGGAACTGATAGCCCACCAAATCAGCCTTCTATCCTTCTTGTGGTTGGGATAGAGAAAGCACCATATCTTAAATGCATATTAATTTCATTACAGAGATTTTAACAACATTAACCTAATCATTCAAGTTAGGATAGCCAGAGGAGTTAAAAGAAATTGGACTGGGCCTAAAAGAAATTCGGGCATGAGAAATGAACACTTTCAAGGAGAAAAGGAAATGGAACCTAGTGGTCTGGTATTCTACTAGTTGCTGAGACTCCTATCGTCAGAGACAAACTCTAACAAGTGAAAGAAGAATGAGGGAAATGTTTTCAAATACATAAGGCTTAAAAAGATGATCTACAAAGGTACCTGGTAAACCTTGAGGTCCTGGTAGTCCTGGTAGACCTTTTAATCCAGGCTGGCCTGGAACCCCTGGTGGACCAGCATCTCCTTTGATTACAATACTCTGTCCTGAAGGACCAGGTAATCCAGGGGGGCCTAAGAGGCAAAGCACATGCAGTTGAAGGTAGGGAAGAGAAAGGTCGGAAAGAACGGACGCCAAAGTAACCTCAGGTCAGAATAAGAATTGGTTTGAGAGAAACAAGTTACATGTATTAGAATTTGCTATGTCCAACAGAAATCTGTTTGGGAAAATTATCATTATCTCACCCAAAAGGCTGAAAAAATAAATAATTTTCTTAGGGTCCATGGACAAATTAGGCATACTGTCTCAATTTTCAAGCCTTGAATCATGACTCGGTTACAAGAAAGTCTAATCCACTGCAAATCTGTGAACACTGGTGTCAAGGTTAGACAATTCTATTTGCTGTAGAGTCCATTCTGCTTCTAACATCATTTGCAGTTCTTGTTTGTTGTGCTTGTCAAGGGACCCACTGAACTAACTAGTAGAGGAATTTAGTAGATGCTCTGTTTCACAGTTTACAGGAAACCTCTTTAAGTCTCTCAGCAAAAAGAATTCTTTTCATATTAAAAATATACAAACATACTTATGTGACTTGCTCTTGTGATCTATTCAAGTGAATACGGGAAAGTTAGTATAAATTAGGTCAATAAAAATCTCATTGAAGCATTCTTGTTGGTCCTGCATCTACCTTAAACTTAAAAGGTCTGCTCCTGATATTACATTATTGAAATAGAGAGCTTGAGAAGATTAGTTAATAGAGAGAGAGTCCTGCCTATTTCCCCTCAGTTGTTGGGGACTGAGACTCTGAAAGTTTTGGTTGAAAGGCAGAATGCAAACTTTCAAATTCTTCAATGAGTTTAAGTATCAGGTATAACTAGCTCCAGAAATAACTCTTACCTGGGGGGCCAATAAGTCCTGGATCCCCCTCAGGGCCAGTTGAACCAGGTTCTCCACTGGGTCCTTTCATGCCTGCAAAGAAGGTACACACAATTGCACAGCAAAGCAACAGGGCCACAGCCTTTACCCAGCCAAATCAGAAAATGGGTGTCTTCTCCCAAAGTAGTTTAATGTAAAGAGGGAAACTTCCAAACACCCCTTCAAATACCTGGAAATCCTGGAACACCAGGGAGACCAGGATCTCCTTTCATTCCATTGAGACCTGGCCGGCCAGGATTACCCTGAATAAATAAAATCATTCATTTTAGAAAAAAGTTGGGGGGGAGGGAAGGAAGTGAGGGCATAGGTGGTGATTTGTAGCACTGGCTCTAGAGTCAGACTTCCAGGATTCAAAACCCAATTCACCTCTTATTAGCTTATGTGACCTTGAGTTGTCTAACTTCTTTGATGCATCATTTTCTCACCTCTAACATACAGAAAATAATAGTTATCTACTCCATGAAGTTGTTGTGAGGACTACATGAGATAATTCATATTAAGTACTTAGAAAACTGATTGGCATATGATGTATACTTAATAAATTTAGTTATTATTTTACTATCATTAACAAAGGCACTTTTTTTTTTTTTTTTTTTGCGGCCTCTCACTGTTGTGGCCTCCCCCGTTGCAGAGCACAGGCTCTGGATGCACAGGCTCAGCAGCCACGGCTCACGGGCCCAGCCGCTCCGCGGCATGTGGGATCTTCCCGGACCGGGGCACGAACCCGTGTCCCCTGCATCGGCAGGCGGACTCTCAACCACTGCACCACCAGGGAAGCCCGGCACTTCTTTTTTAGTGTAGCCCTGATGTGGTAAGTGTGTGAATTAGAATCTAAGAAATGATAAAGTCTGAAAGACTAAGCAAAAAAATATAGTGGGTTTGAGGACCCAGGAAAACAATGGGAAGAAGAAGAGTTGAAAATAACTCTAGAATGGATCTAAAGGGAAAATAAGTGTGGAACGATGAAGCTCTTATTAGTAGTAATGAAAAAAGAGGCAAGGCTGGAACATCTTATGCCCAAACGTAAGAAAGAACTTTAAAACGGGGGGCACGTCAGAAAGTCACAGGATCCAGCTTGAAGGAGCTCCCAAATCTAGGACAGGTCGAGCATCAAAATAAGTAATAATAGAATAAAAATTATGAATCATTGAAGAGAATGAGAATTTATGAGTCCATAATGATAACAAATAGACAGTAAATAGAAGAGAAGGGAGGCTCTTGCTTACAGTAGGGCTGAGTGGTATATGTGGAGGTAGTTGCCACTATCACAGTATTGAACAGTTGAGGCAAAAATCATAAATAGATATTATATCTAGGGAGAAATTTTGATGTGGAATAGTATATATATTTGCATTATCTTAATGTGTCTTCCTGTAGTTTTGCTTATTGGTTACAAGGGGAAGAATAGTAACCATGCAGTGGAGAAACGAGGTAACAACTTGATGGGAAGATCAAAATTGAGATAACTAATGAAGGGCAGATGAACACCATGGGCCTCCATATCTGAGAACACACAACTCATGGAGTATTCCAACTGGGGATGCATAACCTGAATCTAATTATGAAGAAACAGCAGACAAAAGAAGAAACATTCTTTTTTTTTTTTAAATGTGAACGGGCTACATTTCTTCAAAAATGTCAAGGTTATGAAAAAAAATAGGTTTAGAAACTGTTTCAGACTGAGGGAGAATAAAGAGATATAACAGTTAAATGCAACGCATAGTTTGGTCTGGATCTTATTTTGGATGAGGAAAAATGCTATAAAGGATATTACTAAGTCAATTGATACAATTAGAACATGTGGGCAGAAATAAAAATGTTACATCGATGCTCAATTTCCTGAAGTTGAGAACTGTACTATGGTTATATAAAAGAATATATTTAATTTTAGGAAATATTACACACTGAAGTATTTAGTGATAAAGGGACATGATAGATACAACTTATTCCCAAATATTTCAGAAAAAAAAATACATAATTATACACACACACGCATACACACACAACATACATACAGAGAGCAAATGGGGCAAGACATTAACAATTGGTTCATCTGGGTAAATGTGGTTTTTCACCATTCTTGCAATTTTCCTATAAGTTTAACATTATTTCCAAACAAAAATTAGAAAGGTGCAAATGTAAGAACTTGCATGAAAGAAAATGAACAGAACTCGACAATACCAGATTTATAAAATGTTGGTATCAGACAGTAGTCTTGAATCAGGCATAGTGACATGTGAACTGGAAGGACATGGGAAATGAATGAGGTAGGAAGTGAGTAGAGAATGAATAAAGAGAAGATTAAAATTTTAAGTCTAGATGTCTAGAAGAATAGTGATAACAGGAAAAAATGGTTAGTTGATAGAAAGCTTTAAGGACAATTTCTTTAGATATTTTTTTCTGCTATAAAGCAGCCATCAGAGTTAAAAGACTGAGCCCAGACTCTGTTGGCTGCAAAATCTACCAACAATCCTCCTGAATGAAGGAAGGAAGCTTTGAGGATCCATAAAGAAGTATGTGACTTTCTGGGTCACTCAAACGAAGGTGGAAAACACATGAACACAGACGTGGGGATATGCTATTATTCTCTTTTTACAGGTAAAGACAGAAACACAAAGTGTCTGTCTGCCTTCCTCACAGACACAAAGTAGAAGTGTACAGAGGAGCTGAAATCTGACCCTAACTCTATCTAATTTCAAAGTCTAAAATATCCCCACACTCACCATGATTATTTCTCTATGGAAGGACTACTCCTCCACATGCAATGCTCATATATATATATATATATATATATATATATATATATATATATATATATATATATATATATAGCTTAGTCAAGAGCTTTGACCAGTAAATGCTAATTAAAATAATGCAATTTGGAATTCTCATTTGGAATGCAAGCACCCACACCCCTTCCTCACCAAATACTCCCATTTCCTACCTGGAGTCCTGGTGGTCCTTGATCTCCTTTCAAACCAGACAAACCAGGTTGCCCAGGTTGGCCCGGGTTTCCTCTCTCTCCTTTAATGCCCCCAATTCCAGGGAGACCCCGGGGACCTTCTGGACCTGGTAGACCTTGATAATGCAAAACAAATAATCACATTTCAGTATAACATAAGAATAGCATCAAAGTCAGGCTTTTACATTATCCAAATACTATTAGTCATCTAAATACTATTAGTTTGCAGAATAAAATCCAGACTACATTAAATATATAGATCCATGCTGACTCTCTAATGTAAAGTGGGCTGGGTTCTTTTTGTTATTAACACTGGTTTGCAGACTCTTTTAGTTTGTATTTTATTATATATTTAATCCAATAAGCTCATATCTAAAGGAAGGACTTTGGACATTATAATAAAGATTGCTTCTGTAATCCCTAAGTGTTTAAGTGAACCAAAAGAGACACCATGGGACACTGTTCTCAAATTGGAAATGCATCAGAATACCCAGGAGGGCTTGTTAAAATAGATTCCTGGGTCTAACCCCAGAGTTCTGAATCTTGTTAGGCTGGAGAGGGGCCCAAGAATTTGCATTCTAACAAATGCCCTGTAGATAAACTAGTGTCCTGTAGCTGAAGTTGCTGGTTCATGACCACACTTCGTAGGGCAATCAGGGATTCAAACCATTTGTCTCATTGTGATTAAAATAAAATTTCTTTACTTGTAAGTAGTTACTTTTATTCAGCTTGTATTACTATGTAATTAAGATAGCTATTTAAGCAAACTAATTGTTTAATTTCATTTTAGTGACATGCTTAATACATGGGAATATTTTAGTGTCAGAAAGTTCTTGATTCAATATAGTACTTTTGAATTTATTTTAAATATGTTTTTGTATTATTTACAGTTTAAATATTTCTGAAGAGAAATAAAGGATTTGGCATATAACTTCTGAATAAATAATTTAAAAGGGGATTTGGTAAGCTCTTTCCTTATTCTGTGTTTTAAACTTTTCTTCCTAAATAAAGATATCAGGTCCATTAGGCAACCAAGAAGATCTGATAAATGGCCACATTTTTCTCACCAGGTGCGAAATAGCTGTTCCTTGCCTGCAGTGTGCTAAGCAATAGCTGAGGTGGAGACTAAGTAGTCCTGCCTTAAGAAAATAATTACGAAGCCCCAAATAATGAACAGCAACTAGTGAGCACTTATACCGTCTCTCCTCCAGTAATCTTAGTTTTTCATTGGTTTCAACAAAAAAGGAAAATATGTAGGGATTATTTTTGAAGGAAATAACATAGGCATATGAATTTAGAATACTGAGTTCATGCTTACAATATGCACAAAAGGTCTCATTTTTTATCCTATCCTTTCCAATACCCTTATGACCCAGAATCAATGGCTACAGGCTAACAAGGCAGCATGCTATAGGGATTATGAATGCCGGACTCTGGAGCTAGAATGCTGGGTTGGAATCCCAGCTCCATTAATCTTTAGCTGTTTGACCTCAATAAGTTTATTCACCATCTTAGCCTCAATTTCCTCTTCTTTAAAATGGAAATAAGAATAGTACCTACCTTATCAGGTTGTTCCAAGAATTAAATAAGATAATATATATAAACACAGTGCCTGGCACACAGTAAGAATTATTTAAGAAGTTTTAAACAATTATTATTATTACTAGTATTATCTTCATTATTGGTAAAACTGAAGGTAAGAACATATCTTTAAAATATAAACCTGTTTTTAATCTTTCAGCTATATCTATGTGATTTCATAATATAACAGTGTTCTATCTGTCACATGAGAAAGAGGAAGCAGGTTCACAACAGTACAACAATCATTTTATCTTTAAACAGTTTTAATCATATAGTCACCCTAGCCCAGCAACCAGACAGACACACTCAGAAATTCCCTTCCCAATCGTAAAGAAAGGGTTGGGGTACTTTGAACTTAAACAAACAAATTAAAAACAACTTCTGAGTTCAAACCCCTTGATAGGGTTTTCTAAGAAAAATTGTTAGTCTCATCCATATGTATAATTTGGACTAGAAATCAGGTAGCAAATCAGGTCATTAAGAGAAAAGTAAACTATCTGTGAATCAGCCTAACAATGACTAGGGTAAGAGTAAGAGGAAGAAGAAAAGGAACATTTTACACCCTGCTTCCCCAGTTTGAAAAGTAAACAGAACATTGTTATCATTTGGAAAAAAAGTAGGCATATTTTGGGCATTGCTCTGTTTGCAATTAAAAGGAAATTTGGGGAAATTTACATGTTATTAATTCAGACCTGTTGTTCTAGAGTCTCTCAAATTTAAATTACTGATTTGCTAATGATGCAAGATTTATTTTTAACAATACTCAGTAGTTACCCTCTTCCATTACTGAAAATAGCCATGAAAACACAGATCTGATCAATCTCAAGGAACAAAAATTCAAGAAAATAAAATCAATATACAGAGGTTACAAATGGGCCAGATGCCTGCCTGAATATCTTAATGCAGTCTTAAAAATAAGTGTATTTCCACTTAAAATTCAACATGTTTCTATGTATGAATTACCTATTATAAATAATTGAAACCACAAAGACCTAATGTCATTTCAAACTTGATTATAAACAAGTCACATTACCTTCACCAAAATGTTAAATACCAGAGCAGGTAGTATTTGAGGATAACAGCACTCTTCAATGACTTCTGAATTATAGCAAAAAAAGTGCATTTCTCTTGTCACACATACAAAGCATTAAAAAAAAAAAAAAAAAGAATTGACCAGTGAAGAGTCTAACCTTGAAAACCTGGGAAGATCAGAGTTCACCAAAGCCCAAAGATCGATGTTAGCAGTATCAGACATCACACAGTACAAAATAAGATTATGAGTTAGAAGTGGTTCACATTATAGCACAAGTTAAACAATAATCCTCTTTGCCAGCATTTCTTATACCTACAGCGTAATCAGTATGCAAACAGGACCCTACAGGAGTATAGAGAGCCAAATATTTTAAAATAGAGCTTATTCTAGAAAATAAGCTGCTAATTTTCATTAATGCAAAAAATGCAAAACTCTACTGAAGACATGTTAACACTGCTACAGTGGCTTTCCAAAAGTTAGCACCTTCAAAACATTAAAGTTGGAAAGGTAGTACCACTTCACTGATAGCCTTCTATTCCTCTGGGTAAAACTTTTGGGTAAAAGTTTATCTTGGCCTCTGCCATTCTTTAGTAAAAACATGAGGTGCAAATTTATCGGTGTGTGCAGGCTGCTCCAAGGAGCTACAGTTAAATTTAAAGGCCTTATTAGACAAATATACAAAGATCATAGGTGATCAAATAGAGAAATTAAAACACGAGTATACAATGGCCATTACCAACTGTACTTCTGTTTGTCTTTGAAAATCATTCCATGAAGCCAGATAGTGATTTTTAAAAATAATCCGTCAAGAGGCGTTCTTCTGTGCATTATTACTTGTAATAAGTTACTCAAAGACAAAAAGACAATATATGTTTGCTCACTATTGAGTTCGAATTTTCCAAAGATATGAAGACCATCAGTGAAGGGGCACTTCAAAATATTTTGGCATGCAATATCCCACCCCAAACCACAGAAAATATCACATTTACTTTATATTATTCAATGCACATATTAAAATAGGCTATTAACTATTAAAAGAAGGATCATTAAATAAAAAGATAAAAAGCCTACAAACAGGACAACCCTTGGTTAATGTTAATTGACTATAAACACAATTTCCTTTTCTTACAAGTCTTGTTATGATTTATAAGCACTGAGGTTAGCAGAGAGAATGAATTGTGCTAGAGCACTGAATCCTAGGAATCAGAAGACCTAGGATCTATTCTTGGCTCTACTACTTATATCTATGGGATTCTGGGTAATTCAATCTCTCTGAGCTTGTTTTCTCACCCACATAATGGGAATAGTGTTGTCTGCCCTAACCTCCTTCAGAGTTGTTTTAAAGATCAAATTCATTTAAAAAAATGTTGACCTGATATCTGCCATGTGAAAGATGCTACAGGGAACACAAAGATTAGCTAGACCCAAATTCTGCCTTCAAGGAGCTTATAATGAAAGTATGTTACATGATATAAATGGTGGTATGTCATATAAATATAAAACATTGCTATTACTACCTAGTGATAAAACTTTTAAAGCATTTGACGATTTGAAATTCAGGAGGCCAAAACTCAGTTTCTGTTTGTTTAAATGGTTTCTAAATCACACACAGCAAACTGACTCAAGACAACACTTTGAGCAGTCTGGCAACACAATTAGCTAGATAAATTAGAATTCCTACCAAAGATAATTCAGAGTTTGAGTAAAGACATTTTATATATGTGTTTGATATAGAAGGACCAAAACAAGAACTCTTAGAAAAATATGTCATTGAACTATATGATACTTCAGTCTGAGTAAGTAACAAGGAAAACTTCAGATCATATCATAGCAAAACTTCTAAGACTTTAATTTCTAAAAGGTAACATTTTAATGAGTTATATGCCAAGTCAATTTTGTACATGAGGCTCTCAATCCATTATTTCTCAAATGATCTAACAAAGTTTAGCTGAAAAACAAAATAAAACAAAAATCTCAAGTCTTGTATATACGTGGTAATAACTAAAGATAAGCTGATGAATTGACTGGTAAATTTTAAATCCAGTTTCCACTTAAGGTTGTAGTCTTCAACCGTTGCAAAGAAGAGAACGCTGCAGATACCAGATTCCAATAACTATGTAATTTAGAGTACATCTGGTAAATAAGTTGTCAAATCAGTTTTAAAGTAATGTGGCTACTTTCCTTTTTCTTCTTTGAATATATTCTAGTGCCTCAGAAGAAAACAATATTCTAGCTGACAGTAAAGTCTGGAAGTGATCAAGGCAGCAGACTTCTATGTAAGTCAGATAGGACAGGACTCAAAATTACTTCAAAGAATACCCTAGTCTTCTCTTTATCTTGGCAATAGTTAAATATCATGTGTTTGTCTTAAACTTTTTGATGACATCCATTTAGGAAAAACACAAGAAGCAGTTAGTAGGGGTTGATGGAGCTTTTGAGTTAACAGAAAACAAGAAAGCGAAGTCAAGGCCCAGTCTGCTATCTATAGGAGTCTCCTAAAATGGCAGAAGCAGCTTTGCTCCATCATTTATCATATTTATAACTAGAATAAGAGGCCAGATCATAAGCATCAAGCTATGTAACTGCCTTTGTGGAAAGATGATACATGTTACTAGTAGAACAGACACTTAACGGAGTACTGGAGAGCCCCAAGTCAGATTCCCAGCTATGCCAGTAACTAACAATATGACCTGGAGCAAGCTTATTAACCTCTTTGGGCCTTAGTTTCCTCATCTGTGACTAAACTTTAGACAGGTTTCTCTGAGCCCTCTTCTCAACTAGGCCTCACCCCTTGGGCCCTGGCCTTGGTCTGTTGAGTCCAGTTTTAGCAAGAATCCTGCTAAGTCAGTTTAGGGAGAGCCTCCCTACCCTTGATATCTGATCAAGTTCCTCATTGCTTATCCTGATGTGTAAGTCCTTGGACTGCCTTTAGCGAGAACTCTAACAGCCCAGTTTAGCAAGAATCTGCTTACCCTGGATGTCTCCTTTTAGTAATTTTTCATCCACTGACTCCTTCACTCTGCTAGTGGACTATAAATCTCCATTTGACTTTGTTGTACTCAGAGCTGAGCTCAGTCTCTCCTATTACGATAGTCTCTTCCCTAATTCAATAGTCTTGAATAAAACCTGTCTTGCTATCATCAACAAATGCCTTGTGAATACCTCTTTGACAAATGTAAAAATGAGGTCCTTCTAGATCGATAATCTATGGTTATATGAAATGATGGGTTTGTGGGGGAGTAATAAACCAGGGAATTGATTCACACAGAGATAGATGGCTTCCTAAAAAGAATCTTGAAAAATTATGAATTTTAAAATCATAAGAAGAGAAAATTTCCTGCCATTTCCAATAGCCAGAACTCAGGATTATACTTTTTCCCCTTTTAGTTCCTCCTTAGAAATTTGAAAAGGGCTATTTATCTTGAAAAATAATAAACACACTCAGATATTTGTGGTTCTTTTTACTCCTGATTAGGTGAACATCTTTTAATATGAATTAGCAGTTTTCTAATGGGCAGCTCTTGGTAACTTTTCTTGGGTGTGTACTTTTTATATGTATAGGATGAAAGTAAGATTAAGAGGTTTCTAGTCTGTGCTGGTTGCACTGACTTTTTTATTTACTCTGTGCCTATTAGTCCATTTACATAGCAGCAGAATTTAGAACTTTGTGACAAACCAAAATGTGAAGATGGGATGGTTTGAAAAATTACAAGAGGTATGGCTCGTCAAGAATTGCATATTTGCAGGATCTGATAATACATATTATTGTTTAAAAAGAATGTCTTTTTGAAGAATATTTCATTTACATTAACAGATACGAGGCAAAAATAGGAAATACACTCTAAAGGTAAACGTAAAATAGTATACAATATACTTTTGAGTACTAAAAATTTTCAACTAAAAATGACACAAATATATGAATTTTAAAATGATAAATCAGTTTTCCTAATTAGGTAATTTTGAGTTATTCCAATAGACAGAAAAACTGGACTCTGCAAGTTCCTGACAACTTTCAGAGATAGATCAACATGTAAGAATTGAATTGGCATATATGCTCTTAAAATATATTCAAACACTTGAAAATATTAGGTACAGGTGTATATACACCTATATACACACACATACATACACTATATATGTGTATATAAATAATATACACATACATATATATATATATATATAAATATAAGAAAAGTTTCATACTTCATGCAGATACTACTTTGGAGTTAAGGAGCTAACCTGTAGGACCTGGATAGGGATCAAAGTTCACCAAGGCCCAATGTCATCATTAACAAAAAGGAAAAATATCAAAATTGTTAGAAATATCAAGAAACTAAAGCATTACACTAACTTCTTTCAAGTTAAACTTTAATTCAATAAAAGAATACTCTGCAGCTCATATTCATGCATCTGTATATAAACCAAACTATCACCACTTCACATCAACACTAAAATAAAAACAGCACATGTAACAAATTTTGAAAGACCAAAATCATTTTGATAATAATTATTACTATGAGTGTAGACGACAACAATCAATTCTAAGAGCAATTGGGTTTAAAATTCCATTTTAATATGTAGTTTATGAACAAATCAAGGAGTCACAAATACTCGTCAGATGTGTGTTCTTTTCTGACTACTTTTGTTATTATTTCTTTTAGGAACAGTTATTATTATTATTATTATTTTTGCGGTACGTGGGCCTCTCACTGTTGTGGCCTCTCCCGTTGCGGGGCACAGGCTCCGGACGCACAGGCTCAGCGGCCATGGCTCATGGGCCCAGCCGCTCCGCGGCATGTGGGATCTTCCCAGACCGGGGCACGAACCTGTGTCCCCTGCATCGGCAGGCGAACTCTCAACCACTGCGCCACCAGGGAAGTCCGAAACAGTAATTTTTAAAGAACCTTTGTGACTGATGTCTTTATGTTGACATATTTCAGAGTAATGTTCAGCATTGAGCTCTATTACTAGTAAGAATAAGCAGCCACAGTGCTGATTAAAATACAAAAAATGATAATAGTTTGGTTTATTTGAATTATTGCATGCATAACCAAGCAAGATATTTGTGTCAATTCTTTACATTACATGCAAGAGAATTAACATGGCTGAGGAGCTTTTCACTGCTTTTCTTCAGTAGTAAACCAAAGTAAAACTGTAAATAACACTCTCTATAAACAGTCAAATCAGATCAGATAAAATCTAGTTTTGAAAATGATCTTCTGAACAAAGTATGTGATCCCATTTAATTCATGTTTTTAGAGCACACTGTATTAAAACTGACTGCAATCTCTTCAGAGTTTATGGAAATTTTCACTTTTAAATACATTTTAAAAATGGGTCAGAGACCTTCAAAGGATAAAAAGGCAATTGCTTTGTTTTTTTAATCTTACATTCCTCTTATTTTTAAAAAATCGATGAGGGCCAAGTTTTCAATAATTAGAAATATAAAAATTGAATATCAAGTCTCAAGAATGTATTAATAATCTGTCTCCAGTGATTGAGCTCAGCGACATTAATTCAGGATGAAAATGAGCGTTTCCAAACTTACTAAAATGAAATGACACAGCACAAACACAAAATGAAAAGTGAACATTGGATGCAAAACTGAGACTACTAGAGCAGTTAACACAAGACAAATGAGGTATAGACATGAAGCTGGTATGAAGAGATCACTATTCAATTTAATCATGCTGTGATGTTGAAGATAAATTTGATTGCCTAGCTCCTAGAGAAGATAAAATTTCTTTATTGTGCTTGGTGACATTTGCTGATCATATGACAGAACCATAGCAACACTTTTGGTATGGACCACAAGCATCTATTGGGTGATCACTAAAATGATTTCTGTGATGACATGCTGAGAAGCTCACATTAAAAATGCAGATGACATTTTGCTGCCAGGTTATCAGTATAGCTTTATGTTTAATAAAGAGACTAATAAATCCACTATTTCCTTTTTTCCTCCAAGTTGGTATGTTTTAGTTCAACTTTAAATGATGAAACGCATTACTGAAAAGAATTATTAGATGCCATGGAAATGGATGGAGCTATGAATAAAATAAGCTCTTTCTTTTTAAGAAGTTCTTTGGATTATAGATTCAAAAGTCCTAAAGACTGAATAACCTACCAGCAAAATGAAATAAATGGACTAATAAATAGACCATTCCCCTACCACTCATGTACATACCTGGTCTCCCTGGAGGACCTTGGGGCCCAGGGTTGCCTTTAGGGCCTTCCAGAGCTGGACCTGGAGAACCAGGAGGGCCTGGGGGACCCTGCAGACCAGGGAAACCATGAAAGCCTGGTTCACCCTTTGGACCTGGAAGGCCAGGGTTTCCTGGAATGCCAGGTAATCCTCCATCACCCTTTTGACCTATGAAAGTGAAGTCATGTTAGAGAACACATTAAATGATACTGAATATCAGGCTTGTCTGTAAGACTAAAGCTGCTCCCACTTACTAGAACAAGTAATGGAATTTACTAAGGTCATTTCTACCTCCTACCAAATCCCCAGCCCATCCAGAAAACCCATACTGTTATTTCTATGTATAGAAATATAGAAACAATAATAACTTGCATCCTAAAAGATATCCTTTGTATTAGGACACACAGCAATGATCACATGACCAGTAGTTATGAGAAAAAAGGAGAAAAAATAGAAAAGTATAAAATATCTGCAACAATAGGTTAGAGATAGCTGGAGGAAATTCCTAACACAAATGTTTTGAGACTAATTTTTGAGACCATTGGAAGATATGGATCTTCAACGGTTGCTGTGTGTCCCCAAAGACCATTCTATCCAAGATTTAGAAACACAATCTAGATGAACTCTTTTCAACACCTTTTCTACACCACCGACATGCTTGAGAGCAATAAAACAGTCGCAGATTAGACTAATAATTTTTATGTTGGATTCATGAAAAAAATACAGGAATTTCTAAGAGATCTATGTGTGGTTTGAAAAAAGCCTCCATAGAATAGCCAATGGTCATTTCAGAACATAAACATACATATCTGTACACACATTCAGTCATTTAATTGACTACTTGGTGCTTACAATAATAGTAAGAACAAATGAGGCAAGGTAGATGTGTGTGCACACCTACCCATCCAAAATGCAAGATGTAAATTAAGATGGAGTTTTCAATAGACATTTTTATTATTGGTACATATTTCTACAGTTTTCTTATATAACCTTGGTTTTGGTTTCCATGGGGAGAAAAAAGTGTTTTTCTTCTGGCTAAAAGGGTTTTTAAAAACTTAGTGAAATCTACCTCTTCGTACAATTTTGCTTTCTTTTTTTAAAAATTTTAACATCTTTATTGGAGTATAATTGCCTTACAATGTTGTGTTAGTTTCTGCTGTATAACAAAGTGAATCAGCTATATGTATACATATATCCCCATATCCCCTCCCTTTTGCGTCTCCCTCCCACCCTCCCTATCCCACTCCTAACACTTATTTATGAGGTTAATGAAGAGATATCTATATGTAAATGTTCTTAATGGTGCATTTTTTATAGTACAACTCTTTATACTAAGTTGCTAATTAAGAAATGCTTTAAGATGTAACTCTAGCTTTGAGTTGTCTGGGGTTGTATGTGGAGATTAATAAGTAAGTGTACTGGAGAATATTATATTTTATGGACTGATATAGCATGCTTCATTAAAGTTTACCAGAAAGTCCTGGAAGTCCAGGGGGTCCTGGGATTCCAAAGCCTGGTTGACCTGTTAGAGCATAAACCAAAAATTCTCAAATAGATAATAATAACTGAAACAAGGACAAACTATTTTTGGATCATTTAGGTTTTTCGTAAGTGCTGCAATGTATATTATGTGAAACATGAAGACATTTCCAACATGGAACTACAATTCTAACATGAGAAAACCATATAAACTTATATTCTATTTGTGATGAGTGTTATCTTTAAAAACTCATGTCATATGAATATATGTGTATATATATAAATGGAATAGAGATTGCATAGTGAAAGGAGGTCATCCAGAGTAGTTGACTTCTTGATGACAAGAAGTTGTCCAGGTAGCTTCTTGACATGAAAAATTGAACAAGAAAGGATATGGAGTTTTTCATAAGAGGGAGGCAACTTTATCGATAAATGTGAGGTAATATTCGCAGGACGGAGTGGAAGAAGGTAATTAGGAAGGGAAAAGTATGTGGTAGCTTAGAGGGTAAGAAAGAAGATACAATTTCACTATGGGTAAAAAAGGGCAAAAGTTAAAGTAGACAAGGAAGAAATTAGAAAATTAAGGACAATAAAAAAATATAGCACCTGGTTCACCCTTCTGTCCAGCTGGTCCAGGAATACCATCTTGACCTGGTTTGCCTTTTTCACCTGGAGGCCCTGGTGGCCCAGGACGACCTCCACCACCTAAAGAACAGAGTACAGCAGGTTACACCTATCTTCCTAATTCCCTTTTCCTTACATATCCCCAATTCTTTCCATTTTGGCTTCAAATAGTTCTACCCAAAAGACACAAAGTGTCTCTGGGACACTCCTTTTAAATCATGAAATCTTGTGGAAAAGAAATACAGGATAATTTGAGAATAAGGAACTGCTTTATCATTCATTCAGTATTCAAAACATTTCACTTTCTCATTTTAATCTACCTTTAGAATATATAAGAAAGCAAGATGTGCATGTGTCCGGGGATGGAAGTGGGGTGAATTATAGGCCTTGTATGGGGCCAAAGGAAGTGATTTGCTTTAGAATTCAGTAAACAAAGAAAACTACACCTTGCCATTCTAAAATAATCAGAGTGTCTACCTACTATTATAGGATACTTGAAATAACTCTCCTTGGAAAAAGTGAGCCCCCCAAATAAGGTCCCATAATAATAATTTTAAGCAACTTTTATTAAGAATTGCTCACTTCGTACCTAACAGGTAGTATTAAGTGAATGATCACCATGTTTCTTTGTCTTGAAAATGTTCACAGCTCCCAGAAATGATCTGACTTTCCAAAAATGAATAAAGCCTTAGTTTACCAGAACAGCAAACCCTTATTTTTCATTCTTACCTACAGGACCAGGTTCTCCTGGAAGGCCAGGGTTCCCAGGAGGACCATTAATACCTTTTGGTCCAGGAAGGCCTGGGGTTCCTAGAGTAAAGAGCTCAATTTAATGATAAAAGAAAAACCACACTGCTTTGAGAGCTACAATTCAAATTTACAATTTAGAGTGTTAGCATAGAAACAGTGAAGAATAGAAAGAAAACCCAAAAAGATGCTGGTGTTTGCTTGATGATTTAAGAATAATTTTAAGTTTTAAATTGATTTATCCAGAGGTTGACATTATTTTATATTCATAATAAAAACAATTATCACATATTATACTGGTAGAATTAATTGGTAGGATTCCATTGTATGGATATACCAAATTTTTAAGAATCCATTCATTTCTTGTTGGACATTTGGGTTGTTGTCAGGTTTTAGCTATCATGAATATCTATTCTATTTATGGAAACCTGGTCTACTTAGCTATTATGAGTAATGCTGCTATGAATAACTCTGTGCTGGTATTTTTGTAGACATAAGTCTTAATTTATCTTGGGTAAATACTTGGATAGGAGTGAAACTGCTGAGTCACAGAATAGGTATATGCTGTGATTTATAAACAAACAAACAACAATATTTGGGAATTCCAGTTGCTTCAGATCCTTGTACAACATATCGTGATACCGGTTGTTTTAATAATAGCCATTCTAGTAGAAATGTAGTGCTACCTCATTGTGGTTTTAATTTGCATTTCTTTGATAGCTAACGATATTGATCGCTTTTGCACGTGTTTATTGAACATCCGTGAACCTTCTTTTGTGAAATGTACGTTCCAAGTCTTCGGCATTTAGAAAAGTGGATTGCATGTCTGGTTATTATTAAGTTGTAGAAGTTCTTTATATATCCCAGATATCAGTCATTTATGAGATACATGTTTTGCAAGTGTCTTCTCCTAGTCTGTAGCTTCCTTATTCATTTTCTTAATGGTGTCTTTCGATGAGCAGAAGAAAAGAACTCAGTTTCTTTAAAATAAAAAAAGAGTGTGGAGCAATTGGACATCTGTGTGAAAAAAAATGAACCTTGACCCCAATCACACCATAAAACTATTCTTCTTCGAGACAGACCATAAACCTAAATATAAAACCTTAAACCTTAAACATTGAAAGTTACAGAAAAAATTAGAATATTTCCATAAACCTGAGTAGGCAAATATTTCTTTAATAGGACACAAAAGCACTAACCATGAAAGAAGAGTAAGAAAGGACTTTATTAACATCACATGACAGCATTAAGAGAGTGAAAGGCAAATTTGAGACAGAAAGAATCTATTTGTAATACATATCCAGAATATATAAAGAACTGCTCTGAATAATAAGAAAAAAGGCAAACAACTCATTAAATAAGAGCAAAAAAACTTGGAGCAGGTACTTCATAAAGATGCCAAATGGCCAATAAGTATATGAAAAGGTGTTTAACATTGTCATTCATTAGGAAAAGGTACATTAAAACTTCATTGAAATACCTCTATATAACCACAAGAATTGCTAAAATTAAAAAGACTGACAATATCAAGTGAGGTGAGGATACAGGCAACTGGACATTTCACAACACAAAGTACTAACTACTATATGATTATGGCAAGCCACCAGGAGCCACCCATGGACATTCATACATTGCAGGTGGGACTGTAATGTATAAAATCACTTTGGAAAACTGGCACCATCTACTAAAGTTAAATGTACACCTACCCTCTGATTCAGTAATTCTACCACTAAGTTTTTGTGTGAGAGAAATGAGTACACGTGCCCCGCAAAAGACGTGTCAAAGAATGTTAATAGCATCTTTTTCCTTAATAGTCCCAAACTGGAAACAACCCAAAAGTCCATCAAGAAGAGAATGGGTAATTGATTATGGTTTATTTCTTCAATGGAATATTATGGAGCAATGATAAAAAAAAAAGCACAAAACCTGCTGACTGGCAACAAGATAAATGAATCTTACATTCATAGTGATGAGTGAAAGAAGCTAGACACAAAGATATATACTGTATCATTCCATTTATGTGAATTTCAAAAACAGGTAAAATTAACTGGTGGTGATAGAAGTCATAGTAGTGGTTACCTGGGGAAGGGGGGTGTCACTGTGAAGGGGCATAGGTAAACTTCATGGGGTAAGGGAACTGTTTTATACCTTGATGTGTGTGGTGCATACATGGATATATATATATATATATATATATATATATATATATATATATATATATATATAAAATGTAAAAACTCATTTATTGTCTTGTACATTTTACTGTATGCTATACTTTAATAAAAAGGTGAAGGAAAAGATAACCAAAGGCCCAATGCATCCATGCCACTGTGCAATCCAAAAAACAAACAAACAAACAAAAATACAAGCGTAAACAGAGCAGGTACTATAACAATTGAGTTCAGACCACCTACTTGACTACAGCGCTTAAGTCCCTTTGCTTGCATGACTCAGTCCTTATCATTTGAATGAACTGCATGATTGTTCTACCAACAGCTACCCACCTGTGCCTGAGTACAACATTCTAAGGGAATCAGCAGCAGGCTAGGGCTTAGCAGTGTACATTATCACCTAGCAAACTAGTAAGGCCTCTTAGTTGACTTGTGGCTAGCAGTCAAAGACTCAAAAGTGCTCTCTGCCCACAGGATATTGTCCTGCTGAGTTGGTAATGCCCATTTTCATTTTCTACAGAAAGAAATTTCGGCAAAAATGTTAAAGAGCTAGTTCGAGATTGCTTTGCTGGTCCATAGCTAATTGAGAAATAGAACAGAAGTCTGTCAATTAAGAAGTTGCTTTGTGACACGGGTTAGAGTAGATAAGAAAGGAGAGAAGGAAGCATTTAAGAAAAGTAATATTACCAGGGAATCCAGGAAGGCCTGGTTGTCCTTTTGCTCCAGGGCTCCCCGGTAATCCAGGCAAACCAGTATCTCCCATAGCACCTTTGATACCAGGGTTCCCTGGGTATCCTGGCAGACCAGGTTCACCCTAAAAACATGAATAGAAAGATAAAACTGAAGTCTCTACATGACTTAGATTTTATAACAACATAAAATTATTCGTAGAGCTTCTACTGTATGTCAGGCACTCTACTAAGTGCTTTACATAAATTTCTTCATTTAATCATCACAACAGCCCTTGGGTTTAGGCTTTATCATCTCCATTTATAAATGAGAAAACTGAATCTTGGAGAACTCAAGTGCCTAAGGTCTCTGGTAAGTAGCAGAACTGGGATTTGAACCAAGATCTGTCAGACTCCAGAGCTCATGCTATTCCCATGATATGCAGATGCATTATTCTCATTAATCCTAACTCTGTAAGAAAGATACTATTATTATCCCCATTTGATGGTAATGCAGCTAATAAGTGGTAGAATCTGAGTTTGGGTCCAGGCAGTTTGATTTCAGAACCTGTGATCATCATCCCTAGTATACTACAATGAAATTCATGGCTTACAATAAGCATGTCAAATAATAATTACAGTAGGTTCTACTGTAAAAGGGAAATTTCATCTTAACATGAAGAAGTCTATCAGTTCTTCAGTGGACATCTCAAATCCCATTTCCTCCATGAAGACTTCCAGGACAGAAAGCCTACCCTAAAAATTTAGGGTAGGTTCTTATTCCATTATGTTTATAATGCTTTCACATATGCATGTCTTGACTCTTCAATTACACTGAAAACTTCTTTGGGGTCAGAGATAATTCATATATAAGCACTTTTGCTCAACGAACATTTGCATTGTTTTCTTCTAATAAAGCCTTAGAAGAATTCATACCCACTTTCACGATTAAAACAAGTTTTTCCCAACAACAATGAGAATATATGTCATAACACTAAATCTACCACAGTGTTCACTGCTCTGCTCATGAGGACCATGACCTGTCCAACAAAGTGTTCAACATCACCTGCTGAATACTTTCTTTTTCATTTAGTGCTTATGCTTGTCTAGGTGAGTAAGATCATATATTTGTGACTCAAGTGTCTCCACACTATGGTAAAAGCTTTTTAAACTAATGACTTTTCTCCTTACTTCCCTTTCTTAAAAAACAATTAACAATCTTGTGCTTGGAATATATGTATTTCTGTCTGAACCATTATAAATCAAATATCTAGCATATTTTTACACACATAATAGGTATACAATTGAATTTTGGATTGAACTGGTTCCAGCTTACGTACTTACAAAGAAAAGCTTTGAATAAACTATCATAATTCTTCTTGTTATTGATGAACCAATGACATATATCAAAATTTAAAAAAACAAGAAGAAAATTCTATTATTCTGCTAATGGTAAACATGAAATGCAGTAGATAAACTTCTGATTATTTATAATGAAGTATTTTAAATTCTACAAATAACCCCAAATTGTAATTTTGACCAGTTCTTGTTCCCTGATACAGTTCTTCTTACCACTGTATGGCCCTACTCCTTCAAACCAAGTGAACTGTAAAAAAGAAAGTAAATTTTCACTAGGACTTCTGAAAAGTACTACAATTTGCTAGTTTAAGTTTCACCTAAACTTTTATTATTCATACACTTGCAGAAAAAATAATGAGCTTCTAAAAAGATAAGCAAGAAGATAATGAAAAAGAGTACTCAGAAAATCAACAACCTGGCCAAGAATCCTATAAATCACTCTGAGAAGGGAAAATTCTAGTCTACTAATACTCTCAGCAAAAGCTAGGCAAGACTTAAACCACACTTATCCATACACTTAAAGCACAAATATCTATATTTATTCTAATGTCAAGCTTTGATATAATTCTTTTTTAAATTGAGCTATAATTGACATATTAGTTTCAGGTGTACAACATAATGATTCAATATGTGCATATACTGTGAAACGATCACCATAGTAAGTCTAGTTAGTATCCATCACCATACAGTTATAAAATTTTTGTTCTTGTGAGGAAAAGTTTTAAGCAATTTTCAATATACAATATAATTTATTAACTATAGTCACCATGCAGTATATTACATCCCCATGACTTATTTAATTTATTGCTAGAAGTTTGTACTTTTTAACCCCCTTCACCTATTTCACTCACCCCCACCCTCCCCTGCCTCTGGCAACTACCAATATATTCTCTATATCCATGAGCTTGGTTTTTGTTTGTTTTATTGTTTTGATTTTATTTGTTTTTAGATTCCACATATAAATGACATCACATGGTATCTGTTTGACTTATTTCACTTAGCGTAATACCCTCAAGGTCCATCTATGTTATGACAAATGGTAAGGTTTCATTCTTTTTTACACACCACTTCTTTATCCATTCATCCATCAGTGGACATTTAGGTTGCTTAGCCACTGTAAATAATGCTGCAAGAAACATGGGGGTGCATATATCTTTTCCAGTTAGTGCTTTCATTTTCTTTGGATAAATACCCAGAAGGGGAACTGCTGGATCATATGGTAGTTCTATTTTTAATTTTTTGAGGAACCTGGATACTGTTTACAGTCCCAGAAACAGTGTGCAAGAGTTCCTTCTGTCCACATCTTTGCCAACACTTGTTATTTTTTGTTTTTTTGATAATAGCCATTCAAAAAGGTGTGAGGTGATATCTCATTATTTTGATTTGCATTTTCCTGATGATTAGTGATATTGAGAACCTTTTCATCTACCTATTGGCCATAGGTATGTCTTTTTTGGAAAAATGTCTATTCAGATTCTCTGCTCATTTTTGTGTGTGTGTGTGCGGTACGTGGGCCTCTCACTGTTGTGGCCTCTCCCGTTGCAGAGCACAGGCTCCAGACACGGAGGCTCAGCAGCCATGCGTGGCATGTGGGATCTTCCCGGACCGGGGCATGAACCCACGTCCCCTGCATCGGCAGGCGGACTCTCAACCACTGCGCCACCAGGGAAGCCCCTCTGCTCATTTTTTAATCAGATTGATTTTTTTGTTATTGAGTTGAATGAGTTCTTTATATATTTTAGATATTAACTCCTAATCAGATATATGATTTGCAAATATTTTCTCCCATTTAGTAGGCTACCTTTTCATTTTGTTGGTTTCCTTTCCTGTGCAGAAGTATTTTAGTTTGATGTAGTCCCACTAGTTTATTTTTTTGTTTTTGTTGCCTTTGCTTTGGAGTCCAATTCAAAAACTCATTGCCAAGACCAATGTCAAGGAGTTTACCACTTGTGTTTTCTTTTAGGAGTTTTATGGTCTCAGGTCTTATGTTCAAATTTTTGATCCACTTTGCGTTGATTATTGTGTATGGTGTTAAGATAGTGGTCCAGTTTCAATTTTTTTGCATGTGGCTGTCCAATTTTCCCAACACCATTTATTAAAGAGACTGTCCCTTCCCCACTGTATAGTTTTGGCTTCTGTGTTATAAATTAACTGACCATACATGCTTAAGTTTATTTCTAGGATCTCTATTTTGCTCCATTGATCTATGTGTCTGTTTTTGTGTGAATACCATCTTGGTTTTTTTTTGTTTTTGTTTTTGTTTTTTAACTCTGACAGCGTTCTCTCCCTCTTACTCTCCCAAAGGAAGAGAAGAACAATCATCAGTGGCTAGTGGCAGTTGCAGAAGTAACACCAAGAGCTGACTTCACACTCAGGAGAGAACGCTGCACCTCCTTCTCGTGGTTTCGGGTGCTCTACGCGTTCATAAAAACTTCTCTAGTAACAAACTATACAAATGATCCCTGAAAATATAGTCTTCATACTTTTTTGATTACTATAGCTTTGAAATATAGTTTCAAATCAAGGAGTGTGATGCCTCCAGCTTTGTCCTTTTTTCTATTGCATCAGCTATTTGAGGTCTTTTATGGTTCCATACAAATTTTAGGATTGTTTGTTCTATTTTCTGAAAAAATGACACTGGAATTTTATAGGGATTGCACTGAATCTACAGATTGCTTTGGTAGAATGGACATTTTAACAATATTAATTCTTCCAATCCATGAGCATGGAATATCCTTCCTTTTATCTGTGTCTTCTACAATTTCTTTCATCAACATCTTACAGCTTTCAGTGTGCAAGTCCCTTGGTTAAATTTATTCCTAGATATTTTCTTCTTTTTGATGCAATTGTGAATGGAATGGTTTTCTTAATTTTTCTTTCTGCTAGTTCATTATTAGTGTATAGAAACACAACACATTTTTTAATATTGATTTGGTATCCTGCAGATTGACTGAATTTGTTTATTAGTCCTAACAGTTTTTTGGTGTTGTCTTTAGGGTTTTAAAAATATATAATATCATGTCATTTGCAAACAAGTTTTACTTCTTCCCTTCCGATTTGATTGTTTTTTTCTTTCTTTTCCTTGCTTAATTGCTTTGGCTAGGACTTCTAATGCTATGTTGAATAAAAGTGACAAGGGTGGGCATCCTTGCTTGTTCTTAATCTTAAAAGAAAAGCTTTCAGCTTTTCACCATTGAGTATGACGCTAGCTGTGGGATTATCATGTATCGCCTTTATTACGTTGAGGTATGTTCCCTCTATGCCCACTTTGTTGAGAGTTTTATCATATGTGGGTATTGAATTTTGTCAAATGCGTTTCTGCATCTATTGTGACGATCATATGATTTTTACCCTTCATTTTGCTAATGTGGTGTATAATATTGTTTGATTTGCAGATGTTAAGCCATCCTTGCACCTCTGGAAAATTCCCCTTGATCATGGTGTATGATCCTTTTAAAGTATTTGAGTTTGGTTTGCTAATATTTTATTGAGGATTTTTTCATCTGTGTTTATCAGTGATATTGGCTGTAATTTTCTCTTCTTGTGGCATCCTCGTCTGGTTTTGGTATCAGGGTAATGCTCACCTCATAAAATGAATTTTGAAGTATTCCTTTCTCTTCTATTTTTTTGGGAGAATTTGAGAAGGATTGGTATTAATTCTTCTTTAAATGTTTGATAGAACTTACCAATGAAGCTGTCTGGTTCTAGACTTTTATTTTTTGGGAGATTTGATATAACTGAAAATGGAATATATCATCCCTAATGAGTCAAATTTAACATTGTGAAACTACCTAACAAATACAGTAACACTGTAAGACTAAAATGCTTTTTAACAAGCCTGAAACTAGAACTGCTTTCAAGGTCACTGTGCTGTATAACAGGCACTCCACGTAGAAAAAGGAGTCAAGTTGATACCTATTTTGCTGTTAAAATCCAAATTGGTTATCTAAGAGTATTTGGATCATAGTCATTCTCTACTATCTCTTAATAACAGAATCTCGTTTCCATTCCATGCTATAACCTAAGACCTGGAATAAAATATCAGGCTGACCTCAATATACAGAATAGAAGACATCAAAGTTGGTGAAAAAGCTAACACTGCTATTGTGTTCCACTGTAAAACTGAAGAAGCACTGCCAGTAGAAAAAAAAAAAACACAGGACAATGAGTTGAAAATATCTGGTGAGAAAGGGTAAAAACCATACCCTGTTTTATGGCAAGAAGAGTATTGCAATAGTAGTCCAATCAGTTGGAAGTTGTGGTTCTCACATAATTATTAAATTTTTTTACAGTTCAATTTATATTTGGAGATTAAAGACACCATGAACCAAGCCATATATAGGTTCTTCTTTAGTTAGGAAATATTAACAATAGGGATTTAAGGAGTGGATGCAGAGATACTCTTATTTAACATTTTACTAAATGATATAGGAAAGGGAGTATAAAATAAGATCTTCAAGTTTGCATGCTACTTTCCTCTCCCAGGTAGTGAAATTTTAAGCTAACAGGGACAAATTGATAAATAAAGGCTCAAAGCTGCCTGAGCAGGCCAAAACACGGTACATGGGATTCAATGAGTATGTGTAAGGTGATGAACTTAGAGAAAAGGCGATGAACTTAGAGAAAAATAATATGAACTAAGTTTATAAAATAATGAACCCTATGGTATCCTTTACCACCCAAGGAAGATACTACCTTAGTTGCTATAAGTCTATTCAGAAAATCTATTCTTTATAATTCAGTCTTGGTAAATTTTGTGTTTTTAGGAATTTGTCCATTTCAAAGTTATCCAATTTGTTGTTGTACACTTGTTCATAGTATCCTCATAATCCTTTTTATTTCTGTAAAATTGGTGGTGATGTACCCTCTTTCATTTCTAATTTTAGAAATTTGAGTCTTCTCTCTTTTTCTCTTAGCCAACCTAGCTAAAGGTTTTTCAATTTTGTTCATCTTTTCAAAAGAACCAACTCTTGGTTTTACTGATTTTCTCTATTATTTTAAATCTCTACTGTATTTATTGCTGTTTTAATCTTTATTATTTCCTTCCTTCTGCCAGCTTTGGGTTGAGTTTGTTCTTCTTTTTCTAGTTCCTGAAGGTATGAAGGTAAATTGTTGACTTAGGATCTTTCTTCTTTAATGCAAGCATTTACACTATAAATTTCCCTCTTAGCATTGCTTTTGCTGGATCCTATAAGTTTTGGTATGTTGTGTTTTCTTTTCCACTTGTCTCAAGATATCTTCTAATTTCCCTTGTGTCCTCATCTTTGTCCCACTGGTTGTTAAGAGTATGTCCTTTAATTTCTACATATTTGTGAATTTTCCAGCTTTCCTTTTGCTGTTTACATTTTATTGTAACTGGAAAAGATACTTTGTATGGTTCCAATCTTTTAAAATTTATCAAGACTTATTTTGTGGCCTAACATATGCCCTATTCTGAAGAATGTTTCTTGTGCACTTGAAAAAATAGATACTCTGCTGTTGTGGGTTGGAATGTTCTGTATAGGTCTGTTAGGCCCAATTGACTTTGCCCATTTAAAAATTGGTCTATTTGCTTTCTTATTGAATTATAAGAGTTTTTAAAATATACTCTGGATACAAATCTCTTATCTGATATATAATTTGCAAATATTTTCTCCCTTTCTGTGGGTAGTCTTTTCACTTTCCTGATGCCATCATTTGTAGCACAAAATTTTAATGTGGTTCAATTCATTTATTTTTTCTTTGTTTGCTTGTGCTTTTGGTGTCATATCTAAGAAATAATTACCCTAACCCAAGGTCCTGAAGATATATCATGTTTTCTTCTAAGACTTTCTGCTTGTCAATTTCAGCAAAAAAGCTATCTGGGATTATGATGGGGATTGCTCTGAGTCTGTAGTATGATTAGATTTTAAGAAGGATTAATGGAGGTTAGAAATATTATGCCACATTTAAAGAATACAGTCATTAAGTTTAAGAGTTGAAGAAATCTTAGGTACTACCTAGCCCAGCTGTCTCATCTCACAGACAAACATTTTGTATAGAGTGCTTTATAATTTACAAAGTGTATTTTTAAATCTAACTGAAGTCTCACAATAACTCTGTGCAATAGGTATAATTCTTCTTTCTATTTTACTGACAAAGTAGTGAAAATACAAAAGAATTAAGTGACTTACAAGGTCATGTAGACAGACTCGGGACTCAAAGTTCTGCCTATTGATTCCCTGTCCAGGGTTTTCAGTGTACTATATTAATTATGCTTTTTGACTAACAAGGACACTTTCTCATAAATTGTGTCATTTGTAAAACAAACTACCATCTGACCTTCTACCACTATCCTTACTTCTTAACAGCTCACTAATTATAGAATTTTTTCTTATGCTTGACATCCCCCAATCATACTATCATGTCTTCTGAAACTTTTATTCTACTCTTCCTTTACAATATAGGCAGGTACTCTTCATTTTGCATAACAGTATTGGACTATAAAAATGAAAATGCAAGATGAAACCATGTAAAGAGATTTTAAAAATCAATGGGAAAAATATGATCATTCTATGACCTGTAAAAGTTTCTCTCAAAACACTAAAATCCCTCTTCCTGTCAGTTATACATGTATAGAGAGTCAAGTTCATATGTTGATCATTTCAACTTCGCTAGCTTTCTTGGCTGCACATCTAAAGTCTCTCAAATGGTGGCAGTGTCAACATTCCTTTGGCTGGCTATTTCATCTCTAACTCTATCTACATTAGATTTAAATTTCATTTCCAGTATTATCACCTTTCCTTTTTTTTTTTACTGCACTTTCATCATTGTTGGTCAATTTTCTCTTTTGATTATCCATTTTTGTTAAATTTCAGTTTGGTTTATCAATGAGAGACAGAGGCAACACACCTACATACTTTGCTGTCAATGCATTATGGGAACAATAGATTCACAGTGATGAATCACTGACAGATTTTGAAAGAAGTGAAATGACTGCTCACTGATCATGATGCACAGTAGATATTTACATAGTGGTTTAGGGATTGAAGAGCTAATATATCATGGTAAATTAAATTTGAACCATATTGTTGTGGACTGATGCTATTTAACTAAACTGTGGTAACAAATTTGTGCATATCAGAACTGTACAAAGCAAGGACTGCCTGTGCCTATTAGAACTGAGAGGTAAAATCTTATTTTTCAAATATGTCATCATTTTAAGATAAAATAATACCACCTGAAAGAAAGAGTAGGATACTTCAAATACATGATTTCCTGGTTTTGTCAGCTCTGCAAATGTCCAAATTTAGTGTAGATTTCCTTATTGAAATATACTTGTAGGATGCATAGAAAAACTAAGAGTTAGCCTCTTGCTTGAAGAGTTGAATATACTGTGGACACTGGCCAGTTGAAACATGGTTTTCTGCGGCCATCCATTATAGTTTCAGAGATGAATTATTATGGTAATTTTGGTTGCACTATATGGATGTTAAAGTTCACTCAGTCTAGAAAAAAATATGTATAAACAAATTTAGAAAAATTTTAAAATGTAATTTCAAATCAATGAGTAAAGAATGGAGCTCATAACAAATGGGTTTGGGTTATTTCGATAATTTATTTGGAAAAAAATATATAGTTCCTCACCTTGCAAAACACACAGAAAAAGTCAGATGGGTTAAAGATGTAAACATAAAGAACAAAATCATGCAAATACTGGAATAAAATATATAGGATTCTTTTTATAATCTTAGATATAGAAGTCTTCATAACATTCAGAAAACTATGCTCCTGATCTTTTCTGCCAAATCTGTTTCTCCCCAAATCTTTCCTATCTAAGTATGTAGCAACTCCATTCTTGCAGTTGCTCAGATAAAAACTTTAGAGTCATTCTTGACATCTCTCTTTCTCTCATATTCCATACACAAATCTTGCTGACTTGACTTGGAAAATATCTTAAGATTATGACAGTTTCTTATCACTTCCACTGCCACCACCCTGATCCAAGCTATCAACATCTCTAGTTTGTATTATAAATAAAAATAAAAATAAAATAATAATAATAAAAAGTGTCATAATTGGTCTCACTCTTTTCATCCTTACTCCTCTGTGATTTATATCCAAAATGAGAGCTGTGATTTTTTTTTTTAATTAAAGTACAATCATGTTATTCCTTCCACTTGTCCCTTATTTCACTTAGGAGTATAAGCCTTACTATGATCTAAAAAGCCCTAGATAATCTACCCTCCATTACCAACCTGATCTCATCTCCTACTGACTTTCACCTCAATACTTGGCTTAATTCACACTAGCCTCATTTATATTTCTCGAAATGCCAGGGTCTTTGAATGACTAACCCCCTCATTGCATGAAGCCACTTAAACAATTGTTATCAGAGAAGCTTTTCCTTACTACCCTATTTTAAAAAATGTAACATTTCTCAGCAATTCTTATCCCCAAGCCTCACTCTAATTTTGCAATACCTTCTAACAAACTTATTTATTTTGTTTATTTTGTTCACTGACTAGATGTAAACTCCATGCAGGCAGTGAATTTGTTTCACTCATACTCTATCTCCAGCACCTAAAATAGTTCCTGGCACATCATACATACTCAATAGGTATTTTTTGAATGAATGAATGAGTATAACATTCGTTTATGTTAAAATGTTAAACTTCTACTTGATGAAATATACAGTAAACACTGTAGTAAGACAAGCAACTGACTGGGAGAAACTATTTGCAACATATATAATAGACAATGGATGCATCTTTGGTGTTTATAAAGTACTTTTACAAATCAATAGGAAATACATAAGCAAATCCCCTTCTAAAAAATGAGGCAAAGAGTATGAATAGAAAATTTGCTGAGCAGATATACATAGAAGAAATCTCACTTGGAATCAGGAAAATTCAAATTTAAACAATGATATGCTACTTTTTACCCATTAGATTGGCAAAATTAGAAAGACTGATAATACCTAATACTTGTAAAATGAGGAGAAAATAGAAAATTTCTTACACTGATCAAGGGAGTATCAAGCAGTAGAGCTATTTAATTAGAAAAATTTGCCAGTAACTATCAATATTAAAAAGGAATATACAGGCTTCTGCACACCATCCCAGAGCTGAGGTGTTGGCACAGTTATTTCCCAGGAGGAACTCTGGTCTGAAGGGCCAGGTGCGAGAACTCTGCATGCGGCCCCCTATGAGCAAGGGAAACCAGACTAAGCAACAAGGGAAAAAAAGTTAGACACTCCACGAGAAAATGAGGAAAAGCAGCAATTAGAGGAAGACCTTCAAGATGGCAGAAGAGAAAGACGTGGAGATCACCTTCCTCCCTACAAATACATCAGAAATACATCTACATGTGGAACAGCTCCTACAGAACACCTACTGAACGCTGGCAGAAGAAACTCCCCACGTACCTGGGTAGGGCAAAAGAAAAAAGGAAAAACAGAGAAAAAAGAATAGGGATGAGACCTGTCCCTTGGGGAGGAAGCTGTGAAGGAGGAAAAGTTTCCACACACTAGGAAGCCCCTTCGCTGGTGGAGATGGGGGATGGCAGTGGGAAGCTTCGGAGCCACGGAGGAGAGCGTAGCAACAGGGATACAGAGGGCAAAGTGGAGAGATTCCCGCACAGAGGATCGGTGCTGACCACCACTCACCAGCCCGGGAGGCTTGTCTGCTCACCCACCAGGGCGGGTGGGGGCTGGGAGCTGAGGCTCGGGCTTCGGAGGTCAGATCCTAGGGACAGGACTGGGGTTGGCCACGTGAAGACAGCCTGAAGGGGGCTAGTGAGCCAGAACTGGCCGGGAGGGAGTCAGGGAAAAAGTCTGGACCTGCCTAAGAGGGAAGAGACCATTGTTTCGGGGTGTGCGAGGAGAGGGGATTCACAGCACCGCCTAAACAAGCTCCAGAGACAGGCGCGAGACGCGGCTATCAGCGCGGACACCAGAGACGGGTATGAAATGCTAAGGCTGCTGCTGCAGCCACCAAGAAGCCTGTGTGCAAGCACAGGTCACTATCCATACCACCCCTCCCTGGAGCCTGTGTAGCCCGCCACTACCAGGGTCCCGTGATCCAGGGACAACTTCCCAGGGAGAACAAATGGCGCGCCTCAGGCTGGTGCAAAGACATGTGTGCCTCTGCCACCGCAGGCTCGCCCTGCATTCCGTACCCCTCCATGCCCACCTCGGGCTGAGTGAGCCAGAGCCCCCTAATCAGCTGCTCCTTTAACCCCATCCTGTCTGAGCGAAGAACAGATGCCCTCAGGTGACCTACATGCAGAGGTGGGGCCAAATTCAAAGCTGAACCCCAGGAGCTGTGTGAACAAAGAAGAGACAGGGAAATTTCTCCCAGCAGCCTCAGGAGCAGCGGATCAAATCTCCACAATCAACATGATGCACTCTGCATCTGTGGAATACCTGAATAGACAACAAATCATCCCAAAATTGAGGCGGTGGACTTTGGGAACAATGATATATATATTATTTTCCTTTTTCTCTTTTTGTGAGTGTGTATGTTCATGCTTCTTTGGGTGATGTTGTCTGTAGAGTTTTGCTTTTACCATTTTTCCTAGGGTTCTGTCTGTCTGGTTTTTTTTGTTTGTTTTGTTTTATTACTTTTTAATTGTTTTTATTTTTAATAATTATTTCTTATTTTAATAACTTTATTTTATTTTTTCTTTCTTTCTTTCTTTTTTTCTCCCTTTTCTTCTGAGCCGTGTGGCCGACAGGGTCTTGGTGCTCCGGCTGGGTGTCAGTCCTGTGGCTCTGAGGTGGGAGAGGCGAGTTCAGGACATTGGTCCACCAGACGCCTCCAGCTCCACGTGATATCAAACGGTGAAAGCTCTCCCAGAGATCTCCATCTGAACACTAAGACCCAGGTACACTCAATGACCAGCAAGCTACAGTGCTGGACACCCTGTGCCAAACAACTAGCAAGACAGGAACACAACCCCGCCCATTAGCGGAGAGGCTGCCTAAAATCATAATAAGGTCACAGACACCGCAAAACACACCACCAGACACGGTCCTGCCCATCAGAAAGACAAGATCCAGGTTCACCCACCAGAACACAGGCACAAGTCCCCTCCACCAGGAAGCCTACACAACCCAATGAACCAACCTTAGCCACTGGGGGCAGACACCAAAAATAATGGGAACTACTAACCTTCAGCCTGCAAAAAGGAGACCCCAAACACAGTAAGTTAAGCAAAATGAGAAGACAGAGAAACACACAGCAGATGAAGAAGTAAGGTAAAAACCCACCAAACCAAACAAATGAAGAGGAAATAGGCAGTCTACCTGAAAAAGAATTCAGAGTAATGATAGTAAACATGATCTAAAATCGTGGAAATAAAATGGAGAAAATACAAGAAACGTTTAACAAGGACCTAGAAGAACTAAAGAGCAAACAAACAATGATGAACAACACAATAAATGAAATTAAAAATTCTCTACAAGGAATCAATAGCAGAATAACTGAGGCAGAAGAACGGATAAGTGACCTGGAAGATAAAATAGTGGAAATAACTACCACAGAACAGAATAAAGAAAAAAGAATGAAAAGAATTACGGACGGTCTCAGAGAACTCTGGGACAACGTTAAATGCACCAATATTCGAATTATAGGGGTCCCAGAAGAAGAAGAGAAAAAAAAGGTGACTGAGAAAATATTTGAAGAGATTATAGTTGAAAACTTCCCTAATTTGGGAAAGGAAATAATCAGTCAAGTCCAGGAAGCACAGAGAGTCCCATACAGGATAAATCCAAGGAAAACATGCCAAGACACATATTAATCGAACTATCAAAAATTAAATACAAAGAAAACATATTAAAAGCAGCAAGGGAAAAACAACAAATAACACACAAGGGAATCTCCATAAGGTTAACAGCTGATCTTTCAGCAGAAACTCTGCAAGCCAGAAGGGAGTGGCTGGACATATTTAAAGTGACGAAAAGGAAAAACCTACAATCAAGATGACTCTACCCAGCCAGGATCTCATTCAGATTCGACAGAGAAATTAAAACCTTTACAGACAAGCAAAAGCTGAGAGAATTCAGCACCACCAAACCAGCTTTACAACAAATGCTAAAGGAACTTCTTTAGCCAGGAAACACAAAAGGAGGAAAAGACCTACAATAACAAAAGCAAAACAGCTAAGAAAACAGTAATAGGAACATACATATTGATAATTACCTTAAATGTAAATGGATTAAATGCTCCAAACAAAATGCATAGACTGGCTGAATGGATACAAAAACAAGACCTGTATATATGCTGTCTACAGGAGACCCACTTCAGACCTAGGGACACATACAGACTGAGAGTGAGGGGATGGAAAAAGATATTCCATGCAAATGGAAATCAAAAGAAAGCTGGAGTAGCAATTCTCGTATCAGACAAAATAGACTTGAAGATAAAGACTATTACAAGAGACAAAGAAGGACACTACATAATGATCAAGGGATCAATCCATGAAGAAGATATAACAATTGTAAATATTTATGCACCCAACATAGGAGCACCTCAATATGTAAGGCAAATGCTAACAGCCATAAAAGGGGAAATCGACAGTAACACAATAATAGTAGGGGACTTTAACACCCCACTTTCACCAATGGACAGACCATCCAACATGAAAATAAATAAGGAAACACAAGCTTTAAATGATACATTAAAGAAGATGGACTTCATTGATATTTATAGGACATTCCATCCAAAAACAACAGAATTCACTTTCTTCTCAAGTGCCCATGGAACATTCTCCAGAATAGGTCATATCTTGGGTCACAAATCAAGTCTTGGTAAATTTAAGAAAACTGAAATCATATCAAGTATGTTTTCCAACCACAACGCGTTCAGACTAGATATCAATTACAGAAGAAAATCTGTTAAAAATACAAACACATGGAGGCTAAACCTTACACTACTAAATAACCAAGAGATCACTGAAGAAATCAAACAGGAAATAAAAAAACACCTAGAAACAAATGACAATGAAAACACGATGACCCAAAACCTAAGGGATACAGCCAAAGCAGTTCTAAGAGGGAAGTTTATAGCAATACAATCCCACCTCAAGAAACAAGAAAAACCTCAAATAAACAACCTAATCTTACACCTAAAGCAATTAGAGAAAGAAGAACAAAAAACCCCCAAAGTTAGCAGCAGGAAAGAAATCATAAAGATCAGATCAGAAATAAATGAAAAAGAAATGAAGGGAACAATAGCAAAGATCAGTAAAACTAAATGCTGGCTCTTTGAGAAGATAAGCAAAATTGATAAACCATTAGCCAGTCTCACGAAGACAAAAAGGGAGAAGACTCAAATTAATAGTATTAGAGGGCTTCCCTGGTGGCGCAGTGGTTGAGAATCTGCCTGCTAATGCAGGGGACATGGGTTCGAGCCCTGGTCTGGGGAGATCCCACATGCTGCAGAGCAACTAGGCTCATAAGCCACAACTACTGAGCCTGCGCGTCTGGAGCCTGTGTTCCGCAACAAGAGAGGCCGTGATAGCGAGGGGCCCGCGCACCGCGATAAAGAGTGGCCCCTGCTTGCCACAACTAGAGAAAGCCCTTGCACAGAAATGAAGACCCAACACAGCAAAAATTAATTAATTAATTCCTACCCCCAACATCTAAAAAAAAAAAGATCCTTTAAAATAGTATTAGAAATGAAAAAGGAGAAGTCACAACTGACACTGCAGAAATATAAAGGATCATGAGAGATTACTACAAGCAACTATATGCCAATAAGATGGACAACCTGGAAGAAATGGACAAATTCTTAGAAAAGCACAACTTTCCGAGACTGAACCAGGAAGAAATAGAAAATATAAACAGACCAGTCACAGGCACTGAAATTGAGACTGTGATTAAAAATCTCCCAACCAACAAAAAGCCCAGGACCAGATGGCTTCACAGGCGAATTCTATCAAACATTTAGAGAAGAGCTAACACCTATCCTTCTCACACTCTTCCAAAAGATAGCAGAGGGAGGAACACTCCCAAACTCATTCTACGAGGCCACCATCACCCTGATACCAAAACCAGACCAAGATGTCACAAAGAAAGAAAACTACAGGCCAATATCACTGATCGACATAGATGCAAAAATCATCAACAAAATACTAGCAAAGAGAATCCAACAGTACATTAAAAGGATCATACACCATGATCAAGTGGGGTTTATACCAGGAAGGCAAGAATATACAATGGAGAAAATACAGTCTCTTCAATAAGTGGTGCTGGGAAAACTGGACAGCTACATGTAAAAGAATGAAATTAGAACACTCCCTAACACCATACACAAAAATAAACTCAAAATGGATTAAAGACCTATATGTAAGGCCAGACACTATAAAACTCTTAGAGGAAAACATAGGCAGAATACTCTATGATATAAATCACAGCAATATCCTTTTTGACCCACCTCCTAGAGTAATGGAAATAAAAACAAAAATAAACAAATGGGACCTAATGAAACTGCAAAGCTTTTGCACAGCAAAGGAAAACATAAAGAAGACGAAAAGACAACCCTCAGAATGGGTGAAAATACTTGCAAATGAAGCAACTGACAAAGGATTAATCTCCAAAATTTATAAGCAGCTCATGTAGCTCAATATCAAAAAAACAAACAACCCAGTCCAAGAATGGGCAGAAGACCTAAACAGACATTTCTCCAAAGAAGATATACAGACTGCCAACAAACACATGAAAGAATGCTCAACATCACTAATCATTAGAGAAATGCAAATCAAAACGACAATGAGGCATCAACTCACACCAGTTAGAATGGCCATCATCAAAAAATCTACAAACAATAAATGCTGGAGAGGGTGTGCAGAAAAGGGAACCCTCTTGCACTGTTGGTGGGAATGTAAATTGATACAGCCACTAGGAAGAAAAGTATGGAGGTTCCTCAAAAATCTAAAAATAGAATTACCATACGACCCAGCAATTCCACTACTGGGCATATACCCTGAGAAAACCATAATTCAAAAAGAGTCATGTACCACAATGTTCATTGCAGCTCTATTTACAGTAGCCAGGACATGGAAGCAACCTAAGTGTCCATCAACAGATGAATGGATAAAGAAGATGTGGCACATATATACAGTGCAATATTACTCAGCCATAAAAAGAAACGAAATTGAGTTATTTGTAGTGAGGTGGATGGACCTAGAGTCTGTCATACGGAGTGAAGTAAGTCAGAAAGAGAAAACAAATACCGTATGCTAACACATATATATGGAATCTAAAAAAAAAAAATGGATGTGAAGAACCTAGGGGTAGGACAGGAATAAAGACGCAGATGTAGAGAATGGACTTGAGGACACGGGGAGGGGGAAGGGTAAGCTGGGACGAAGTGAGAGAGTGGCATGGACTTACATATACTACCGAAGATAAAATAGATAGCTAGTGGGAAGCAGCCGCATAGCACAGGGAGATCAGCTCGGTGCTTTGTGACCACCTAGAGGGGTGGGATAGGGAGGGTGGGAGGGAGATGCAAGAGGGAGGGGATATGGGGATATATGTATATGTATAACTGATTCACTTTGTTATAAAACAGAAACTAACACACCATTGTAAAGCAATTATACTCCAATAAAGATGTAAAAAACAAAAAGACATATGTATGCTGGATTCCAGCAAATCTATTCAGAATTTATTCTATGGCAATATTTACCAAATAATCTTAAGATATTTATGTAGATATGGATAAGAATTTCAGTGCAACATATGTTTGTAATCATGAAAATATAGAAACAACTTCAGTACTAATAATAGGTTAAATTATTTATGGTTAACCTAAACAGAAAATACTTTATAATTATGAAAAAGAATGAGGTGTATATTTATAGGCTGATAAAGAAAGTATGCTAAGATCTACAAACTATGACCACTAGGTCCAGAGCAGATATATAGTACTGAATATGATTTCATGCATATAAATAAAAATATAACTTCCATTCGAAGATGCCACATCATTCCATGCATCAATAACTGAGGGAAAAATGCTTCTAATTATCATCGTAAGATGTTTCCCATTGTAAGATGCACCTCAATATCAGAGATTTTGAATTGTACAAAACTGAGTCTTAAAATTGATGAAATACCTATCATATATACAAATATATATATGCGTAAAAAGCCTTTTCTGTACAAATACATGAGGAACTACTAAACGTGGTTACCTTGGGGAAGAACTGTGGATTTGGAGTATGTAAATGTGTGGAAAGACGAGTTCTCATTTTACATCACTTCATACTGGTTGATTTTATTTTTATTGATTTATAACATTATACATAAAAGTTTCATGTGTACAACATTATATTTCTACTTCTGTATACACTACGGTGTGCTGGTTGATTTTTAAAATCAGTCTAATTTGTTACTATTAATATAAAAACTTAAAAAGACAAAAATTGAAATGCACATATCTTTTGACCCAGCAATTTCACTTTTATGAATCTCTACAGTATAAATAATTGTACATGTGTCCACAGATATGTGTAAGAATGTTCATTATGATATGAATTGCAACAGAAGTAGGATATCATGCAGCCATTAACAATGATGTACACTGAGGAAGAAAACTGATTAAGATATACTGAAAGAAGAAATATTAAAAGGCATAAGTGATAAGGTAGCATACAGAAGAGTGTGTATTCTATGATTCTACATATACACAAACTATAGAAAAAACAAAATTCTGTGTGTATATATGTGTGTGCGTGTGTGTGCGTGTGTGTGTGTGTGTGTGTACTGAGAGAAAGAGAGAGAGAAAGAGAAAGAGAATATGTTGCAAGGGATTCAAATTTACACACCAACTATTAACAGTGGATTCTATGGGGAAGGGAATGGAATAAAGAAGATGTGTTATAAAGGAGATTTTCACTTTTGCCCTTGATATGTCTGTATTATTATTTTTAGTAAAATATGTGTTCATGTATTACTGATAAAATTTAAATAGAAAAAATTAAGATTCATTTCAATAAACTTTATACTGTTAATCCACAATTAATATGCAGAAATTTCTCTTGATTACTTCTTAAAATAAGTTGACGGACTGGGCAATCAAAAGATATTCTTTTTGGGGACTTCCCTGGTGGTCCAGTGGTAAAGAATCCGCCTTACAATGCAGGGGACACGGGTTCGATCCCTGGTTGGGGAACTAAGGTCCCACATGCCGCAGGGCAACTAAGCCCATGTGCCACAACTACAGAGCTTGCGTGCCTCAATGAGAGAGGCTGTGTGCCACAAACTACAGAGCCCACGTGCCCTGGAGCCCGTGCACCACAACTAGAGAGAAGCCTGCATACCCCAACGAAGAGCCCGCGCGCTGCAACAAATAAAAGATCCCGCATGCCACAACTAAGACCCGATGCAGCCAAAAAAAGAAAGAAAATAAATATAGTCTTTTTGTATACTATTAAAAAGAAATTATCTTTAAAATGTTATTCAATAACTTCTTATCTCAGTGGGAAGTTTCACTACTTTCATGGAAGTTGAGCAACACAATTCCTTTTCTAATACTCTCAGCTTTTGTGTTGTAACCGAATGATTAAACATCGTTATAAGACAAACAATTCACTGGGAGAAAATACTTGCAACGTATATATTAGACAATGGATACCTCTCTGCTAGTTATAAAATACTTCTGCAAATCAATAGCAATTACTACCTTTTTACATGGAATTAAGCAGTTATCAAACATTTGTGAGTCCAGTGATTCTTAAACAAGTTCTAGATTTGATTGCTTGAGAAATACCACCAAAGTTTTCACACTGACTAGGGACAGAGAGAGATATGTAAAACTGTTTTCGGAGAAACACCTCAGATATGCAGTTAAGAATACTACTGCACCTTCATTAATTTTATAAGTTACTTTGCCTATAAGCCTCTTCAAATTAGTTAATAATAATATTAGGACAAAGACCAACAACTCCATCACTAAAAAGGAAAAAAAAAAAAAACCCCAAGCTAGGCAGAAATATGCTTTTGGGTTACTGAAACATGCTCAAAGAGTAAGATAGAGGGAAAATAAAGAAATCAGAAAGATTTCCCCCCCTTATTTTGGACTGTCTGCAAACCTAAAATATATCTCCTTACAATATAGGAGAAAAGAGAAGGAATGAACTTCTTGCCCAGACTATACCACGTCATTCTATAGTTTGTTTAAGTAAGAATTAGGAACGAGTACAATGTTAAAGAAAAATCATATCTGCTCAGGCATAGACCTGAGGAGGATTACCTTTGGGCCAGGAAGACCTGGAAGACCAATGCCTGAAATACCAGGATCACCTTTTTCTCCTTTCTGTCCAGGTAATCCCGGGGATCCAGATTGTCCAGGAACTCCAGGAGCTCCAGGAGACCCTTTTGCACCCTGGGGGCCTGTTAGAAATATTGTAATATGCAATTGTAATTGTATTATGCAATCTTTTTGTAATATGCAATCTTTTACAAAATATTGTAATATGCAATCTTTTACAAAATATTGTTTGTGGGATATATATGATGCACATGACCAAGCAAAAAGACTTTTAAAAAGAATTCTTCAAATTCTGATATATATAATAATGAGCTTTACAACCAGGATTATATAAAAGCTTATTTTTCAAGGAAGTTTAAGTGAAAGGGTATGCTGGAGAAAACAATGTAAGTTTGTGAATTCTTTCTAAAGCTCTGTCTCTTAAATCGCACTTCAAATATTTGGGTAATGAGAGAGCTCTACCCACTGACTGCCTTAGATATTGTCTCTGTTTGACTCTATCAACACCAGTCTCATTTCTAATAACAAAGATAGTGAACCATCTTCCATTAATGGAACTAAATATTTGGGAAATTTTCATCACTCACCTGGAAAGCCCATATCGCCTATGTTTCCTTTAAGTCCAGGAGGTCCTGTAAGTCCTGGCTTCCCAGGGAGACCAGGGTTACCCTTGGGACCTACAAAAGTCAAATTGGTAAAATTAAGACAACTCAGCAATATTAAGGTTTCCTGGTTTCCTGGTATGGGTTGTAATTAAAATGCAAGCGTGAGATTGAATGGATTAAATCTTAACATATGATTAAGTTCCACAGATCTAACTCAGCATAAAACAGTTAAGAGTTACCTAAGAAATCTCTTTAGGAACACATTACAATATAATCATGGTAACAGAGGTTTCCTAATACAAATTTATTTTAAAAATGCAAAACTTTCACCAAGACACCTTGTTTCTTGCCCTAAAACTATTCCAATCACCTGAAATCTTATTTGTTGTTTGTGTATAAGTAAGTACCTTACTATATTTATCACAGGCAAATCCAATATAAAGGGACTCTTTTTACAAGATTCAGAAGTGGCATTCCCATGTAGAGCCTGATCATGTGAGACCAGAAGAGGAAAGTGGTAACCTATCATGATACACCCTCAGCACACTAGGCCAGGGATAGATAAGAGTTGATGGAGAAGTACTGGACTATCTCCCCGCAACAGTCATGGCTGTTGTGCTTACACATTCTTCCCAGAGCTTAGATACTTGAGCTCTGTGGTGTCACCCAGGTATTTTCCAAGGACCACAATGTTGCCTTAAATATTATTTTCTTTTATTTTTTCTTTCACACTGTCTTCCAGCTTGGGGAAGAAAATGCAAAATATGTGAAGGATAGAAAAGGAGATAATTTCTCCTTCCTACTACATCAAGGTAATGCAGTACAGAGTCCAGAACAGAATAACTGACCTAAAGGGCTCCTACAAAGATGGAGATGAGCTACTCTTTATTCCTTAGGGGCCCAACTAAAAGAAAATGGCTTAAGAAGCAGCAAGAAAGAGTTTTATTAGAAATAAGAAAAACAAATCCATGTTGACTGTAAGAATGATTAATGCTGTAACACATTACCAAGGTAGATTGTGAAATTTTTATCCCTAGAAACTTTTAAAAATAGAATTGGCAGCCATCTGTTTTACATGGTTTAATGATTGACTTATCTGAAGACAGAGAACTGAAAAGGGTGAATTCTTCAGGCTCCTACCAGATAACCTGTCTTATTTACATATGCTGCAATGTATATAAATAAAACACAGCACCTTACTTGGATGTACTTCTGATTTTGCATACACACTGATGCCACAAAAAGAAGAAACTGAGCAAAGCAAAATATTCTACAAATCTTGTCTGTTGACACTTGGGCCAAATGGCAACATCTTTGTTAAGGAGAGGTCCGTATCTCAGCAGCTACCCAAGCATATTGCCATGACCAGATTCAAAATATCATCACACATGATAAATACATAATTACTTTGTTCCAGGGTTCAGGATCAACCACCCAATTGCTACAGGTGGTTTATCATACTTACCCGACGGTCCTGGTAATCCAGGCTGTCCACTCAGTCCAGGTTGCCCTGGGTCTCCAGGCAAACCCTGATAACCTTTTGGCCCTGCAACTCCAGGAATACCTTCCAAGGATGAGTATAAGAAAGACAAGTTAGGCTGATATCATTAAATAAATTTGGTGAAGCAAGCTAACCAAACTCTGAAATATGAATGAAATACAGTGATATTCTGATACAGTATGAACCAACAGCACTGGACTCACTAAAATCCCCCACTTTTTTATTTAGCTACCATTAAGAATTGCAGAGCACTCAATAATTAAGTCACTTTCCTCTTTGGTCCTCAGTTTCTTACACTGTAAAATGAAGGAATTGGGGAGGATTATCTCTAAGCTATCTCTTAGATTCTATAACTATCTTTAATAACCCTATATCACAGGCAAATACAGTTTACTGCCTCTGTTTTGCAGAAGGCATAATGGAAAGAGAAGAGAAGCCTTGAAAGAAGTCAGTCAAGAAAGTATCTCATTTTAACAAGAATAAAAATTAGGTGGCTTTGCTTCTTTCATGACTGTATACAGTAATGTCTTAACACTCTTTTTTGAGGAGAAATCCCACCAGGTCCTGCTCATAGGGAAGCTTATAACATCTGTGTACACACACACCTGCACACACTCACACGCGGACTGACAGTAGTAATGGTTACAACACAGAAAGAGTCACAAACTTTACTATGATCTGCAAATAAACATAGATAGTTTTTAAAGTTCCATGTTGTTTGAAAGACTATTCTATATAGATTGGATTGTGTATTATTTATTGATCTGTGCTTATTCATATTTTCTGGTGCTTTGTTATGAATATATTACACTTTTATAAAAAGAAAAAAGGACTTTTAAATGTTAAAAACCTGTTACACTTCATACCTTATTTGCTTCTAATAAAATAACTGTAACAACACAGTCATTCCCTAGACCTACTTTCAGCGACCTCCCCCAGAGCTGAGCTTGGCTGTTCAAAGTCCAATACTTGTTTATTCTTCCAGGGTAGAATACCAATGAACTGTACGTAAAAGTCAAGCATGATGTGGATATCAAAACACTGCAGGGCAACAAAGTACCACTCATCCTCATCTGGTTTCAAGGTGAAAAAGTTTAAAGGACCAGCAAATTTTCCAAACACTGAAATCTGTTTTCCAAGTAATTCTGGCTATAGATCTTTTTTCTCTTGACCATATCCTATATACTATTTTCTGGAAGGCCTGAAAGTGACTGTCTATTTTAAAACCTCATAGTTTGTGACAGATAAACTACAAAGAAAATACTCAAACAAAAGTTGATCAGTGAAATCAGTGAAAATTAATTTTCATTACCAAAATTTGATGTACCTAACTGCCTTTTGTTGGTGAGCCCTGGATTACAAGTCACTTTCCATGCTATTAAAAATTAAAATTCATATATAGCAGGAAACACATTAATAAATAAATGCATTCACTCACCTGGTAGGCCAGGGTCCCCTTTCTCTCCTTTTGAGCCCAGCAGATCTGGATCCATTGGTCCAGGAAGGCCTGGAAGGCCAGGCTCTCCTTTACTACCTTTCTCTCCTGCAGGGCCAGGAAGTCCTGGCTGACCCTGCAAACCATCATCACCTAAACACAACATGTGTGGGGAAGACACAGCAGATCAGATTTATCCCTCCAGGATTAATGCATATATAAAGATTATTCATATGTTACATAGTTGGGTAGGCCACTGACCACCCAAAACACTTAGGCACCTTATTTACTGTCTATAAATAACTCGAGCTCACACACACTTTTACACTCAAATAATCTCTCTTCTGGGATTCTTGGACAATTACAAAGACTGTAAAAAGTAAAAATTTAATCCCTATATTCTGTTATTTTGAGCTAAGCACTTACCATGTTTCATAGTATTCAAGCTAAGCATACCACCAAACTTAAAACAGTACCTATTTAAATGCCATGAAAATACAAGAAACAAAATACAAGTAAGCATTGCTCATTTTAAAGCAGTCAAATAAAAATATTCTATATTGACATAAAGTAAAACATTTAATTTTCTTTCTTTCATGCATCTGCCAGCAAACCCTGAATATTACCTTTGAGACCAGGAACACCACTCCTGCCAGGAATTCCCAAAGGTCCTGTTGGGCCTGGAGGTCCCATCATACCCATTTCACCTTTGGCACCTTTTAAGAATATCGATAAGTATCTTTTACCTTTCCTTGACCTTGGAAAGATAAAAGATAAGTTTAAAGATGTCAACTGGAAAACTATTGAAACTTGGAGGGAAGGCACTGTTTCACCCCTTTCCAACTATTGTGACCTTAGTGACCACTACTGCCTATATCATTGTGGTAGTTAGTCTCTAAAGATGGTCCCCAAATGAACCACACTTCCCAGTATACACAGCCTAGAGTAGCCTTCTCCCCTTGAATTTAGGATGACTCTGTGCCTTACCCTTGACTAAGTGACACTGTATGACTCCCAATACTAGATCATAAGAAGTCTTGCAGTTTCCATCTGTGGCTCTTAGTACACTCACTTTCAGTTTTGGGGATTCTCTCTTTTGGAAGCCAGCTGCCCTGGAAGGAGAGCAGCTACCCTGATACTACCAAAACACGAAGTACCTCTATGGATAATGAGATACCATGTGAAGAGGCCAATGAACACTCAGGTGTCAGAGAAGTAGATCCTTCAACACCAACCACTCCAGCTGATGCCGTGTGGATCAGAGATAAACAACCCTGGCAAGCCATCCCTTAATTCCTGACCCGCAAACCTTGAGCAAAATTAAAAGGTTGATTTAAATCATTAAATTTTGGGGTCATTTGTTATACAGCAATATATAACTGGAGCCCTCAGACAGAAAAAGTGTAATGCAAATAGCAAAGTGAGTTTCCTACAATCAAAGACATTTAACACTTTTTCTTAAAGGACAGTGTCAATCCAGAAAAGTACAAGAGGATAATATATCAGAGTCATATTAGTTTTAATTTCCTGAATCCAAAATCAGGGAAGACTTAAAAATTACCTGGAAAGCCAGAGGCACCTGCTTTTCCTGGGAGCCCTGGTGATCCTGGGGGTCCCATAGGACCTGGTGCTCCAGGGATCCCTGGACTGCCTCTCTCACCAGGGGGTCCTGGAACATCAAATCCAGGAGGCCCTGGATCCCCCTTCTCTCCTGGTATTCCATGCAAGCCTATTTAATACAAACCAATATTAAGAAGTATTGAAGCAGTTTTAAGAGATGTATCTGGTTATTTTTCTAGCAAACAAGTGATAGAATCCTGTATATAACAAACCTAACAGTGAGTTAGAGACACTTTTGGCATCATGCACAGAAAATAACCAACAATAAAAGTTTAGGATTCTCAAGTATATTTCTCTAAGAAAGTGCTTCTGAAATTATTTCTCATGAACGATCAATCTTTTCTTAATTCCTGGTCCATCATGGACTATTTTTTTAATAAAATACAATAAAAATTACTAAAATACTAAAATAAAAAATTAAAGACATATAAAATACAATCCTACCTTTTGGTTATTATATTCAATAAATATAATTACATTGTCAAACTGCTATAAAAGTTTCTAAATGCTTACTCTCTATTTCTTCTAATTCCAGTGCAGACTGGTAACAAACAGTTGGTAATTCGACATTGGTCCATTGACCACACTTGGATTTGCATTGCTCTAAGGTATTATGAACTATAAAGATGTATTTTTGTAATCCATAAAAAATTAATTACTGAATAAGTAAGTTACATGGGCCCTTTTGACTTTATTTTGGCTTTGTTTTACATGTTGTTTTAATAATACATTATTATTAGTCTTTGTTGTTAACTTTTGTTTCATAGTAATCCAGCCAGGATTTTATAGAAAAAATATGTCATTGCAAAAATATACTCCAGGAAACAAGGTGGTTAAAAAAGAATATGTTTAGTGAAAAGAATTACACTACAAACATGGTGCAAGTTCACACTCCAATACCTATCAGCTACGTGACTTATTAAGTCACTTAATGTTGTTGGTCCTCATCTGTTAAATGGCGATGTGCCATAACTGACTGAAAGCTGCGGGATGAAACAGGGGACCATTCCAAGCATCCCTTCAACAATAAGACCTAATTTTATTACTGTTGAAGTTTCACAGACAATTATTTTTATAAGAGACCAAGACACTGGCATTTTAAGACCTGTTTGATGTCATATACCAGCATGCCTTTAAACTGATTAAATTCACTTTGAAGATTAGAGAATTCCATTTAGTTGGTACAGTAGTGATGATTCCAATGCTGCCATTTCATAGTAAAAAGATTATTAAAGGGGAGAGATATTTTATATTATTATATTTATTAAATATGATGAGATACCTAATCATGTGCACAATTATAGCCCTATATGAATCACTGTCTATTGTTATATTACAGCCCAAGTAGTTTTTAATAGCTGAGTTTTCAAGATAACTAATTAGTCCTTTGAAATATGCTCCAAGAGAGTGGTTCTACAAAATAATTAAAAGAAACCAAAGACTTCAATCTGGAGAAATCTTGTTTATTTTCCAAGTTTAAAGCTTTACGGTATGGCTTTTGGGAAAAAAAAAAAAGATGAATAAGGTCTGAGGATTTAATGTATAACATGGTGACTATCATTGATAATACTGTATTGTATAACTGCAACTTGCTAATAGAGTAGAACTTAAGGGTTCTCACACAAAACGCAGAAAATATGTGAGGTGATGGATGTGTTAACTTGATTGTGAAAATTCTTTTACCACGTATACATATATCAAATAATCACATTGTACATTTGAAATATATTACAATTCTATTTGTCTATTATACCTCAATAGAGCTCAAAAGATAATAAATCAAAGGAAATATCCTATTTACAGTTTCTCAGAACCATTTTCATGTAATATCTCTTGCATCTTTTACGATGATCCTATTATATTTGAATGATATTTTCCATTTGCACTAGTATAATAAATTCTCAATATTAAAAAAGAAAAAGATAAGGCTTTTGAGAGAGAACTACAGTACCTGGTAGACCTGAAGTTCAAGAGGCAGGAAGTTACAGTTCAGCAGTAAGATGAACCACCCAAGCAGAAGCAAGTTGCAAAAAGATTCATTAGGTTAGGAAACAAAACTAACCATGTAAAGATTAGAACAAAAAGTCTACGAATAGAATTTATTAGATATTGATTCATTACTAACATATATTAGTAATCAGTAAAGAAATGTATTTTAGGCATTTGCTCAGATGCTCATATAACATATACTATAAATGTGTTTGCCAACAGGGACACAATAAAATATTTACATTCACAAAAAGTAATACTTTTTGATGAAGATCAGCTTTACACTCTTGTTTATCTCTGATCTTTATATTGCTGTGAATGATCACTTTGGAATTTAAGCTCGTAAAGGTTAGTTAGAATTTAAAAATAAACTTGATTTTATACTGTAACAGGTTAGGTACAGATAACTCAATAATTATTAGTGCAGTCTATGATTAAGCAAACTACAGGTGCTAGGCAAAGATCTCTGCATTGTCATTAGTAGTAGTAACAGATATTATGCTGCGTTTTTCACAGCATAGATCTTTTCCACGACTATGTCAGGAATTGGCATCCTGGTAAGATCCAGAATGAAGAAAGTCAATATAAATTCAAAGGCTCTGCTGAATCTCCTTATACAATAAAAGGAATTATATGGATATATCTATAGAGGCTAAGTACGTTAGAGGTGTATAATGCTCTAAATTTATTTGCAGCCAAATGGAATGAGTTTATGGGAAAAAAGAGAAAATTCCAAAAGCATGCATTATCTGTGAAAACTTTACATACACACACACACACAAACACACACACACACAGCCCAAGGGTTTTATAGCCAAAAAAAGTTAGAAAACTACAATGTACTCTCCTTCATCTATAAAAATGACACGACTAATTCCTTGTTCCTTTGATTCACATTAGTGGTGATGAGCCTGAGCTGATTCAGCCATGCACGTGTTCCTGAGGCTGGGCAAGTGTTACACCACATTTAACTCAGGTTAGGGTATTATCTGTAGACATGGAATTGAGTATATTTAACTGACCTCTAAAACGATTGACTAAAGCAATTATCTTCTAGTTATTGGCCAGACCAAATAATAAGAACCAAAAACTTCCATTTCTGCCTGGGTTACTAGGGCATGGGGTGAAAAGCATTTTGCTTCTTGTCCCTTAGCATTTTTAAAAAAACTTATTTCCCTACTGCCAAATGAGGAATTGATATTCAACAGGTCTTTAACTTATAAATATGCATTAAACTGTACAGCCTGCTATGGAAAAGAGAATGACAAATAGTAAAGCTTAATTAAATAATAGAAAACTGGAGTCAAAAGAAAAGCCTGAAAAGCATATATTTCTGGAGAAATGACAACATAGAATACTTTGCATTAAGTTTTCTACTACAAAATGAAACACAGCAAGTATATTTAATAAGCTTCTTATTAGAAAAAAATTGGTAGTTAGAATTTCAGCCATGCAGTATAAGTCAGGTGTATCAAGATGTTAGTAGTAGCCTTGCTGATCATCCTGTTATTGAGAGGTACAAACAGAAATTATGGTAGTTTTGAAATGGACTAAGATAATATTCTGCTTTGGTGATACAAATAAAATTTACTTTAAAAGTGAGTACATGTTGCTATTATCAAATACAAAATGTGGTCATCCTTTGGTAAAAAAAATTGTGATTTGAGAACATTTCTATATTAATAAGAATGCATTCAATACATTTTCATGGCGGTGCTGTTAACTTCATTTGTTTGTTGAACCATATTAGTTAAGATCTTCAATTCTGTAGCAAAATATATATTTACAGAAGGAAGAGATGAGATTAAATTCAGCATCTTTACTTTTCCCCCTGCCCATTCTATATGGACTTTATAAATATACCTATATATCCATCAGTTAAAAAGAAACAACATTAGATGAATGAAACATCGTAGAGCATTAGCTAAATTTGAAAAGGCATAAAGCACAAATGAATGTATTTTTATTTTGTTCATATTGGCATTAACAGTGGTCTCTTTTTATTCTTGCTAAGCTGTGATTTAATAATTCAAAATGCTTCCAAAACCTCATGCAATTTTGGGAAATAAAATAAATGACAAAACACAACAGAAATGATAAATTCATTTTAGCCATTTTGTGAAACAGCGGGCCAAGACTATAATGGCCAAACCTAAAAATTAATTGTTTTCTCTCAAGATCCCTCTGCTAGTTGGACAGATGATTTTCTCATGAATGTTGAAGCACTTACTTTTTAACAAGCTGGTTAAGCAACACTGTAAGTTTTCTTATTTCTAAATCAGTAGTGACATGTTAGGGGCCACTAAAAAAAACGGTATAACGCGCCATAAAATAAGTGTTTAAAATAGGACATAAGCAAAAATAACCTTTACTTTCCAGGCTTTTATATTGTTAATCAGTGTTTCTAGATGTTTAGCATAATAACTAACAAAATACCTATTGGCATTTAAGGTCAGAAAATATATTCCATTGTTTCAAAGTCAATGTATGTATATCTGAACGGTGCGTTTAAGTCATCCGATGTATTCATGTGAAGTAAGGAATGATGAAATGTTCCATATTTGTTTTAATTTCATATATTATTATAGTGCTTTGCAATAACATAATCTTGGCCCAAGTGTGGCCCTTACTATGCCTGCCTAGATTAAGATAAAAATAATTCACATCACCAGATGTCTCAGAATCCACAAACTCGAGTAAGCTCTCACACAAACATAGAGGAATCATATGATTCTCTATTAGGTTACAAGCTGACAAAACTATTCTGAGTATTCATATTAAGAAAAACCTTAGCGTGCTTATGAGTTGCAAAGTAAATGCTGATTTACGGGCAAAAGAAGAGAAAATTCAAGTAAACTCACTTATCTTATTAAAAAAATTGAGAATGCCTAAGAAATATTTTTCAAAGAACTTTTTTAACCCTAGTTCTCATGTGCTAAGAAATGTTACGAGGTTCCACAAAGGTCTATTAATGCCATATAGCTACTCAGGTCTGAAATGATTAGCACTAGAAGGTCTGGGATTCCAAGGCTATGACTAGCTCAATGATTATAAGCCATGGCAACACACTGCAATGGTTAAATTGCACTGTTGTTAATAGATCAATTTTAAATTAACAGGGAGGGGAAATTTCAGGGATTAAAGTAGCTCTTGTGATCTGTGCTCTTTCACTTTTACATAATTATATAAGTGGACATGTTAACTCGCAAAACTGTTTTCTGGAAGACTGTTACATAGGTTACACTTTATTGAGGGGCTAATCAACCTCTACATAATTAGTACTACAAAATGCACATTTACTCCAATCTTACCAGGTTGACCTATTGGTCCAGGAATTCCTGGTGGCCCTGGTGGTCCCTGAACACCTGTTCCTGGCAGCCCAGGAGGTCCCATTGTCCCAGGTTGTCCATTTGGTCCAATGTCACCTTTAAGGAATAAATATAATTTAGATATTAAAAACAACAATAGCTGAGTCACTAGTCTTTAGCATTGGTTCACAAGTTATAATTACAATGAGTTTGTAGTATGTTTTATCATATGTTTGCTAAATATCAAGTTTCAGAATCAGTTATGTCATATCCAGAAAATTTCTACTTGAATTCTCACTGAAAATGCAGTTTATTTGCAGACAAATCTGGGGAGAATTGACTGTCTCTTTCCATCTACACGTACGATTTATTAACCAATTAATTCTACCCTTTTTCAAAACACAAGTTTCAAGCTGCTAATAATAGTTTTAATTTTTCCCACAAATACATTAGGCACATTTTGTTTTATTAATTTCTAGATATGATATAGATTTTTTGCAAATTATATTTTATTTCTTATTTGTTTCAATATTTACAAACACACTATTCTATTTGTCACAATGATATTTTGCACGTAATTCTGCTACCTGGAACATCCTTCCCTAAAGATTCAGTTCAAATGTCACCTTGTATATGAAGCTTCCCAAGGCACCTTAGATGCGGCCCTGAACAAAAGTAACATATGAGGTAAACTAAATGCTTCCAAAGTCATCATTTTTTTCTTTTTTGTTTAATGATTCCAATGTTCAGTATTAAGCACATTTTCTTCCTCTTATAGTTCTTTCCTGATGGATATTAGCCTTATTAATTTATTATTGGTCACTATGTTGCCTTGAAGATGCTGTACCAATTTCTCCTATAGTTTAGTCACTAAGTTCTGATACCCAGCCACTGGTGTAAGTATATCTGGTGGGTGAACTTTTATTGTGATCTGCTTGCTGTGTTTTGACTATGGTCTATTGGTCCAAAACATTAGTGCTACATATTCATAGAGTTCCGGTTGAGATAAACACTGTCATGGTGATACCACCTAGATTTTCTTATAGTAGAGAACAATCTCTGAGATCTTCAAGAGCAGAGTCTATGCCTTTGTGTTTCTAACGATTCAAGTAGTAATAGACACAGAATAAGAACATAATGAATGTTTGAGGAATAAAGGAATTACGTGGCAGGAAGCCCCAAATTCTTTTTTTCCTAGCATCTTAGGAACTGTACTGAGGTTTTAATATTTGGGAATGATTCCTATTAGGATATGGGGATCCTATACTTCCTTTCAAAGGTTAGGCAAATGCTTGATAAAGAGCTGAAGTTTAAAATGGGCTTCAACCCCTTTCTTCCCAACCTCTGTCTCAAGGATATTTTCATAAACAAAGTATAATGAGTGAGTAATTTCCATATGGAGACTGTTTGCCACATAGCTTATCATTTGAAATGTTTCTATCTGCAAGTTTGGGGGGGTCACAGGTTTAAGCTGGGGGAGGTAACTGATGGGAAACACTATCTGTAACTTTTGAGTGTTACAGTTTATAGCCGGCCAGAATTGTGTACTCAAAGACAGGAAGGTATTTTTAAAAGCGCTTATCTGAGAACAATTTGTATTGGGTTAGTTTGGGGCTCTTGCTGGCAGAATATAGGCTGGTTAAATTTGGCAATGCTGTTTTATTGCTTTAATAGGAATCAATCCAACATGTTTCAGAAGCATGGGGTTCTTCAGATTATTTTCTGGAGGCCAAAACGTTGACCAGGAGAGTCTACTTCCTTGCAAACCAGAAAGAAAAAAAAAACAATTGCCAAACCAGTTAGACTAATTCTATTCATATACATAATTAGGGAAATCAAAATCAAGGGGATAGAAGAAACCAATAAAGAAATGAGCAAAGGACATGAGCAGTTTACAGGAAAAAATATGTATGTCCTTTAAATATATGAAAAGATGGTCAATTTCCCTCATAATAATGGAAATACAAATTTTAAACTACCCTGAGAGTAAAGGAAAAGGACCTAGTATATCCAAATAAATTTTTAAAAAAGAAAAAAGTTGGAGAACTTATATTACCTGACATCAAGTCTTACTGTAAAGCTACTGTAATATAAACAGTTGGTAGGAACTTAAGGATAGTAAGATAGATAAGCAGAACTGACAGCACAGAAATACACCCACACATAAACAGTCGTTTGATTTTTGACACAGACACCAAAATAATCCAATGAGGAGGGAGCTATTTTAAATAAATGATACTAAGCAAAAATTACTTGAAATGGATGATAGTCTCCAACATAAAAGCTAAAACTATAAAATTTACAAAATAAAAAGGAATATATTTGCAACTTTGGAACAGGGAAAGTTTTCTTAGATAAAACACAGAAAATAATCATCGAATAAGAAAACAATTGATAAATGAAAAGTCAATAAAATTAAAACTTTTGCTCATCAAAATACACTAGGCAAGCCAGATAGGGATAAAATACTCATAAACATGTATTTGACAAAGAACCAGTATGCAGGATACGTAAAGGTCACTTCCAACTTAACAATAAAAAGAGAAACAACCCATATATATATATATATATATATATTTTTTTTTTTTTTTTTTTTTTTTTTGCGGTACGAGGGCCTCTCACTGTTGTGGCCTCTCCCGTTGCAGAGCACAGGCTCCGGATGCGCAGGCTCAGCGGCCATGGCTCACGGGCCCAGCCACTCTGCGGCATGTGGGATCTTCCCGGACCGGAGCAAGAACCCATGTCCCCTGCATCGGCAGGCGGACTCTCAACCACTGCGTCACCAGGGAAGTCCAACAACCCATATTTTAAAGTGGGAAAAATACCTGAATATGTAAATAATTCACCAGTACATGTAAAAGAGCTCAACATCATTAGCCATCAGGGAAATGCAATCTAAAACCAAAATACGTTACCTACATACCTACTAAAATTCAAAAATGAAAAGACTAATAAAACCAAATGTTGGAGAGAATGTGGAACAACTAAAACTTTCATACCGTATTGGTTAGAAAATGATACAACCATTTTGGGAAAAGGTCTAGTAATTTCCTTCTTCTATTATTGAGTTATAGTTGATTTACAATATTATATAAGTTTCAGGTGTACAACACAGTGATTCACAATTTTAAAGGTTATACTCCATTTATAGTTATTATAAAATATTGGCTATATTCTCCCTGTGCTGTACAATATATCCTTGTATAATAATAATAGCCTTGTATTTATTTTATAGTACATAGTAGTTTGTACTTCTTAATCCCCTACCCTATCTTACTCCTCCCCCTTCCCTCTCCCCCCCAGTAACCACTAGTTTGTTCTCTATTTCTGTGAGACTGTTCCCTTTTTGTTATATTCACTATTTTGTTTTATTTTTTAGATTCTACATATAAGTCCTATCATACATTATTTGTCTTTCTCTGTCTGACTTATTTCACTAAGCATAATACCCTCCAAGTCCATTCATGTTGTTGCAAATGGCACAATTTCATTCCTTTTTATGGCTGAGTAATATTCCATTGTATATATGTGCCACATCTTTTTTTTTTAACATCTTTATTGGAGTATAATTGCTTTACAATGGTGTGTTGGTTTTTGCTTTATAACAAAGTGAATCAGTTATACATATACATATGTTCCCATATCTCTTCCCTCTTGCACCTCCCTCCCTCCCACCCTCCCTATCCCACCCCTCCAGGTGGTCACAAAGCACCAAACTGATCTCCCTGTGCTATGTGGCTGCTTCCCACTAGCTATCTATTTTACATTTGGTAGTGTATCAAAAGAAAAAGAACAACCATAGACATGCATGCTGCAGTATTTAGGGAGAAGTGCATTGCTACTGTAATTTACTTTGAAACACATTAAAAATAAGTCAATGAAAGTAGAAAGGGATGAACAAATACGTGACAAATCATGCATAGTAAAATGTTGATAGTAGAACATCAATGGTGTGTATACAGTAGTCACTGTAAAATTCTTTCTACTTTGCTTTATATAAAAAATTTTTAAAAATTTTTTAAAAGCCCCACCGGGGCTTCCCTGGTGGCTAAATGGTTGGGAGTCCGCCTGCTGACGCGGGGGACATGGGTTCGTGCCCCGGAGCGGGAGGATCCCACATACCGCAGAGCGGCTGGGCCCATGAGCCATGGCCGCTGGGCCTGCGCACCCGGAGCCTGTGCTCCACAACGGGAGAGGCCACAGCGGTGAGAGGCCCGCGTACCGCAAAGAAAAAAAAATTAAATGTTGGCAGAGAGATAAAATGTGAATTGTAGAATCTAGGTGGTAGATAGATGGGTTTTCACTGTACAATTCTTGTTAATTTTTCTGTGTGTTTGAGATTTTTCACAATAAAATGTTTAAAAAACTATACTGAGATACCTACTTGTTTCCAACAATTTGGCAAAAATCCAAGAGTTTATCAACATACTCATTTAGCAAGGCTGTGGGGAAACAAGCACACCCATACATTTTGGGGAGGAGTGTAAAAAGGTACAAATGGAGAGGAATCTGTCAATATCTAGAAATGCATTTGCCCTTCCATTCAGAAAACCCATTTTTATTACTCTATTCTAACATTACACCTGTACACACATGAAATAACATGTATGCAAGATTATTCAGTGTGGCATTATTTCTAATAAGAAAATATTGCCAAAAACACAGTCTAGCAACTAGCAACTGGTAGAATAAAACATGGCATACCCAAGCAATCCAATACTAGGCAACTATTTTTAAAAAATCACAATCTCTATGTACTAACATGGAGGATTCTCTAGAATATAAAGTTAAATGAAAAAAGTTCAAAAGGTAGTACTCTATCTTTTGAGAAAGGTAGTAAATAAAAATACATATATTCTTTATTCTTCTTTAGCACAGGGAGATCAGCTCAGTGCTTTGCGACTACCTAGAGGGGTGGGATAGGGAGGGTGGGAGGGAGACGCAAGAGGGAGGAGATATGGGGATGTATGTATATGTATAGCTGATTCACTTTGTTATAAAGCAGAAACTAACACACCATTGTAAAGCAGTTATACTCCAATAAAGATGTTAAACTGTATATATATATATATATATATATATATATATATATATATATTCATATTCTTATTGGCTTGTATTTGTATGAAGGAACACCAGAAGGACAAATAAGTAACTAAAAAATGGCTACATATAGGATGGGGAGGAACATAATGGATGGATATGGGGTAAAGGGAAGACCTTTACAAAAGTGTTACTTCAATACATATATGATTGTATCATCTATACAATGAAATAAAACACAACATATACCAATGGAGGATTAAAAAAAAAAGCCATGATAGAGTGGCAGCATAGGCTTTCTAGTTAATTGGGATTATCACCCATAAACTGTCACAACAGTTTCAATTTCTATAAATTTAAAAGCAAATTGAGAAGTAGCAACAGCCTCCATACCTTTTGGTCCAGGTAGCCCATCCAAGCCAGCTTGTCCTGGAGGACCTTGCGGTCCTGGGAAACCACGATCCCCTTTTGGACCAAGTATTCCTTTGAAACCTGGGAGTCCTGGAGGCCCAGGTGGCCCAGGTAGCCCAAATCCTGGTTCTCCCTTGAGCGTACACAAGATAAAACACAACAAAGACTCCCATGACTTTCTTGGTGTTTACTGTTTACTACAGAGAATTTAAAGCAGAAAATACAAGGTAATATCCCCCCTGCCATGGTAAAGGGAGTAGAATAATTAAATGAAAAGTAATTGGCAAGCAGGACAGAACATCTGGAAGGATAGGAAACTGGGCTTAGTAAAACAAATTGAATTATTTGGTCTGGTTTCAGGACAAAAAAGAAATAACTGAGACAGCATGAGATTCAAGAACCGAAGTGATGAAATATGATTACAGACTGGGTACTGTATTAGATGATTATTTTAAATTTGACTAAGTATGATAAAAGAATTGTGGGTTTTCTATATAATGTCTGTTTACTTAGAGATGAATACTGAAGTATAGATATTTATAGGTGAAATGACACAATATTGAGATTTGGGTTAAAATACTTAAGCAAAGAAAAAAAGCGTAGATGAAGCAAATATGATAAAATCTTGATAATTTGGAATCTGAGTGATGGATATATGAAAGTTCACTGTATTATTCCTTTTACTTTTGCGTTCATTTGAAAAGGTTAATAATAAAATAAAAACAATCAACAGAGAAGTGATTTCTCATGACAACTGTGGCCATGGTCAATTTTTCTTCCCATGGAAAAAAGTTATTGATAGTAATCATAAAAACACAGGAAGTTTAAATTAATTAAACACAGAGAAAATATAGGAACAGTTAGGATAATTACGTACCATGGCAGTTTGCTGAAGACTGACTAAGGAAAATTTTACATTAGCTAAAATGTAGTAAGAGGGACAGAAACCAACTCAAACACAGTACCATTATTAGTACTAAGTCGATAGCAATGATTTGCATTAAGTATCTGGGATGGAATTGGGACAGAGGGGAAACGTATGAGAAGTACTTGGCATGATATTCAACACCATTTCAACCAAACATCACACAGACATGGACAGAGATTAAATGGAATGATGGTATTACAGAAAAGCACAGGGGAAGCTGATGATTGTATTCTCTCATCTCATCTCATCATATAACCAGTCACTCTAAACAGGTTCAGAAACTTCTTTTTTTTGCTTCAAATTTGACCCCTTGGCCTGTTAAAAAGTATTTGGAATTAAATATTTTTAAATAAAAATACAATAAGTTAAGTTTTATTTATACAGTGAAGCCTTGGGATGATGTCTAAATCAAAATAGAGAAGGCTAAGGAAGGTAGGGGGAATAGAAAAAGAATAAAAAATAAATTAAAATGTCTCAGACCTTTAGTCCTGGAAAGCCTGGTGGCCCAGAAGGACCTTCTAGACCAATTCTTCCAGGTGTCCCAGGTGCTCCTGGAGGTCCTGGAATTCCAGGGAAACCTGTAAAATTAGAAGCCATTTTTTAATCTCCAAAGAGAAGACACTGTAAGAAAGATACCCAAACTCCCAAACCCACATTTTCACCCTATTCAATCATGCTTAGTGACTACAGTAAGATGGTAAAACCACAATGACATTCTAGATGACTACTTCAGACTAAGCCTTACAGATAACTGATATTCTCTCTCAATCACCATATGGTCCCCTATTATTGTCATATAGGGCTAATGTGTGTGGAAGATATGCTCTTCTAAGGAAAATCAAAGCTATTACCAACGAGACAGAACTAAAAATAAGGAATGAATCCAACACAAAAATGCAGAGAAACTTTTCTTCTGCTTACATCTGGATACAGTATGATAAAAGACCTACTACATAATTCTGGAAGTGATCTAAAAACAATTGCAGAAAATAAATAAGGAACCACAAGCTTTAAATGACATATTAAACAAGATGGACTTAATTGATAATTAAGGGCATTCCATCCAAAAACAACAGAATACACTTTCCTCTCAAGTGCTCGTGGAACATTCTCCAGGATAGATCATATCTTGGGTCACTAGTCAAGCATCGGTAAATTTAAGAAAACTGAAATCGTACCAAGTATCTTTTCCAACCACAATACTATGAGACTAGATATCAATTACAGGAAAAAATCTGTAAAAAATACAAACACATGGAGGCTAAACAATACACTACTAAGTAACCAAGAGATCACTAAAGAAATCAAAGAGGAAATCAAAAAATACCTAGAAACAAATGACAATGAAAACACGATGACCCAAAACCTATGGGATGCAGCAAAAGTACCTATAAGAGAGAAGTATATAGCAATACAATCCTACCTCAAGAAACAAGAAAAATCTCAAATAAACAACCTAACATTACATCTAAAGGAATTAGAGAAAGAAGAACAAAAAACCCAAAGTTAGCAGAAGATAAGAAATCATAAAGATCAGATCAGAAATAAATGAAAAAGAAATGAAGGACACAATAGAAATGATCAATAAAACTAAAAGCTGGTTCTTTGAGAAGATAAACAAAATTGATAAACCATTAGTCAGACTCATCAAGAAAAAAAGGGAAAGACTCAAATCAATAGAATTAGAAATGAAAAAGGAGAAGTAACAACTGACACTGCAGAAATACAAAGGATCATGAGAGATTACTACAAGCAACTATATGCCAATGAAATGGACAAACTGGAAGAAATGGACAAATTCGTAGAAAGGCACAACCTTCTGAGACTGAACCAGGAAGAAATAGAAAATATAAACAGACCGATCACAAGCACTGAAATTGAGACTGTGATTAAAAATCTTCCCACAAACAGAAGCCCAGGACCAGATGGCTTCACAGGCAAATTCTTTCAAACATTTAGAGAAGAGCTAATACCTATCCTTCTCAAACTCTTCCAAAATATAACAAAGGGAGGAACCCTCCCAAACTCATTCTATGAGGCCACCATCACCCTGATACCAAAACCAGACCAAGATGTCACAAAGAAAGAAAAATACAGGCCAATATCACTGATGAACATAGATGCAAAAATTCTCAAAAAATACTAGCAAACAGAATCCAACAGCACATTAAAAGGATCATACAACATGATGAAGTGGGGTTTATCTCAGAAGTGCAAGGATTCAATATACGCAAATCAATCAATGTGATAAACCATATTAACAAATTGAAGGAGAAAAACCGTATGATCCTCTCAATAGATGCAGAAAAAGCTTTTGACAAAATTCAACACCCATTTACGATAAAAACCCTCCAGAAAGTAGACACAGAGGGAACTTACTTCAACATAATAAAGCCCAAATATGACAAACCCACAGCCAACATCGTTCTCAATGGTGAAAAACTGAAACCATTTCCTTTAAGATCAGTAAAAAGATTGTCCACTCTCACCACTATTATTCAACATAGTTTTGGAAGTTTTAGCCACAGCAATCAGAGAAGAAAAAGAAATAAAAGGAATCCAAATTGGAAAAGAAGAAGGAAAACTGTCACTGTTTGCAGATGACATGATACTATACATAGAGAATCCTAAAGATGTTACCAGAAAACTACTAGAGCTAATCAATGAATTTTAGCAAAGTAGCAGGATACAAAATTAATGCACATAAATCTCTTGCATTCCTATACACTAATGATGAAAAATCTGAAAGAGAAATTAAGGAAACACTCCCATTTACCATTGCAACCAAAAGGATAAAATACCTACGAATAAACCTACCTAAGGAGACAAAAGACCTATATGCAGAAAACTATAAGACACTGATGAAAGAAATTAAAGATGATACAAACAGATGGAGAGATATACCATGCCCTTGGACTGGAAGAATCAACACTGTGAAAATGACTATACTACCCAAAGCAATCTACAGATTCAATGCAATCCCTATCAAACTACCAATGGCATTTTTCACAGAACTAAAACAAAAAATTTCACAATTTGTATAGAAACACAAAAGACCCAGAATGGCCAAAGCGATCTTGAGAAAGAAAAATGGAGCTGGAGGAATCAGCCTCCCGGACTTCAGACTATACTACAAAGCTACAGTAATCAAGACAGTATGGTACTGGCACAAAAAACAGAAATATAGACCAATGGAACAGGACTGAAAGCCCAGAGATAAACCCACACACATATGGTCACTTTGTTTTTGATACAGGAGGCAAGAATATACAATGGAGAAAAGACAGCCTCTTCAATAAGTGGTGCTGGGAAAACTGGACAGCTACATGTAAAAGAATGAAATTAGAACACTCCCTAACACCATACACAAAAATAAACTCAAAATGGATTCAAGACCTAAATGTAAGGCCAGACACTATCAAACTCTTAGAGGAAAACATAGGCAGAACACTCTATGACATAAATCACAGCAAGATCCTTTTTGACCCACCTCCTAGAGAAATGGAAATAAAAACAAAAATAAACAAATGGGACCTAATGAAACTGCAAAGCTTTTGCACAGCAAAGGAAAACATAAAGAAGACGAAAAGACAACCCTCAGAATGGGAGAAAATATATGCAAATGAAGCAACTGACAAAGGATTAATCTCCAAAATTTATAAGCAGCTCATGTAGCTCAATATCAAAAAAACAAACAACCCAATCCAAAAATGGGCAGAAGACCTAAATAGACATTTCTCCAAAGAAGATATACAGATCCCCAACAAACACATGAAAGGATGCTCAATATCACTAATCATTAGAGAAATGCAAATCAAAACCACAATGAGGTATCACCTCACACCAGTCAGAATGGCCATCTTCAAAAAATAAATGCTGGAGAGGGTGTGGAGAAAGGGGAACCTTCTTGCACTGTTGGTGGGAATGTAAATTGATACAGCAACTATGGAGAACAGTATGGAGGTTCCTCAAAAAACTAAAAATAGAACTTCCATACAACCCAGCAATCCCACTACTGGGCATATACCCTGATAAAACCATAATTCAAAAAGAGTCATGTACCACAATGTTCATTTCAGCACTATTTACAATAGCCAGGACATGGAAGCAACCTAAATGTCCATCGACAGATGAATGGATAAAGAAGATGTGGCACATATATACAATGCAAATTACTCAGCCATAAAAGGAAAGAAAATTGAGATATTTGTAGTGAGGTGGATGGACCTAGAGACTGTCATACAGAGTGAAGCAAGTCAGAAAGAGAAAAACAAATACCGTATGCTAACACATATATATGGAATCTAAAGAAAAAATGGATGTGAAGACTCTAGGGGCAGGACAGGAATAAAGATGCAGACATAGAGATTGGACTTGAGGACACAGGGATGGGGAAGGGTAAGCTGGGACGGAGTGAGAGAGTGGCATGGACATACATACACTACCAAATGTAAAATAGAGAGCTAGTGGGAAGCAGCCACATAGCACAGGGAGATCAGCTCAGTGCTTTGTGACCACCTTGAGGGGTAGGATAGGGAGGGTGGGAGGGAGACGCAAGAGGGAGGAGATATGGGGATATACGTATACGTATAGCTGATTCACTTTTTTATAAAGCAGAAACTAACACACCATTGTAAAGCAATTATGCTCCAATAAAGATGTAAAAAAAATCGCAGATATTATACACATATATACACATAAAATCAAATCTGACTCTTTTGAAGTCATGTAGCATAAATGAGTAAGGACATGTTTAAGCACTGATCTCAGACCAATGCACACTCTTGCCATTCATGAGAAAAGAAATTCTGTGAAGAATAAAGCATAACTGAAGCAACAGCCATAAAAATTTCAGTAAATCAAGAGAATATGATTTAGGATAAAACATTACTTGGATATAAGTGTGCAATAAATCTGTTTTCTGTTTAATACAATTCATTCATTTAACAAATATCTATTGAGCGCTTAATACGTGCCAGGACTTTTCTGAGCCCTGAAAATACAGTGATGAACACAAAAGACAATAATTACTGTGATATTTAAAGCTTGTATATCATTTTTGCATATCTAGGATTTAGATATTTTCTTGTCTGGAATGTTTTACATAAAGACAATGAAACTATAGTACATACATGCTGTGACTTTTCCTTTACATTCTTTATTGCACATAGAAAAAAGTTGCACGAATATACTTTATCTGTTTTGTGAGCTATATCAAAGAATAATATCATACTAACCAGCTAACCTACCTTGCCTGCTACCCAGTCCTACATACCTTTGGGACCAGGTGGTCCAGGAAGCCCAATTCCAGGGATACCTGGTTCTCCTTTGCTACCAGGTATACCTGGCAAGCCTGGCTGGCCTGGGAGTCCAGGTTCACCTACGGAGAAACAGCAGTTTTTTGGAAGTAGCCAAAGACAGAAACCAAGAAGTGTTGAAGACATGGTCAAATAAATTCCTCACATACCTGGAAGACCTACTTCACCATCTCTGCCTGGGTTACCAGGCAAGCCAGGCTTCCCTGGCTGTGTTATGGTCTGACCTGGATCACCTTTAGGACCTAAGAACAAGTGGGAATTAATAGTGAATGGGAAGTATTCACTTGACTAAAGATCTCCGCTAATTAAAACAAAAAAGAAAGTATTTACAATCTTCTAAAAATTCAAACTAACAAAAATCCATGAGAAAAACAATCCTGTATATATTTTCAAGGAAGATACTAAACAGAAGGATGAAATTTCAAAGATAAAAGTAGATGACAGTATTAAGGGTTTCCATGAAGATGGCATCTATAAAAATATTAGGCATCTATAAAAATATTTTCTAAATGTAGGTCAAAAGAAAAATACTTATTTTTGGTTAACTAGTTTTGGTTAAGGTTTTATGTGTGCAAAGTCCAAGTACAACTACTTCTCATTAATTGAAATAAGAATTTGAAATAGGCTCAGGACAAAGATGGATTTCTTAAACATGACATAAAAAGCACTAACCATGAGAGAGAAAAGGTTGATATATTTGACTACATTCAAAGTGATTTCTGTTCATTGAAGACACCATACAGAGAGTGAAAATGGCAAGCCATAGTGAATTAAGATTTTACAAAATAAATAGCTAATAAAGAACTAATACAAATTATATATATATATATATATATACACACACACACACACACACACATATATATTCCTCCAAATCAATAAGAAAAAGAAACAATCCAAAAGAAAAAATGGTCAAAACACTTGAATAGACATTTCACAAAGAGAAATTCAAATGGTCAACAAACATATGAAAAGGTGGTAAACATTAATATAATCAGAGAAATATAAAATAAAACTGCCATGAGATATGTTACACTCAACAGACTGGCAAAAATGAAAAAGTCTAACAATACAAAATACTTATGAGGATACAGAGCAACAAGAAACCTCTAGTACTGCTGGTGGGAGTATAAATTGGTACAATTGCTTTGGACGTAGTTTGGAATTATCTAGTAAAGCTGAAGATGCATTTATTCTATGTCTCAAGAATGCTAATCTAGGGATTGGCAAATTTTTTCTGTAAAGGACCAGACAGCATATACTTTAGGCTTTGTGGGCCATCTGGTCTCTGTAGCAACAACAACTCTGCAGTAGTAGTGCAAAAGCAAGCATAAACAATAGTGAATGGCTGTGGATGTGTTCAAATAAACTTTTCATTTATGACAACATGTGGAGGGCCAGAGTTGTAGTTTGCTGATCTCTGTCACAGAGCAGTGTATGCACATGTACACCAGAAATATATATAAAAGAATGCACATAGAAGCATTATTCATAATAGGCCTGAACTATAAATAACCCAACTGTCCATTAACAATAGAATGCATAAAGCAACGGTGATACACACACACACACAGTGGGATACTGTACAGCAGTGAAAATGAATATGCTATATCCATACACAAAGTTAACATAAAGAATACTTACCCTATGCTTCCATTAATATAACACTCAAAAAGAAGCATAATTAAAGTACTTTGATAGGAATACATATCTAGGTGATAAAACTGTATATGGAGGGAAATTATGCAAAAGTCAGGACAGTGTTTACCTTTGGAGAAATGGAAGGGGATTATGATCAGGAAAGAACAGAGAGAGGAGGATAGGGGTTTCGAGGATGCTGGCAATGTTGTTTCTTGACGTGTGTGGTCGTTATGTGTGTGTTTCCATTATATTTGTTAAACTTTGCATTTTATATATCATGTACATTATATATATCATGCACTTAAAAACAACAACAGTAACAATAAATATAGTCAAAAAATTTAAAGAGAAGCCCCTCTTAAAACACACACACACACACACACACACACACACACACACACACACATTTATGTTTCCCTGCTAAGAAACTCCGAAAAGGCCCAAATATAAATGGCGACGGAAACACAACTCTCATAAAAAGAAGCCAAGAATGGCCAAAAGATAATAAATACATTTCTGCTTTTAAGCACCAAACTAAAAACAAAACAACCATAATAAAGTCACCTGGTATTCCTGGCTGGCCTGGATTTCCTGCTACACCTTGTATGCCTTTTTCACCTGGTGGGCCTGGAGGGCCAAAACCAAGAGGGCCCATAGGCCCCCTATTTCCTGGGAGACCTGGCAAACCTGGGTTCCCAGGGGGACCTCTTTCACCCTTAAAAGCAATTCCACCCTGAAAAGGGAAAAATTTAATACAGAAACATAGATATAACAGCTATCTGTAGGTTGGTATTACTAAGTACAACTAGAGAAATGATACAGCCACAAATAGTTCTTAAAAACTACATAAGTGTGTGTTATTATCGGGTGGTATGTGTGCTCACTCTACTTATTCATTCTTTTAACAAATATTTTTGAGTTCCTACTATGTGCCAGGTGCTGGTGATAAAGCAAAGAATAAAAATTGGCAAAAATCTCTGTGTTCATGAAGTCAAGAAGTTTACAGCCTAGCTAACATTTAATAAAACAGCACTTTCTACCTAAATATCCTGGGCTGTGTGTTGTGCACAAAATAAGAATCTACTCATTTATCTTCAATCTGTAGGCTCCACGGCACATTTCACACGGCCATCTACTCACACTAATCTCTAAGCTTACTTTATATAAAAACCAAATTAGTCTTTTGTTGTCCGGTCTAAAAAAAACCAGACAAGGCTATGTGGGATAAGAAAAGGGGAACCTCACAGTGACCCATAAGCATCTTAACCTCCTGCCTACCTAGTCATAGCAAATATTACTCAATATAGCAGTGGGTTAAGCAGAAATAATTAATAAAACCACTGAGAAAAGAACTGTAAAGAAACCCTATGTAGTCAATAACAATGTACCATTACTATATATAATCACATTCTTTTAAGCATTGATTACATGTTCATCTCAGCACCAGGCCTATCCTAGGAAACATCACTAACAATTTGACATGACAAAACCAAGAATATCAAACCAACTCACAGGTTCTCCTTTGGGGCCAGGAAGCCCTGGCAATCCATCCTGTCCAGGGGTGCCAGGTAAACCAGGAAGCCCTGGAGCTCCAGGAGAACCCAAATCTCCTTTGTCACCCTTCATTCCTGGAAAAGTGAGGACGTCACCAGGTTCACCTTTAGGTCCGGGAAAGCCTGGAGCACCTGGAGCTCCTGGTATGCCCTGAGGGGGGGGCAATAAAGAGGGGAAAAAGAAGAGAGAGAAAAAGAAACTCAGTTTCTTTTTTTCTAATACTTTCTCCAGTTTATCCCATCAACCTGCCCAATAACACTTAGTGTACCAAGCTATGAGTCAAGTGAGACATATGAGTCAGCGCGAGCGAAAGAATCAAATATATCATAATAAGAAAACTAAATTTCTTTTATATATATCCACAAGTGAAAATCAAAGTGTAAATAGGTTTCTTCTACTTCTTCTGTTATATGATATACTCAAAACTTACTGTTAATCCTTTGGGACCGGTTGCACCAGCGTGTCCTTTTTCACCCTTCTGTCCAGGGAAACCAAGAGATCCTAATACACACACACACACACACACACACACACACACACACACACACACACAGAATAATGTGAGCTTTGAGCTTGAAATCCTGACAAAGCTCATATAAAAATCAGCAAGTCAGGAAGTCAAGTTTTAAAATAAGAATGCCAGACTTCCCCAGTGGTGCAGTGGTTAAGAATCTGCCTGCCAATGCACCAATGTGGGGGACACGGGTTTGATCCCTGGTCTGGGAAGATCCCACATGCCGTGGAGCAACTAAGCCCATGCGGCACAACTGCTGAGCCTGAGCTCTAGAGCCTGCGAGCCACAACTACTGAGCCCGCGTGCCACAACTACTGAAGCCCGAACGCCTAGAGACCATGTTCCGCAACAAGAGAAGCCACCGCAATGAGAAGCCCATGCACCGCGACGAAGAGTAGCCCGCGTTCGCCACAACTAGAGAAAGCCCACTGCAGCAATGAAGACCCAACACAGCCAATAAATTAATTAATTAATTAATTAATTAAAAATAAGAATGCCATTCAATCCCATTTAACAAGTCACATTTTGATCTTTCTATTCTATGCTCTGAAGGCGAGGAGATCATCCTTTCTTTTAGGTAAAGCTAACATTTCCTGGTACATACAGCATTGTATCCTTAGGTATTTCCAATTCCAAATCCTCTCAGAGTTCGCAGCTACCAAGTACTATGCACAGAAATGCTCTGCTCTTATAACCACCCCATTGCCAAGGTGAGAAGGAGATAAGGACAAAGTCTGTGTATCTTTCTTTGTTCTTACTTAAACAATTTTCCTAGATTCCTACCAGTTCTTTCTTTGGTTTGTCACTCCCTAAAATTTGGTTTATGAGAAAGGATTGGTGCTCAAAGACTAGAGAAAATATTACTAAAGCAGTGCTCTCAAAATGGGTCCCTGGACCAGCTGCATCAGCATCACCTGGGCACTGGTTAGAAATGCTAATTCTTGGGCCCTCCACCCCAGGTCTACTGAATCAGAAATTTTGGGGGGTGGGACCCAGGAATCTGGGTTTTAACAAGCCTTCCAAGTAATTCTGATGCACTCCCAAGTTTGAAAACCACTAGACTGGAAGTACAAGGCTAGATGCTTAACTTCTAGGGGCAGCTATAAGACTGGCTGAAAATCTATTTCCAAACACCAAATGTGTGTTTGGCAGACACACTAGACAGAAAGGTAAGAGATCTGGTATCTACTCTCAGCCCTGACTGACTCAGACATGAAGTGTGATTTCAAGAGAATATAATCCTGGGAAACCCCAAGAGGCAGTTGAGTAAAAGAGTTGGAAATGGGGAAGGGGGAGTTATATATAGAAAGAGGAAGACAAATATCATATGATATCACTTATATGTGGAATTTACAAACAGAGTACAAATGAACTTATCTACAAAACAGAAACAGAGTTACAGATGAAGAAAATAAACTTATGGCTACAAGGGGGGTAAGGGAGGAGGGGGATAAATTAGGAGGCTGGAATTGACATATACACACTACTATACATAAAAGAGATAACTAATAAGGACCTACTGTATAGCACAGGGAACTCTACTCAATACTCTGTAATGGCCTATAATGGGAAAAGAATCTAAAGAAGACTGGATATATGTATATGTATAACTGATTCACTTTGCTGTACACATGAAACTAACACAACATTTAAATCAACTATACTCCAATAAAAATTTTTTTAAAAAAGAAAGAACATTTTAAATTTTTTAATTTTTAAAAATTAAAAAAAATAAAGAGGAATATTGGCAGTTGATTGCCAAACTCTGGTAGAAGACCGTTTCGTAATGACAACATGTGATACATCCCAATGACTAGAATCTTGGCCACTGAAAACCATATTCAGGGGTCAGGTATTATGAACATTTTCCCCAGTTTTCTGGAATAAAGAAGTCTGACTCTGTATAAGTTATTTTCCTCACCATATGGAAAATAAGGAAGATACTTTTCCTGGAGTAATACTGTCGAAATTCTTTAATAGAAAATGTTGGTAGCTTCAGCTACTGGAAACAAGAGCATAATTTATTTCACAGCAGATATGACATTTCATATTTAATTATTTATGGATGTGAGTGACTAGTCATAAAATGAGACACGGGCATCATTTAAAACTATAAGCTCACTAATATCTAGCCAAGAAATATTTTTAAGGTTGCCCTGAGGAAGAATGTGTTACCTGGGGGACCTGGAAGACCTGGCAAACCAGGTTCACCTGGAGGCCCTGAAACACCAGTTCCAATACAGTTGAAGCAGGTGTCACCTTTGTCACCTAGAGAAAACCATAATAAAAAACAAATTTTACTTGAAGGGGTACATATACCTTCTTTAGATAGGTTCTAAAGAAGTTAGCACTAAGGGACAATATTCCTACCTAACAGTGTAGCTGGAGAAGCCTATATCTAGAATCAATTTACTTGATAAATATTTACTGAGCACCTACTATGTGTCAAGCACTGTTCGAGGAGTTTGTAATACATTGATAAACAAAACAGACAAAATCCATACCTTCACAGTGTTTACATTCTACCAGTGGCTGGGTAAGTGAAATTGGATATGCTTAGGGGTGGGTGGCAGGTTGCAATTTTAAATAGGGTGGTCAGGATAAGACCTCATTGAGAAGATGACACGTGATTAAAAAAACTTAAAGGACATGGCACGTGCATAACGACTATAGTGCAGTCCAGGTAGAAAGAGTAGCCATGTTTGGTATATAGAAGGAACATCAAGGAGAACAGATTGTGGGAGTACAGTGAGGAAGGGGAACCAGGTCAGACAGTTAACAGGTTATAACAAGTGGCATATCATAAAATATCACATAGGCCACCACAAAGACTGTGGCTTTTACTGTGAGTGAAATGAGAATTTAGGAGAAGAAATTAAACAGAAAAGCAACATGATATGACTTAAGTTTTAAAAGGATGACTCTGGTTGCTATGTTAATAATATAATCTAAGTACAAGGATGGAAACAGGGTAAACACATAAGTGGCTACTGCTGAAGTGATCTAGGAGAGATAGTAGCTCATTCCAGAGTGACAGCAATGAACATGATGAGAATTGGTTAGATTCTGGACATATCTGAAAGTAGAGCCAATAGGGTTTTCTCATGGATCATACAGAATTCAAGAGAAGAAGGGAATCAAGGATGACTCCATGACAGATCAAAGGTCGAAATGTAAAAGGCAAAAACGATAAAGCTTTTAGAAGAAAACATAGAGGAATATCATCAGGTCCTTGGGATAAGCAAAGATTTCTAAAACAGGACATAAACAGCACTAACCATAAAAGAGGACATTAATAATTTGACTTCTTTTAATTAACAACTTCTGTTCAAGAAAAGACGCGAGTAAAAAAGCAAGTCACAGAATGGGAGAATATATTTGTGATACATATATCCAACAACCCAATCAAAATAGAAGAAGATAGGTATTTTACAAACAGAATGTACAGACTATAAGAAAAGAGGCTCAGCATCAATAAGTTGTGAGGAAAATGGAAACTAAATCCTCTTTGTAAAATGGTTTGGTGGTATCTATGGAATCAAAGATACATCTACCTTATGATCCAGCAATTCCATTACCAGGTTTACACAACAGAAATGAATGCTTATGTCCTACTGTGTATATATATATATATATATATATATATATATATATATATATATATATGAATGTTCATAGCAGCTTTATTCATAATAGCCCCAGACCAAATGTCCATTAACATTAGAATGGATGAATATGGATAGGAATATTCATTCAATGAAATACCAAAGAGCAGTGAAAAAATACTGCTACAAACAAAAACATGGATATACCTCACAGATATAATATTAAGCAAAAGAAACCAGATAAAATATTAAGACATAAAAGAGCCCATACTGTATGATTCCATTTATACAAAGTTCAAAGTTAGGCAAACTGTTTGATTGAGGATACAACAGTGGTTACCTTTGGGAGTGCTGTATAGGATACACAAGAGAGTCTTCTAGAGTCTTGGAAAAGTTCTATATTTTGATTTAGACAGTAGTTACATGGGAGGTAATAGATAGACATACATACGGAGAGATATACATATAGAGACAAAGTATATATGGGAGGAGACATATCTATATATAGAGAGAGACATATCTATACCTATATCTATATCTAATATATACGATATGCCAGGAAGGTAGGAAGAAAAACAGAGCATGTAATATACTGAAAACCAAGTGAAGAAAGTGTTAAAGAATGGAAAAATCAAGGAAATAATGGACTGAGACTTGATATTTGAATTGGCAGTGAACAGGCTGCTGATGACTGACAAAAGCAGCATCTATGGAGTGGTTGGGGGAGGGGAGTGAAGTCCTGAGGAGTATGTTTAAGAGAAAATGAGAGTAGAGTTACCTAGAGACAGTGAGTAGAAAATTCTTGAAGAGTTTTGCTCCAAATGGAAGCAGAGGAATGGCGTAGTATCAGGCAGGGGAAGTGGGATTATGATAAAATATTTTTAGATGGGTGAAAAAAGCATATTTGTATACTGCTGGGAAAGATCCAGTAAAAGGGGAAAATTGATGATATGGGAGTGACAAGAATTTCTGGAATGAATTTTTGGGGGAGAACAAGAGGAAACTGAATCTATTGTACAAACAGAAGAACTGCTTTAGATAGGAGCAGTAACAATAATAGGCAGGAAGGCAGAATATAGGGGCAAGATGCAAATAGGTGGGTAAATATGGTGGTGGCGGCAATCTGTGAAAGTTCTCTTGTTATTGCTTCAATTGGTCAGTGGAAGAGAAAGCAAAGTCACAATCCTAAAATAAGAATGGAAGAGGAGGTGTTAGAAGTTTGAAGAGAGAAGGCACAGGCTCAGAAGAGGTGGTAATTTGGAATTACCAGGGCTGTGTTTTTGTTTGAAGTGAGTACAATGGCAGGAGAGGAGGGCAAAGGTGTCAAGAGTTTATGTATGAGATTGATTATGGAATTTAAGCTGGGTTAAGAGAGCAGAAAGGACATGAAAAGGTTGAGGGACAGTCAAAGTTGGTAGGTTTCAGTGAGTGTGAAGTAATGTTGGAGTCAGGTTATTAGAGGTAGTAAGCTAGAAAGATAGGATGTAGTGGTCACAAAATGAGATTCGGGAAATCAAAATACGGAAGTGTGCACTACTGGTAACGTGTGGTCTTGGGGTATGACCATGGGAGTGAGTGGCTGAGGTAGGATGGAGGATATAGGGGATTTTGCTGATGATTTCAAAGGATGAAGGAATATGGGAATCAAACCTTTCACTCCTTGTTCTCCTTGGAGTCCTCTATCACCTGGAGATCCTGGAGGGCCAGGAGGGCCTGCTTCACATACCTCATCACCTGAGATAAGATAAAACAAGAACAGCAAGCCAATTTTTGTAAAATATCCAGAAGACAACAAAGAGAAAGTCTGATAGGCTAGGAAAAAAAGAGATCTATTTTCAGTTATTTCTCTGCATTAATACAACTACCTATAAACAAAAGGAAGATATAATATTAGTGATAATTTGAAGAACAAATCTAAATATCAAAGAATCACCAAAAATCAAAAGTAGAAGCAGTGGAAGAATATTTAGCTATCAGAAATACAAAGAATGATGTCAACATTCAGCTAGATTCACTTATAAATAAAGACAAAACAAAAACAACAATAGAACTTAACAGGAAAAAACTATAGCTTACTAGGAGGGATGTGAGGGCCAGGAGGGCCAGGAGGCCCTGGAAGGCCAGGAGCCCCAGGCTGTCCATCAAGTCCAGGAGATCCAGGAATGGAAATTCCAGGTGGACCTTCATCCCCTTTCTGGCCCCTTTCCCCAGGAAAGCCAGGGGGCCCAGGAGGACCTGTAACTGCAAGTCCTAAGATAAAAACAAATACCCATTAAAAGTGATCAAAATGATCTTATTTTAGACATATTACTTTGGGTCTCAATGAGACATTAAGTAATGATAAGATCTTCCTTTAATGTATAACACCAGTTATGATCTTAGTTTTTTCTATGAGAATCAACATCTAGAGAAAAGATGGAAAGTTCCAATAATGTAAGTACTACTTTGAGTATAAGAAAGACTAATTTAAAGTAGCTTTATTACTTTTGGAAATGTACTAATAACTAACTCTCTACTCACTCTCCTTTGACTATGATTTTTTAATCTCAGAAATACCAGGAAGCCATTTACAGGAAAAAAAAGAGGCATCTCAAAGTTCTCATGTAAACGTGGCTCTGTTTCTGAACTTTCTTCTGTTCCACTATCTGTTCCTGCACCATTAACACACTTTTTCATTACTACAGCTTTATAATGTTTTCAAAACTGGTAAGGAAAATATACCCATCTTTGTTCTTTTTAAAACCATCTTCACTACACTTACAAATTTACTCTTCCAAGTGAATTTCAGAGTCAGCTTGTCAGTTTCATTTTAAAAAGCCATTGTAATTTTGAATGAGATTAATTTGAATTTAAAGATTAAATTTTGGTAGAATCGCCTGTATATAATATTGAGTTCTCGCATCAAGTAATAATTATTATATCTTTCCATTTATTAATTTTATATTATTTAATAGTATTTTACAAAGTTATAAAAGAGATCTTACACATCTTTTGTTTGGTTTATTCATGGGTAAATTTGATTGCTAATGTCAGTTTTATGACTGTTATTTTTGTTAACTGGATTTTGTCCTCTTGTACGTTCAATTATTTTATTGCTGGTTTAGAGGAAGGTAAGTTATTTAAGTTTGCAACTCATATTTGGCTACCTTGCAAACATTCTAAGTTCTGGTAATTTGTCATTTGATTCTTTTAGGCTCTATGGGTAGATTATCACATGGCCTGTAAATAACCAAAATTTGGTTTGCTTTTTGTTTTTTATCCATACACCTCTTTTTTTTCCAGACTTAGTATGCTGGCTGGGATCTTCAGTATAAGATCAAACAGTATTGGTGACCATATCTTTTTTTTTTTTTTTTTTTTTATGGTACGCAGGCCTCTCACTGTTGTGGTCTCTTCCGTTGTGGAGAACAGGCTCCGGACGCACAGCCTCAGCAGCCATGGCTCACGGGCCCAGCCGCTCCGCGGCATGTGGGATCTTCCCGGACCGGGGCACTAACCCATGTCCCCTGCATCGGCAGGTGGACTCTCAACCACTGCGCCACCAGGGAAGCCCTGGTGACCATATCTTTTTCTGATTTTTGACTTTAATGAGAATGCTCCTGATGTTTCACCAAAAAGTATGACATTTCCCGAACAGTCCTGTACTTCCCATATGAAGTAGATAGCTTCAAGAGAATATAAGGCATCAAGTCTTATATTCTGTCATCAAGTTAAGACAGTTCCCTTTTATTTATATAAATTTATTTATTTTATTTATTTACTTTTGGCTACTTTGGTTCTTTGTTGTTGTGTGTGGCTTTCTCTAGTTGCGGCGAGCGGGGGCTACTCTTCATGAAGGTGCGTGGGCTTCTCATTGCGGTGGCTTCTCTTGTTGTGGAGCACGGGCTCTAGGCGCACGGGCTTCAGTAGTTGTGGCTCACGGGTGCTAGAGCGCAGGCTCAGTAGTTGTGGTGCACAGGCTTAGTTGCTCCATGGCATGTGGGATCTTCCCGGACCAGGGCTCGAACCCGTGTCCCCTGCATTGGCAGGGGGATTCTTAACTACTGTGCCACCAGGGAAGCCCAAGACAGTTCCTTTTTTATTTTTCTGAATTTTATTTTATATTTTTATACAGCAGGTTCTTATTAGTTATCCATTTTATACATATTAGTGTATATATGTCAATCCCAATCTCCCAATTCATCACAACACCCCACCCCCCACCACTTTCCCCGCTTCGTGTCCATACGTTTGTTCTCTACATCTGTGCCTCTATTTCAGCCTTGCAAACCAGTTCATCTAGATTCCACATATATGTGTTAATATACAATATCTAGATTCCACATATATGTGTTAATATACAATATGTTTTTCTCTTACTTCACTCTGTATGACAGTCTCTAGATCCATCCACGTCTCTACAAATGACCCAGTTTTGTTCCTTTTTATGTCTAATAGTCCATTGTATATATGTACCACATCTTCTTTATGCATTCATCTGTCAATGGGCATTTAGGTTGCTTCCATGACCTGGCTATTGCAAATAGTGCTGCAATGAACACTGGGGTGCATGTGTCGTTTTGAATTGTGGTTTTCTCTGGGTATATGCCCAGTAGTGGGATTGCTGGGTCATATGGTAATTCTATTTTTAGTTTTTTAAGGAACCTCTATACTGTTCTCCATAGTGGCTGTATCAATTTACATTCCCACCAACAGTGCAAAAGGGTTCCCATTTCTCCACACCCTCTCCAGCATTTGTTGTTTGTAGATTTTCTGATGATGCCCATTCTAACTGGTGTGAGGTGATACCTCATTGTAGTTTTGATTTGCGTTTCTCTAATAATTAGCGATGTTGAGCAGCTTTTCATGTGCCTCTTGGCCATCTGTATGTCTTCTTTGGAGAAATGTCTATTTAGGTCTTCAAAACAGTTCCCTTTTAATCTTAGTTGTTTTTTTAAATATATTTATTTATTTGTTTATGTATGGCTATGTTGGGTCTTCGTTGCTGAGTGTGGGCTTTCTCTAGTTGCGGCGAGCAGGGGCTGCTCTTCATTGTGGTGCGTGGGCTTCTCATTGTAGTGGCTTCTCTTGCTGTGCAGCACAGGCTCTAGGTGCATGGGCTCGGGACTTGTGGCGCATGGGCTTAGCTGCTCCATGGCATGTGGGATCTTCCTGGACCAGGGTTCCAACCCACGTCCCCTGCATTGGCAGGCGGATTCTTAACCACTGCATCACCAGGGAAGTCCCTAATCTTAGTTTAAGGATTTTTTTTTCCTTTTAAAAATGAATATGTATTGAATTTTACTGTTTTCTTTGCATCTATTGGCCTATTCTCTTTTAATACGTCAGTGTGGTCAATGACAGTGATGTTGAACCATCCTTGCAATCTTAGGGTAAAATCTATTTGGTCATATATCATATTGTTTAATATACTTCTGGATTGATTTGATAATATTTTATTTAAGATTGTTACTTACACATTCATAAGTGATATTGAACTATAGTTATTTCCAGTGTATCTCCTTGGTGGTTTGGTATTGATACTGCTAAACTGAATTTCCTTTTTAAAAAAATGTTCTGAAACAGTTTATAAACTATGAGAATCACCTGCTCAAGAACCTGGTAGATTTCATCCATAAAACTCTATAAAACCACCCACAAAACCAATGCTTTTTCATGGAGACCATTAACGTTTCAAAATCTTCTATGGTAATTGATCTACTTAGGTGTCCTACTTTCTCGGGAAAATTTTATTACTTTATGTTTTCTGTTTCATGAGGAATGTATATTTCACCTAGAATTTAAAATATATTGACATAGTCTTAGAGTTATCTTGTAATCTAAAAATTTTAATTGTAGTTATGGTAATAATCTTTTTTCTTTACTGATTTTATTTGTGCCTTCTCTTCCCTTTATCTTGACCATATTTTATTTTTACCTTTCTCAAGTTTTTCCATCTATTTCGCTTGTGCTTTTTTTTAAAATTTGTATTGGAGTATAGTTACGTTACAATGTTGTGCTAGTTTCAGATGTACAGCAAAGTGAATCAGTTATACATATACATATATCCACTCTTTTTTAGATTCTTTTCCCATATAGGCCATTACAGAGTACTGAGTAGTGTTCCCTGTGCTATACTGTAGGTACTTGTTAGTCATCTATTTTGTATATAGTAGTCTGTATATGTCAATCCCAATCTCCCAATTTATCCCTCCCCGCCTTTGCCCCCTGATAACCATAAGTTTGTTTTCTACATCTGTAACTCTGTTTCTGTTTTGTAGATAAGTTCATTGGTAGCCTGTTTTTAGATTCCACATATAAGCGCTATCATATGATATTTGTCTTCCTCTGTCTGACTTATTTCACTCAGTATGACAATCTCTAGGTCCACGCATGTTGCTGCAAATGGCATGTGCTTGTTTTATTTCTTATTATTTTTCCAACTTAGGTCATTTATTTTCAGTATCTCTAATTTTGTGATAAATTGAGGGTACCATGAGTTTTGATACGGGTTGTTTATTTAGCATTTAGTAGTTCATCATCTCCATTTCTGTATTCTCTTTACCTCTAGAGTTATTTAGAAATATGCACTTTAATATACAAATATTTGGTGCTTTTTGTTGTTAATTTCTGACTTCATTTCACTGTGGTCACAGAGCATGGCCCGCATATAATTTTACAAGATTTTTTCTGGTCTAATAGAGTCAATTTCTATAAATGCTTCATGTGTGTTTGAAAAGAATGTACATTCTCTGCTGCACACAGTTTTTCTCTCTCCCCCATAAATACAGCTTAATTGTGTTGCTCAAATCATTTATATCCTTTTTATTTTTCACTTACTTGATATATTGGGGAGTTGCCAAATTATCCCTTGTAGTTTATCAGTTTTCATTTTACATATTCAAAGCTATATTTTTAGATGCATAAGTTTAGTGACCTTTATATCACTGTGGTATAAGTTGTCTATTTATCCACGTGAAATATCTGTTTTTTAATGCATTTTTTCATTGAATTCTATTTCACACCGTATTAGAATTGCTAAACCAGCTTTCCTTTGGTAGCATTTGCTTAATATCTTCCCATTGCTTTATTTTCAAAATTTCTATGTTGTTTTACTTTAGATATGTCTACTGTGCACAGCATACAGATATTTTTATTCTAATTTTATTTTAGTTTTTGTCTACTAATCAGTGTTTAGTCCTTTCACATTTATTGGAGTTGCTGATTTATTTTTAACTTCTTCTTGTCATTTTATTTATTTTTTTCTATTTATTCAGGTTTATCTGTGTCTGTTTTGTCCCAATCCTAATTTGTGTGACATAGATCCAGCTTTTTGGTCATCTTCTTTCCTCAACAAGTAAGTAATGTATATTATTTCTATTCTTTCCTAGTGGTTACTATTAAAATGTTTAACCTATGTACTAAAACTTATATTTTTCAAAAAACTTAGAGAGTTAATAATATTTATATTCTCTCCCTCTAACAAGACAAAAAACCTTATCATTCACTTCCCCATTCTCGCTGTACGTCCATATCCTGTGTTAGTCATGTGTACAATTATACTTCCATATTGTTACTTAAAATACTTCTGTTATTTTTTATGATCCATACTTATTTAGACTTAAAATACTTTATCAATATCTTTCCTAACCACTGGTTCTTATATCTTACCCACCCCCACCGCCAACTTCATCCTGAATTCATTATCTTCTTCTTGAAGTAAAACCTCCAGTAACTATTTCAGAGAAGATCTGGAGGTAGTAAACTTTCTAAGCATCCCATCTTCACACTAGGATGATAGTTTGATGTAATATAGAATCTCAAATTCATAGTTATTTTTCCTTATTACTTTGAAAATGTGCTCCATTATCCTCCTCTTATTCTCACTGTTTTGTAGGTGATCTGCCTTTGCTCTCAGTTTTTAAGAATTTCTTTTTACCCTTAAATTCTAAAATGTCCCTAAAATTTGTCTAGTTACGTATTTTTGTACTATTATTTTACTTTTGCTTCGTAATTCATAAGCCTTTTCACAGGGAATCATTTTTTAATAGAAAGAAGTTCTCAGCCATTAATTTTTCAAATATTGCTTCTTGTCCTATTCTCTCCTTGAACTCCTTCATGCTGGATTTTGGGACTTCTAGGTTTATCCTTTGTGCGTCTTAAATTTTATTTCATACTATCTAACACTTTAACTTTTCTGCTACACCCTTGGAGAATTCCTTATCTCAATTTTCCAGACACAGTATGTGTTTAGTCCATTACCTTGAAGTTCGAAATCCAAAGTGCATACTTAGAGCGAAATGGGAGCCACAATTTATTCTCTTTCTCCTTGGGAGGAACACTGAGTGTCACTCATCTCATCATGTTAATATTTCATTAGCCAAATATTTTTGAAGGAAAAGTAACCATAATGTATTATACATGTATGTGTGACAGATACTGTAGATTTTTTTTTCAAATATTACATAAATCCTTACTATCACCTCATTTCACAGAACATCCAAATAAACATGCTAAACAAGGGTACTGCTCAGTTTGTGGCCAAATTAGAAATGCTCTACTATACTGTGTTATCTTCAACAAAGGAATGATATAAAACTCAGTATTGAGCTCCAAGATTTGACTGCACAGCAAAATCACCATGGGGATTTCTAGGTAGATGTTTCCGGAATTCTAAGTGGATAGTGCTATTTCCTATATAAAAATACAGTAAATCTTATATAACTAGGCATTATTAGCACAATGTTCCCTTTCATAACAGCATGAAAGGTATAATGATTAATTTTTGGATCATAGTACTGTTTGGTGTAATTTATTAATAACAAAAGGCAGAAATGGTATTTTTTTAGGGTAAAAGGACACTATTCAAGTAACTTTGCTTTTTTCTTTTTTTTTTTTAAAGTACAGGTAAGAAACTTGGTAAGAAAACAGGTAAGAAAAGCTATAGTAAGAGTTGAGAAGTTTCTGTCAATTAAAAAATACCTCTGTCTTCCTTGCCATGCTCACCCTGGAACTAGTATGATAATACTGTATACTTGGATTAGTAAATATACTATAAATTCAGGGCTATTAAGTACAGCACAGTCTCTTTTACCTGGAGGTCCAGGAAGGCCAGGTGGACCCTGTATTCCAGGAATTCCTCGCTCTCCTTTTTCTCCAGGCAAGCCAGGTAACCCAATGTTTCCTTTTTCTCCTACAGTTACACCAGTTCCAGGCCTAGGAATCACCTTTATTATGAAAGAAAAAAATAAAGGAATTCAAAGAGGAAGAGACTTGTTCTTCTGAAAATAACCTAGCAGCTATATATGATTACAGTGTATCATTGTCACAAGGTGTTCAGATGCAAAATCATCAAGACTACTTACGAAGATTGTGAGTCATATTCTATATTACTTCTATGCTTCAACAGATTAGAAAATGTTCAGTGCCAGTACTAATATTACCACTCTCCTGAGCCCCAGACTTACAGAGCTAGAATTATGTTTGATGTCTCTTATCTTATAATTCACATTCGATTCATTCCAATCACCTAAGCCTGATAATTCTTTACTAAAAAGGTCTCTCCAACGTGTCCCCTTCTTTCCTGTTGCAACAGCTTCTATCCTTACCTTACACTTGGACTAACAGAAGCAACTCTGAGCTTGTCCCATTTAATCCAAATCTACTACTTGGACACACTTCCTCAAGAACCAATTTTTCTGTGTTACTTATCCTGTTAAAGGATTCAAATTGTTCACTACTTCTTACTATATCTGATGTCACTTTTAACTCTGGACTCTGTCAAGTTACTTCTCACTCCCAATACCTCTCTCACCTGTTTCACGTCCTGAATGACCTTTTAGGAGAGTGAGATCTGATTATAATCACTTCATGCATCTTGCAGATTCCTGCTTTTGCCTTTGAATATGCCATTCTAAACATCTATAATGCCTTCCCCCAATCTTTCTCTTTGTCAACCCATATTTATTTCTTCTTCTTAAAAAGAAAAAAAAAGAAAACACATCTCTACCAGGAAGGCTTTATTAATTAAAATCAACTAGCTGATCATTCCCTTTCTATCTTCTTAGACCCTTATGCCTAAATAATTTGACATTAAATAATCTAAATATAAATAAATTAACTTCATAGAGCTATAAAGGTAAAGTAAGCTTTACATTTAAGAAACTATCAGTTTGAGACAGAAATCATCACCTACTGGCAAAGTGAGATATTTATCCTGGCTCTTTTAGATATAAGAAATATTCAGACAAATGGACACTGAAATTTGTGGGACCTAGAATTGGGATAGTAGTTCAAAAGGGGAAGTGAGCTGTTGGATTGGATTGCACTCTCAAAATTTCCATTTCTTCTGATGATCATCAAAATTTTATTTCATTTTTCAGAGAAATTGCTTCTTAGAGAAGTAAAATTCTGATTTTAAAATGCAAGTGAATAAAAATTGTCTAAGATCTTCTTTAAGTACCTCCTCATTAGATTTGGTAAAGTACCAAGTATCAATATCTGATACTCACTATGGACAAAAATAATTAATGTTATTCAAATGTCTGAACATATAGGTTTTATAGGCACTTGACCCTTTGCAGCTTCAGTGCAGCCTAAAGTCAAGAGTCTTAGCAAATTTCAATGATAGTAAAACCAATATGTCAACTGCAACAGTGACATTTTATTCTTAATAAGAATGAAAATATATTTGACTAGAATTTCATGGTGAATGCAAACATGACAGAAGATTTGTAAACCCCTCAAGTATTCTTTTACAGAGCAGTTTCCTACATTTCTGCTTAAGAGCTCCTAGAAAGCACACACTCAGGGAAGAAAGAGGTGTGAATCAGACAATTACAAATTGAGAAAACCTATTAAGACCAAATCCATCTTTCCCCTGAGCTCTGCAGGGGAAAGGACCAATCCCCTAGTTCCTCAACACTTTCTTTTTTTGAAACTTTGTAAGCAACACTTGCACCACCTGCTGGTTACTTGAGAAATGATTTGGCAATCATGATGCAAAACAACCTAATGCCGTAATTTTGGACCTTTATTATGGAGAAGTAATATACAGGCAGAACAATACAAAGACTTGGAGGTCAACATCACTGAAGTTTCGGATGTAAAGACTTTTAAGCCAGGAAAAGTTGATCTTGGAATTTTGTGTTCTATGAGGAAAAGTTACGGAGTATATAATTAAAACATGAAAATTAAAATGCACTAATAAATTTAATAAATAAAAACTGAAACAAAAAACTTACAAGTCCAGGAGGCCCAGTTGGGCCAATGTCACCTTTTTGGCCCTGTTCAATACAATTGTAAAACAGGTTAGTAAAAATCACATGAAAACATCAATTTTCTCAAAGATATAACAGATAACTATGTTTCATAAAGACCCAGAAATCCATAATAAAATATCTCAAAGAGAAATACAAAATGAGGTAATGAAACAGTACTTAGCTAAGCCTAGGAAGACCTGTGATGTGATTGTCTCAGATTTACAAGCTCTATGATGCTGACTAAATCAATTAACTTTTCTGCCTTATATATAGACCAAACTTCTAAGGTATGTCTAGCTGTAACATCCTTTGATTTTAAAGTTCCTATTTTCCAGCAAACTATAAATACTCTATTAAGAAGATGCTGATTTACAAACTTGTAGCACTAGAATCAGCTATAATCATTACATTTTTGTTTTTTACATTTAGCCATGTTCCTTTTCAAAAAACTTGTCAACGGCATAAATTTAGTGTCATTTCCATCAGTGACAGATATTTTAGAGATGATGGACTTAACTATCATCAGGAACAGTTAATAAATCATAATTACTTTTGTGACTTTGCTCTTAGAATCTAATGAAAGACAAATTCAGACAAAACTGTTTACCCTTAACCAGTAGCTACAACAGCTGAAGAACACAGTATTCAACTGTTACTCTACTGGCCAAGACCCAAGAATAGGTATCTCTCTCACACCTCTGTTCTCATTCTAGACTTGCTCATAGGAACCTTTCATCTATCTATAAACTCCTTTTAGTTTAAGAAGATACTCTATCCTATAACTTTACTTACACTAGAAAAACAAACTTCTATTCTCTGAGTATTTATTATCTTCCTTTATTCTAGCTGTGCCTCTAAAGCCAAGCTAGAACTTGGATCTAGTTTAGAGATAAACCACCATTAAAACGTGTGCCCTCTGGGTACGTTCAAGTTTGTAACACCTTTCCCTCCTTGCCTGCAGAACAAAGCTTTTCAGTTTTGGTTTTCATAGAAAGCAATTAAAGACCAGAGAGATTGGAAAACTGGATATTTTGTGATTTGCTATAAATAGGAGAACTGTGTGCTTCATACATTCTTTCAAAGTCACTTTTAAAATAGGCTGCTAAATAAATGACTTCAGTCAGGCTGCATAGCCAAATGAAAAAAACAACAAAGAATTAGCCACAGACTTCCAGACAATAACTGCATAGAGAATGGAAATGTTTAGTGGCAACATTCTAAATTCACAACTATATAAGCCTTTTTAGTATGAGGACCTGACTAAAATAGTGCTGAATCCTCTTTCTGGAGAACAAAAGTTTTGCCGATACATGCTCAAAGCAAAGGCATCAACTTTTAACAATGGAAATGCTAAAGTTAAACATTTCTCCATGTATTTCTATCACATGGACTGTGATTTAGGATAGTGAGTGAAAATTTAGAGGAACTGGTATAACAGAAAAGGGAGCAACACCAAAAGATGGATAAAGAAGGTATGTTTTGAATACAAAAGCTAGTTATTTAGAATTTTTTCATTTATAACTCAAACTTGGGCAAGAAAAGGAGTGTACTAACTGGAATAAAACCAGTCACTTCAAAGTGTTAAAATTCTTACCTTTTCTCCATCCCTTCCTGGTTCACCAGGGTAACCAGGATCACCAGGCAAACCCTTTAAAACATGGAAGACAGAGTGACATCAGCAAAAATGGTGGAGTAATTAGGACCTCCAAAAATCCTCTCCTCCATGAAAGCAACAAGGACACTTGCAAAAATGGTCAGAGTCAACCTTTTTAGAACTCTAGAAATTAACCAAAGGCTTGCAGCAATCCAGGAAGTGTTTCTTGAAAAAAAATAAAAGATTGAATCTTGGTGAGAACACAGAGGTTTGTGGCTCTATTCCCATCACACTTCCTCAGCTCCGCAGTAGCCTTGAAAACCAACAGCTCACAATCAAGGTAAAAACCAGCAGCACAGCAGCAACTGGAAGGGAAAGAACCAGGTTGAAGCTTCTTCAAAGCCCCATTCCCAGGGAATTGTCATTTTTGACCTGTCTGGTGGTTCCCAAAAAGATCCCACTTGCATGGCTATGTTTATTTGACCTAATTTTAGTTCTCCCAGTGCAAACAGAGAAAAGCATTTTCCCTGGGGATATCAGTCAAAAACAATCAGAGGGAATTGCTGAACATCATGGCTGCCTAAATCACTTTTCCAAAGGAAGCCAGTAACTGGGGCCCTGAATTTAACCCCACCTTATGCCATTTTATATGTTTAAGCCATTGGTGAATCTAGAGTTTATAAGCTGAGGACTGCCTGTTTAGGAAAATCATCTGGAAATCAATTTATCTGACTTTATAACTTCCAGTCTTGTTAAGAATGCTCCCTTTCCTTCAGAATAGTCTCCAAATTTCATCAAATTTTCTATCTGTCCTGGAAAACCTCTTTTAACATCTATGGTGGATACTCTTGAAACTGAGGCTGCCTGAAATAGTGTTCCTGGACTTGCATATTTTATTTTCCTCTTTTTTTGGTAGCAATTAGAATTATATGTCAAAACTTTTACTGAAAAAACTTGCATTCACACAAAAAATAGTATGGGAATGTTTTTAGCAGTTTATTCCTGATGGCCCAAACCGGAAACAACCAAAATATCCTTCAATGGGTAAATGCATAAACAAACCTTGGTACATCCATATAACCACATAATGGTCAGCAATTAAAAGTTAATGAATTACTGATATACAGTACAGTGCGTTATGCTATATGAAAGAATTCTGATTCAAAAAGCTATACACAATATGACTCCATTTATATGCCACTCTGGAATACGCAGCATTATAGGGATGGAGAACAGATCAGTTGTTTCCAGGGGCTTTGGGGAAGGGTAGGGAATAGCTACAAAGGATCGTGAGGGAACTTTTGAGGGGACGGAACTATTTTTTATTATGGAGATCGTTACACAACTGTACGTGTTTAGCAAAATACACAGAACTGTACACTAAAAATGGTTCATTTTACTGTATACAAATTATATCTCAGTAAACCTGACAAAAATCTGTCTTGAAAAACAGAGAAATTTCAAATTCACATTCAGAAAAGAAAGAAAGCAAAATTTCCATTCATTTATACTACTTCCAAAGCCAAGCTTCTTTGCTATCCTGCTTCTTTACCAACATGTACAAATGTTGCCATTTTTTTTTTGAGGGAAGGGATAGACTTTAAATACTCACTGGAATTCCTGGTTGGCCATTCTCTCCATCTTTGCCCGGTTTACCCTATAGGATTCAAGGAAATGTAAGAATATATATTTGTTATTTGGAAATATAAGGTTAAAGAATATAACAAGCTTTTTCCTGCGTGGGACTCTCTTAAGTAGACTTTTCGGACTTCAGTGTTATAATAAATAAATGAATATGTCAGTCATGACATTTTGAGGCAATGAAAGCAGGATTTAAGAGGAAAAAAAGAAAATGACACACATGTGCATGTGCACCGGCAGGCGCGCACACACACATAGACACATTTAAAATTTTTTGCAAAGAGTATTAGTAGCCGTAACACTTACTCTTTTGCCAGGCTCTCCTTGCTCACCCTTCTCACCTTTCACACCACCTGGAGGACCCTGTACACACAAAAGTAATTTTACATTGGTTCATGGAGTACTATGTGTCAATATCAATTTACATTAAATGATGCTAAAGAATTTTAGGTTACTTACTGGAGGACCACGTATCCCTGGAGGTCCAGGAGGCCCTTGGTCACCAGGAAGTCCCTATGCAGTAGTAGGGAGAAGGAAAGCAATATAAATGCAGTTAGCACTAGAGCTAGCTAGGAACACTTTTAACAAGCTGAACTATAAACTCATGTAATATAACCAAAGATAATAAGATGTTTCAAATTCAAAGTTGAAATCTACTAGGCAAAAAATCTAGAGCCATCTTTGCTCATTTCAGCTAATTTTTAGGACAAGCCAAGTTTTGAGGTAAATAGCAAGAAAACACTTCAAATTAAAGTATTAATGATTTTTTTTAGTTTATTTATTTATTTTATTTTGGGTTGTGTTGGGTCTTTGTTGCTGCACTCAGGCTTTCTCCAGTTGCGGCGAGCGGGGGCTACTCTTCGTTGCGGTGCTAGGGCTTCTCATTGCGGTGGCTTCTCTTGTTGTGAAGCACAGGTTCTAGATGCGCAGGCTTCAGTAATTGTGGCACGCAGACTCAGTTGTGGCTCGCGGGCTCTAGAGCGCAGGCTCAGTAGTTGTGCCACCCGGGCTTAGTCGCTCCATGGCATGTGGGACCTTCCCGTACCAGGGCTTGAACCCCTGTCCCCTGCATTGGCAGGTGGATTCTTAACCACTGCACCACCAGGGAAGTCCCAAAAGTATTAATGATTTTTTATTCTTATAAAATATTTTATAAAAAGCAAGGGTACCTAAAACTTGGAGATTTGGGAGCTATATAACACACATCCATTTTGGCAGAGATTTAAATGGCCCAATACATATTGATGGTAGAGTTTCAGTATAATTTGTCCTTTATTCTTAACTTTCTTATTAGCATTTAAGTGAAACAACAATGCACACACTCTGTTGAAGGGTGAGCCACTATTCTATAAAAGATGTGTTTGATCCCCTCATCTATTCTAGTAGAAGCAATGTATCAGAAAATTATTTCTAAAAACGACAAGATTTTATAGAGTAATACCATCTTTCTCCCCGCATATCAGTGAAATGTAGAGTCATCTAAAACAATGACAATCTATCTTACCACGACTTGATTTTGTATATAAAGGTATTATTCATAATAGCCAAAAATGGAGAAAAATCCAAGTGCCCATCAACCGTTGAATTAATAAATAAAATGTGGAATATACACACATAGGAATATTATTCAGCCATAAAAATGAACAAAGTACCAATACATGCTACAACATGGATGAACTTGAAAACATTATAATAAGTAAAAGAAACCAGACAGAGAAGACCGTATATTGTATGATTCCATTTATACAAAATGTCCACAATAAGCAAATCTACAGAGCCAAAAATTAGATTGGTGGTTGCCCAGGGCTCGAGAGTTTGGGGAGAAATGGGGAGTCATAACTAACTGGTATGGGGTTTTGCTGGAGGGGGCTCATGAGAATGTTCTAAACTTAAATTGTAGTGGTGGTTTCACCACCCTGTGAATATACTAAAAAAATATGTAATTGTGCCCTTTAAATGGGTGAATTGTATGGTATATAAAGTATATCTCAATCAAGCTACTTTAAAATTTTAATTATCTCAAATCCTTGTTATTTTAAAAGGCCTTTCACATATAACCTTATTCCAGCTTGTAATGCATTTTAATGCAATACTACTTTCATAGCAAGATATTCATTGATTTCCTCCCTCCATACTCACCTGATCTCCTTTCTGAAACTCTACATCAATTGGTCTTTTCTGTTCACTGATCTGCCCAGGTGGCCCAGGGGGGCCCTGAAGACCTTGCTCACCCTGTTTTCAAGATAAAATAAGAAAGTGACATTTCATAGTTTAAACAGACAATAATATAACATGTAAGCTAAGACAGTTGCAGGAAGCAAAACCACAAGTTCAAATGACTATGACAGGAAAAAACTGAGGGCTAAATAAGCAACTTTCTTCTTTACTCACCTTCTCACCCTTGGGTCCCTGGAAATTTAAGCCCATATTCCCCTGAAGAGAAAGATTTCAATTTAAAACCTCATTGACAATAACAAAAATAATCCACACCAAATAAAAGATGTAAAAAAAAAAAGAAAACTACCTTTGGTCCTGGAAGTCCTGGTGGGCCAGGAGGGCCCTAAGAATAAAAGACACAGAAAAGGGAAAAAAGTGTTATATTAATGAGTATATTAAAAAATTATTTGGTTTCATAAAAAGTGAGGACTGAAAAAGCCCTTCAAAATAATATTTCCTGGGGTTTTTTCTCATTGCTTTCTAGTCAGAGACACACATTTAAATCGATCTAAAGAAACTAGATAATTGTGGAGACTTCTCATGACAGGCTACACATGGGCGGGGGAAGAAACGCAAGGATGGGTAGAGGCAGAGGAGTAACACTCGTGCCAAAAATCAATACAAAAATTAATCTCAACAAACATCAAATTTATCGTATCAGAATTATAGGTTAAATTTAGGTACCATAAGACAATTAACTGTCTAGTTCTAAAAAGCATGTGTTTACTTTTTAGTCCAGTTTTATTTTATATAATCTTTGTATATTTGAGAATGTTTCAAGGTTTGAAAAGTTAAATTGGCATTTGTCTGCCCAAGTATATCACTTCTTGATGTCAGCTGACCTATTTATTTACATATTGTACCTTGGTGGCATTTCTAAGACTTTGCTTCATCTGTTGAATCAGGGTTAATTGCAGGGACATTAAGAAGCACAGAGTGAATCTGTTATGTGGTCACAAGAGTTAACGAAATTCAAGGTGTAACAATACACCTAGGGTAGGCCAAGGTTGTAAATAACAGAGTTAGGAAAAAGTGCCATGGTCCAGAATCTCATGTTTTGCAAGACACCTACAACTAAAACAAACTAAACTCAGAGGTTTTCTAATCCTCTCCCAAAGATTTATAAAAAAGACAAAATCACAATCTTTTTCTGATAGATCTTCTAGTATTTATCGAACATTATTTCCTTCATTCATGAATAGAGGACCAATTGTCACAAGCAAAAATGTACACTCTATAAAGGTATAATGAAAACTGTCACTTAAATATATGGTAGATGAGCGATAGAGTGGCATATGAGAAATTACTTTGACTGAAGTACAATTTTCTTGCCCTTTTAAGAGGGCAACAGCAGAGCTCTAAGTCTAAAACATGACTTGAATGAAATCTAAGTATTTCAGGGGTAAAAGTACTTACAATTTATTAGAGTAGAAAATGTAAGTGACCATACAGGTAGTAAAGTAAGAGAACTGGTTGCACATTCAGGGTCTTTATAAGTTTTTGCTTCTTTCCTGGGGAATACCAATCCTTATCCCATTGCACAGTGATTCACTACCCTCACCAATCCTACTGTTTTGTTACAGGTCCTTAAGAAATGAGAGCCAATTTTTTTTGTGAATACCTGTTTTGTGAATACCTCTTTAACAGCAAACCACAGCTTGAAGAAACATATTTCATCAAGTGACTAAAGAACTGCCTTAGAAGACTTCATAAGATGGCCAGAACTGACAAAATATTTTAAATCTTTCCTTTTGTGTACTTCATTTTTTCCATCTATAAAATGGAGCTATTACTTAGCATACATATTGTTCACCATAACATTGTAAAATCTCCCATAAATAAGAAAATTTAAGAAAACTATAGATCATGAACACTATAAATACATTATACTTTCAAGTAATACAAATAATATTAATATTTGTGAAAGAAATCAAAAGAAAAGGAGAAATGAAATTACAGAAGCAACCTTACCATCAAACCTGGTGGTCCTAGGGGACCAATTGGCCCTGGTATACCAGTGGGACCAGCTGGGCCCTGTTACAAAGGAAGTAAAGAAAAGGATGAGAAAAAAAAGTCTCACTGTATTGTATAAAGAACTAAATGGATGAAATTCTAACTTCAGTTGCCAGAATTCTGTTGTACATTTCTATAATTCTGAAGTGTTATAAGCAGAATTTTAAAATGTAGAAGAACAAAAGCATTAAATAACTATAAAGAAATTCAACTAAACAAAATGGGTGCATTAGAAAACTTATGTTTTACAGTGGTACATAACAAATGTGGGACAAACACATAGTAAGGAAGTTTTAAAATATAAAGCAACAACGATGGGCATTTAGTGGGGCTTTTATGCTAGAAATGGGAAGGGAAAGGCTACTAGATTCAAGGTGGCTTCTCTAATTTTAAAATAAAAATAAATGAGATTAAAGACAAAGAAGGAAGTGAGAATAACTGGGACAAAAGGTAAGGGAATGATATAACTGTTTTGGAACACAATTTGGCATCTTAAGGAGTTGAAATTTTGACTGCCCTGAAATCTAGTAATTTTATATCTAGGTATAAATCCTGGATTATTCTGTAATTTAAAAAAATCTCAAAACAACCCAAATATCCAACAATAGGAGATCAGAGAAACAAATTCTAGTATATTCAAACGAGGACTGTTATACGGAAGTGAAACTGAATGAACTACAGCCACATACAATAATATGGATGAATCTTAACATATCAAATAGAAAAAGTTGGAGAAAACTACACATAAATTTTGTATTATTTCAAAAGCTAAACACTCTTGTTTAAAGATATATGTATATATAATAAAACTATTTTTAAGAAGCAATGGAACACCCAGGATGGTAGTCACATCTTGGGAGAATGCAGAAGGATGTGGCTGCCAAGGAAACCACAGGTTGATTCAAAATTATTTGTAATGTTCTAGTTCTTAAACACTGTGTTGGGTTCATAAGTGTTCATTTGGTTGTTATGCTTCATAACCTACATATATTTTGCATGTATTCTGATATTTTCAAATATAACATAATACAAATTTATAAGAGATAAAAGATTGGGAGTACTTAAGAACATATGGATGGGTTATATCAAGTATGGAATGAGAAGGTGGCTAATGAAAAAAGTTCCTGAAATTGTATCTTAGTGATCAAATACTAGAAAGTACTGATTTTTATTTTTGGCAAAGGGATCAATCTTCATGAAAAATAAACCTCAAGAAATTAATTTCCTAATCTATAAATTCGCAAAAGTTATTGTTGTCTCCATGTATGTTATGTGTAGGCTGACATGACTATTTTTCTGAAAATTATACTTGATGGTCACTATGTATAAATTTTATCCTTTTAGCTTTCAAAATATGTTCATGTTATCTATAACTGATAATGTTACAAATTATGTCTTCTAATATCTTAAATGGGAAACCCACAATTTTTATTTTTAATCAGACCATTTACTCCTACCACCCTACTGATCCCCACAGCATAGGAATAAGAATATAGAAGCCTATTTCTGCTGCGAAACCCCAAAACAAAAATTTCCATGGAAACTGGACTGAGAGTTAAAAGAACAAAGCAGCGCTTCTTAAAATTCTCCCTGGTCCAGAATACTTTTATTTTCACGTACAAGGTACCTGCAATATCTATCAAACCTCAAGTGATAATTTCTATAACTAAAATAGAGAGTATTAAAGGCTGAGAATAAAAAAGTGATGCTGTGGTCTGATTTAATCAGTATAGCAAAGAAGAAAATCACCAGATGCTTACTTGTATTCCAGGAGGACCGGGAAATCCTGGATTACCCTTTGGCCCTGGCAGTGATGACATAATTATACTACCTGGTTCTCCCTGAAAGAAATCATCAATGGAAATTGTAAGTAATAGTTATGATACATGAAAACTGGCAAGAACACAAAAAAGTGATCTGAGAATTCAATCTGTCACAGAAGTGTCCCCAAAGATTAGGCGATTTCAGTAATTAACGTGAATAAATTTACCTTATTTTTTTTTTCTTATTTTTTTTTAACATCTTTATTGGGGTATAATTGCTTTACAATGGTGTGTTAGTTTCTGCTTTATAACAAAGTGAATCAGTCATACATAAACATATGTTCCCATATGTCTTCCCTCTTGCGTCTCCCTCCCCCCACCCTCCCTATCCCACCCCTCCAGGCTGTCACAAAGCACCGAGCCAATATCCCTGTGCCATGCGGCTGCTTCCCACTAGCTATCTACCTTACTGTGTTTGTTAGTGTGTATATGCCCATGACTCTCTCTCGCCCTGTCACAGCTCACCCTTCCCCCTCCCCATAACCTCAAGTCCGTTCTCTAGGAGGTCTGCGTCTTTATTCCTGCCTTACCCCTAGGTTCTTCATGACATTTTTTAAATTTACCTTTTAAAGGAAAATGAGGAAGTGGCCAGAGTACGCTGAAGTACAGTCGATTTATTAAGAACCTGTCATACCTTTAGTTACTCATTCATTAAAAACATTTATTAAATATAAATATTTGCCAAGAATTATGTTAGGCTTTGGATGCTTTATAGTGAAGAAGATAAACAAGACTTCTGTTCTTATTGTACTAATAATATACTGGGGAAATTCAGACCATAATGCATAAACAAATAAGATGACAAAATTTTCTGTTTAGGACTATAAAGGAAAACTACATGGTACATGATAAAGAAACAGTGGAGGGCTTCCCTGGTGACGCAGCAGTTAAGAATCTGCCTGCCAATGCAGGGGACACGGGTTCAAGCTCTGGTCCGGGAAGATCCTGCATGCCGCAGAGCAACTAAGTCCGTGCACCACAACGACTGAGCCTGCGCTCTAGAGCCCGTGAGCCACAACTACTGAAGCCTGTGCGCCTAGAGCCCGTGCTCTGCAACAAGAGAAGCCACCGCAATAAGAAGCCCATGCACCCCAGTGAAGAGTAGCCCCCGCTCACCGCAACTAGAGAAAGCCCACGTGCAGCAACAAAGACCCAACACAGCCAAAAATAAATAAATTTAAAAAAAAAAGAAACAGTGGAGGACTAAAAAGAAATGATAATTATGTGACGTGATGGAGGGGCTAACTATCGTTACAATGGCGATCACATTACAAAATATAAATGTATCAAATTAACATGTTGTACACCTTAAATTTACACAATGTTATATATCAAATATATTTCAACTAAAAAAAGAAATAGTGGAGGAAATTAGTTTGGGTAGTAAAGAAGGGCAATCTATGAAGTTAACATTCATGCTGAGATCTAAAGCATAATAAGGAGTCAGCCAGGTGAAGATGGGGGAAGAGCATTAGGCAGTGTAAGCAGCATGAACAAAGGACCCAGAAAGAGGAGAGCTTGGGCACATTCAAATAACTTAATGCAGACAGGTGTGATCAGTGAGCCAAAGGAAAAGTGGTTTAAGATACGGCTGGAATATGGGGCAAAGACCAGAATATGCAGGTCTTACAGGCAATGGAAAAGAATGTGAACTGTATCCTAGATGCAGTGGAAAGCCCTTGAAGGTTTATAAGGAGGGAGATTAAATATTTTTCATTTTGTGAGAGTCCTTTATTATGCGGAAACTTCTTATATTCTTAGTGTATCCTGACTGATACTGACTCAACATTATTTAGGATTATGGCTTTTGGACTGTTGTATCTTTTGGTATGAAATGACATTATGCAATAGAAAGGCAATCTATTTGCTGGCAAACACGTCATTCAAATCAAATATTCTGTCTTGCTGTCCCACACCAGAAACAGAGCGAGGTCTGGCATTAGGAGCCATGGAGGCAGCAAAAACCTCTCTTCTGGGATTCAAGGCTTCTCCAAAAGTTCTGTGCTTCATAACAAGGAGGGAGATTAAATTATTGATTTACATTTTTAAAAGATCATTCTTGGCTGCTCTGTACAGAATAAATCAGGCTGGGAGGTGAGGGTGTGTAAAAAAAGAAACTAGTTAAGAGGCTACTACCTAGTCCAGATGAGGCATTATGATTAGTGTGGTGGCAGTGGAAATGAATAAAAGTGGATGAATCTATGATATATTTTACAAGCAAAATTAACAGCATTTAGAGATAGCATGGAATGAGGAGCTGTGTGAAGAAGTAGAAAATGCAAATACTAACTCTCAGGTTTTGATACATGCAAAAGTGTACATGATAGTGATACAAATTTTAGAGATGGGGAAAACAGGAGGAACAGGTTCATTTGGGGGTCTGGGTTAACTTTGAGCATGTTAATTTGAATGTCTGGGAGATATCTGAGTGGAGATGTCAGGGAGGCTGTTTAATACATGCATCTAACACAGAAGAAAATTCTGTTTTAGACAAAGAAATGTAGGTGTTCCATAACTAGACAGCAATCAATAACATGAGCATTAATAATATTGCTAGGCATAGAAGAGAAGACGGGGTCAGGACTGTGTCCTGATACCTGCTGGACAGAATAACATGAGCTTGCACAGAAGACTGCAGAATGACCAGAGATGCATAAGAAAAATCAGGAAAAGGTAGCGTCTCAGAAGCCAGAGAGAAAGAATATTTCTAGAGGGAGCAGGTGGTCAACTGTGGTGGTCCAGTGGCTGAGACTCTGCGCTCCCAATGCAGGGGGCCCGGGTTCTATCCCTGGTCAGGGAACTTGATCCCACATGCCGCAATTAAGAGTTCGCATGCCACAACTAAAAATCAAAGATCCCGCGTGCCACAACTAAGACCCTGTGCAGCCAAATAAATAAATAAATAAATATTTTAAAAATGTAATGAGGAAGGTATCAAAAAAGAAATGTGAGTCTGATATACACATTTGCAAGTGTATCAGCCCATAAAAGGTACTTAAAGCCACGAGAACAAAGGAGACTACTTAAGGAGAGCTCGTAAATGTGCACCTGCACAACTTCTAGAAGCATCCATTTTAAGACAGAAGTCAGAGACATTATCTGATTGAAGATGCAGGCTTTCTAAATATTTTATTCAAAATGTTTACCTTCCCAACATGAGATGCTTACCTTCATACCTGGGATCCCAGGAGGTCCCTATTATTAAAAAGAAAAGGGATTATTTTATATACATGAGAGGGGAGCAAGCAAAAGAACACAAATTGAATAGACTACTGTAAGATCATTCTGAGTACAAGGTATCTTAAGATACTTAGAGATGACATTTATATTAAATACCACAGAATCTTTAGTTTTACAGAGCAGAGAGCTCTGTGTATTACTAACTTCTTTTATAAAAAATCCTCTTCTTGGGCTTCCCTGGTGTCACAGTGGTTAAGAATCCACCTGCCAATGCAGGGGACATGGGTTCGAGCCCTGGTCCCAAAAGATTCCACGTGCCACAGAGCAACTAAGCCCGTGCGCCACAACTACTGAGCCTGCGCTCTAGAGCCCGCGAGCCGCAACTACTGAGCCCACGCCCCGCAACAAAGAGTAGCCCCCACTCGCCACAACTAGAGAAAGCCTGTGTGCAGCAACGAAGACCCAACATAGCCATAAATAAATAAACAAATAAATAAATAAATAAATTTATATTAAAAAATCCTCTTCTAGTTTAGTATTTCAAAATGTACTCCTTTGTTCCACATGAATGCACTGAGCTCACTTTCTACAATTCTGCTTCTTCTGTTAATTCCTGTGTTCATTATAATCCCAAATTTTATAACTTACTGGAGGACCCTGTAAACCAGGAAAACCGGGACTGCCTGGAAATCCACGTTCTCCCTAGAAGGAGTTAAAAATAAAGAGCGTGAGGAACAAAAAACAAAGCGTAGCTATACCAACAAACAATGACTTATTGAAAAGATTTCTGTAAAAGCCATTTTGAAACATACCAGATTGCCAAAAATTCATTAGCCTTCACTTTCCAATTACTTCAATATCTACTATCCATATCAATTCAGCCTTCTAAGATACTTTTATCTCTACTCATCAATCCCAATCAGAAATAAAGAAAAAAATCTTCTACCTTAGTCATTTTCTTCTGACAAATCCATTTTGAGACAATCATACCACAGATTCCTGGCCATCATCACATTTAATAGTTAATGATCTGCCCCAATTTCCTGCCCATGTATTATATAGATTTTTATTTTAACTGCCCTATTGCATTTTTCTTTCATCATAAACTATTTCAAATTATTTTTGTAAAGAGGAAAAGATGATAAGAAAGAACGCCATTAATATCACCAAAAGGACAATAATAGCAATAGTTCTAGCAATTGCAGGTCATTATGTTCTCTAGGCACCCAATTTTTCTCACTCCCTTTTGTAAAGTACTAATATGGACATTTGGTTTAGAAAACAAAAGCTAAAATTGCTGTAGAAGAACCCCAATGCAACCTCCTTTCAAATATCTATATGCCATAGTAATCTTAGAAACATCCTCGTCAGAGGCTTAAAAGAGTAAAATGATTACAGCTATGTGCCTTTGAGTTACTGTCCAATATCCCTCTCTCTACCACTTTTTACACATGGACAAAGTAGGCCCAGAGAGAAAGGGAGTGGCCTGTACACTGAGTTTAGAAGACAGAAAACAAAACAACCCATGTATTCTGGCTCCATCTCTAGGGTTCGTTCTATTAGTTACGTAGCTAGAAATATAAGAAACCATTTAATCTGAAAGTATACATAATAAATCCATTTTCAAAAACTTTGTTGCCTCAAACACAAGCTAATCATGAGATCTGCTAAGGTGCTGCTTTAACAAAAAGAAAGAAAAAGATCCCTTTAATCACATAGCATGCTATACTCATTGTAGATACATCTGGTCTTCAAAATTAAAACTGGCTAGTGGTCTGTTGCTCAAGGCGTGCTGGCAAAAACCAAACAAATTACCAGAATAGGCATACAAATGTAGCCTACTTTAACATGCAATGTGCCACGCAAACTAATTCCACATTGGTTCTATCACTGTAAGGTCACCCCAAGCAGAAATGAAGAACTAAGCCTCACAAAACAAACCCACAATCAAAATCAAAATGATAATAATAATAATAAATAATGGCATTATTATTATTATTATTGACAAGGGTCACAACGACTTGGAGAAATATTGGAGGTAAAAATATTTTATTGCCTTCAAGTATATACTACAACGATTATCACAAAACGTGGCCTCCCATAATGCAAAATAGTTTTTTCAAGTTATTTTAAATATATGCCCTAATATAAAATATGACACATGTCATTAGTTAGAAAAATCTAGGGTATTTCATAAATAGTTTCACTGAATATTATGTACAAAATGGAAATGCCAAAAGGATATACAGAAAATAATAATAAATTTCATTAACCTATAGGAAAATGAGAAAAGTGAGGGAAGAAGAAGCAGAAACAATAATATGTAAGCATTCAAAAAGAGCAGATTTTCCTCTTTTTTTTTTCTTTCTCTCATTTTATATTAAATCCAAATAGTTGGAATTAGGATTGACTAAAGATAAGAAAAGTGGGTCAGGAAACGATGTTTGTAGTATGTGAAGTTTTATTTTTTCACTTGTTAAATTCATTATTTTCACTGATGGAGAAGTTTCAGGTTTCATACTAATAGTTTATGGTAAAAACTGATGTGATATATTACATATAGATTTTTAAGATTTTTCTTAAGGAAGTTATTAGGCAAGGTAAAGAAGTTTTAAGAATATGAAAGATTTGAAAACTTAAACTGTACCTAGTTGTTTAAAAAAGACAAAGCTAATGAATGACATTCACAAGTATTACTCTTAACAACCGATACAATATTTGAAACATATATATCCTAATTCCTTTTTAACTCTCATCTTACTTTACACTAAAGTCAAAAAAAAGGATTTGGTAAATAATCTTCAACCCAATGCAATATCCCAGCTAATTACACAAGCTTCAAGAATTACTGATGTTTCAATATATTGAAAATGTTAACTGAGAACATATCCTATGTCTGTCCTAGACATGAAGCTACTATATCTCTTCTTTGACATTCTTCATATGGATTCCTTGAAATTTTTAAGTCTATTATTATCAAGCATATTGCTTAAGATTAAGTCAAAGAAATCTCACCTTGGTTCCATTGCATCCAGGGATACCTTGAGGTCCTGGGGCCCCATCATGGCCTGGCATTCCCTTTGAAAGGGGATATAACACATGTATAATATTTCTTAGATTACTTTTTAAGGAATTTTAAAATAAGAAGCCAAATCCTACTTACAGGAAGACCCGGTGTCCCTGGAAATCCAGGAAGTCCAGGAGGACCCTATAAAAGAAATAAATTCCTTGAATCAAATAATAATCAGTAACAATAAAATAATATCCTACCTAAGGGAATTATGAGAATTACATTTAGAATAGCAATGGACAAAATGTGTTTCATTGATTATTACCACTCGTTCTTTTAAACACTATAGAAAAAACTCCTATATGTGTTTAAAAATCTCTTTTATAGAAAACTATAGAAAAAAACTCCTATTTGAGGGAGCACTGCCTTTATTGCACTTAGCAGGAGCAGGCAAATTAGTGGATGAAAGGTCTTTTCTAAAAGACAAAGTGATTCTCCCAGGTTTGTGATGAATATTGAATTCAGCAGGGTATGGGTATGTGGCAAATATATCTGCCCCTGAGAACATCAATGTGATCACCCACAAAATTCTTTAATCAAATTCCCCTGTCAGGATTGGCAAAAATACAAGTTTGACAAAACTCTCTGTAGGTGAGGCTATGGGGAAAAGGTACTCTCATACAACTGCTAATGGGATTTAAACACCATGGAGAGAAATTTGGAAATACCTAACAAAATTACACATGTATTTATGTACTCTTCGAAGAAATTCATTTCTAAGAATCTATCCCAAAGGCACACAAGAAATTATGAAACAAAATATGAAATTCAAGGTTACTGACTGAAGCATTATTATAGCTAAAGTCTAGAAATGGCCGTATAACCATATTTATAGCTAAAGGTTAGAAACCTTTAGGTTTCTAACCTAAATAGGGACATGACTAAATAAATAGGGATATGACTAAATAAATTATGGTACATCCGCATAATATAAAACTATGCAGCTGTTAAAAAGAATGAGCAAAATCTCTGTACATTGAAATATGTAGTGATCTCCAGGATATAATGGTAAGCAAAAGAAACAAAGTGTAAGTAGTGTATATACTAACTTTTAGTAGTGATACTAAACAATGAAAAGATAAACAGAAAATAATAAAAATGATTACCTCTGGGGGAAGGCGGAAAGAGAATAGGGAGATGGAAGGAAGGATAGGTAGCATCTCTGACTATACCTTGCCTTATAGAACAATGTAAATGTTTTAAATAATGAAAAATTAGAAAGCGGTAAAAAGGAAATCGTTAAAACTTGAAAGCAAACTGGGACCAATGAACCTAATGTACAGCAAGTTGTGGACAGTAACCATACAGAGAAGAGAATTACTTCAAGTGTCTTTAAAACATGATATTTTGACTGAAATTAGTCAATTCAAAGGGGAAAAGAAGAACAGCAAAGAAATAATTAGTGGCATTTAAGAATTCTATTATTAGTATTAAAATTGAAATGGTTGTTTTATTTGCATATTGTTATTTTGAAGCTATTTAGTTTCAACAGTGCTTAGAACATAGTTAATGGTAGCTATAGCTATTAAGAGATATGATTATTATGAAGAGCTTTAATAGTATACTGATATTCAGTTACTACAAAAAAACATAGATACATGTCTGCTAAAATAAACGAAGAGTTTTGAGTTTCCTCCTTGCTTTTCCAGTGCCCTACCCACACCAGTCATAAGCAGCACGTAAGGCAAGCTACATGTTGTTAAGACGTAGATAGCAAACAGACTGTTTTAAATATTTATATAAAATGTGTACATCTACTAAATTTCTGGAGATCCAGAAGATCAGAATGTTTGTCTTTGTAACACATAGCCACCACCCATATATTTTGTATTCAAATTCAGGGACCTTGCCAATCCATGACAACAGAATTTCAGAGCTAAAAGGGACCTTGGAGATTGTGTTGTTTGACTCTCTTCAATTTAACAAATGAAGAAACTGAGGCTCAAAAAGTTAAATATGATTTTCCAAAAGTCAGTACTATTTTTAAACGTCACAGTTTCCTCCCAAATCGAAAACACACTGAAAAGTATATATCAACCTAAAAGCTTTTCAGAAAAATTACACTAAATGTCTACTTCAATTTTGAGACACATCCTGATTTCCAGAACATTAAAACTTGAAAAATCATACATCTTAGAACTGAGGCAATATTGTATTCTTCCAAAAATAGTTATTCTTTAACCTAACGGTTTAAACTAGTGCTTCACAAACTTGTTCTCTTCAAGATACACAAATAAAATTATAATATTTGTATGTAGGACCGGGGAGGGTACACAGCCTGATGTGATCGATCAGCCCTCTGAACCCAGAGGACTGAGATGATCGCACTGGTTGGGAAGTTCTGCTTTAAATCACCTGTATGATATATATTTTTAATAAATTGAAAATTTGTTGTAATTCAACACTTTCTATTTCTTAACCAAAAGTCTTCTTTCATTAGTTTAAACAGACATCTGGATATATAAAGGTAACTATCAAAATACTAGAGAAAGGCTAATTGTAGACATATACAAACTCTTAAATTTAACTTTTTAAAGACTTCAGTTTTCTTTCTGCATTTCAATATGAGTCTTTTCTAGTTGCCTCATAACACTTCATTTGCTTCTTCTCTATTTTGACCAACAAAGCATTTGATACAGCAAATATCACTTACTCTGATCCCTTTTGGTCCTGGTGGCCCTGGAATTCCATCACTACCCTGAAAAATACAACATATTTAGTTATTTTTCCTTCAAAAATAGCCCTCAAATAACTAATTTTAGACTGTAAACTGAGACACATTTTTGTGAACCTTTGTGAAAGTTAGTGAGACACTTACATGCCCAAGGAAGAAGCATGTATTATTGAGACTGAAAGCACTGAGGTAAGTCAGATGCTAAAAGAAACGCCTTTATTTACTGAGAAGAAAACTGTTAACATGTAGAAGAAACTTTATACCTGTAAAGTTAATTATGAAGCATGCAAGAAAAGAAAGATGAAATAGTAGTATAGATATTCCCCAAATCATTTATGCATAAACAAAATAAGAGCTGAAAATCTGGGCAGTTTCTATATTGTGTCAATCTGCTTGCATCATCTCTGGGCCTAAACATGAGCTGTTCTTGAGTTTGCTGTTTTAAACCTTTGCTATGTTTTATAAGACACTTTCTACTGGCAGAGCTAAGAAAGAAAAAGAAAACCATAGACTTTCCTTTCAAGCTTCTGCTATAGACTCCATGCAAAAGAGGCTGCCCACATGTTCGTTAATCTATTTACCCATTTCTAGTTACAACCGCATTGCTGAGAATTTAGTCTTACCTCACTAAGTTTTACTATGTAGTTTCTTTTAAAAATGGAGTAAAGAAAACCTAATTCTGCTCCAATAGGCAGGAATTTCAGTGGAACATACAGCTAGTAGGCCACCATCTGAGCCTTTAGATAGTTTTTATTAAACTGGGACATCTTGCTTTATACAAGTGGCTTTCAAACTACTCTACTTACAACCCTAGAATTTCCCCTGGAGGTTCCTTTATGCCTATGCCACCCTCCTTCAATCACTGAAGCTCTGTTTTTATCTGTTTTATTTGGGGCTTCCATGAAAAGTTTTATTTGGAGAAAAGGTTACCTGATGTATTAGTTCCTTATGCTCCTCTTACAAATTACCACAAACTTAGTGGCCTAAAATAATACAATCTTACAGTTCTGGAAGTCAGAGGTATGAAGGGTCTCAGTGGCAGAGCTATGTACTTTCTGGAGATTCTATGGAGAGAATTCATTTACTTTCTTTTTCCAGCTTCCAGAGCTACCAGCATCCCTCTGCTCATGGCCCTCTTCTATGTTCAAAGTCAGTGATGGCTGAATGAATCTTTCTAACATTGCACCACTCTGACACTGACTCTTCTGCCTCCCTCTTCAACATTGAAAGGACCCTTATGATTATACTGGGCCCACCCAGATCATCCAGAATAATTACCCTAGTTTAAAACCAGCTGACTAGCTAGCAGCTTTAATTCCACCTGCAATCTTAATTTTGCTTACCTGTGTAACCTAACATATTCACAGGTTCTGGGGATTAGGTTATGGACATCTTTAGGGGGTGGGCATTATTCTGCCTACCACACCTTGCTTTAAAACAAGGTTAATAATCTACTCTTTTCACAAAAGATGCATCTCTAAGGAAATTAAAGTAAATCTAATTCTATTTTAAAACTAGAAAATTGTTTGTTCAATGAATCTTTTTGTGTCTTCCCACTAAAGGTGAAAATAAGACAAGGATGCCTCAAAACTATACTGGTCATACTAACCAACGTGGCTAAATAAGAGAGAGAAATTAGAGGTATAAAAATTGGAAAGAATGAGGTAAAACATATTATTTGCAAATAATACGATTGTATGCATGGAAAACCCAAGATAGTTAAATGAAAAACTATAATCAATAAGATAATTCAGTAAGGTAACTGTATATAAAATTAATATGAAGAATTAATAGCTTTCTTATATACCAACAACTACCAGTTAGAAAACATAATGGAAGAAAATGTGCAATTTACAATAGCAGAAAAAGATAAAATATTTAGCAATGAACTGAGCAAGAAATGTTTAAGATTCATAAGAAGAAAATTTTAAAACACTTCTGAAGTTCAAAAAGGAAGACTGGAACAAATGGAAAGGCATTCCATGTTCCTGGATAATAGGATTCAACATTAAAAAAGTCAATTATCAACAATTTAGTTACATTGAGAAAAATTCTGAAGAAAAAAAAGATCAATGAGGGGACACTAGTACTGGCAGATATAAAAATATAGCATAAGATGTCAATAATTAAAATAGTTTGGTTCTGATATTTAAATAACCAGACCACTGGAAGAGTATGAAAAGTTGAGAAACAGGTCCATATATTCATGTGAATTTGGTATATAATGAAAGTGGCATTGCAAATCAGTGGGGAAAATTATATTGGGACACACTTGTGAGGACATCTGGAAAAAAAAGTGGAACTTACATCACAAACCATACCAGGATGAATTGAAATCAATAAAACATTCACATGAAAAAAGTGAAACTATTAATATACTGGAAGAAAACATGGGAGAATTATTTTATACTCTTACAGTGGGGAAGGCATTTAATATTCAAAACCCAAATGCCACAAAAGACCTCTGATAAACAAAACACACACACACACACACACACACATAAATATACACATACACATGCACACACCCATCGAAGACAAATGACAAACTGGTGGGATATAATTGTAACTCACGACACAGATAAAGGGCAATCTCCCTAAAATATAAATAGCTCGGTGAAATATGAAAACACCAACAATCCAGTAGAAAAATGGGCAAATGGTATAAATAGACAGTTCACAGAAATGAAAAGATGCTCAATCTTATTTTTAATAAGAGAAGTGCAAACTAAAAGTACATTGAGAGGCCATTTTTCATCTAACAGATTGGCAAGAATCCAAGTTTCATAATAGGATTGGGTGAAGCTACAGGGAAATTGATCTTCTTGTACATTGCTGAACCAAGGATAAATCATACAACTTCTTGGGTGGCAATTTGGCGATATCCACAAAAATATATAAATACATGTATGCTCTGATCCAGCAAAATCACTTCTAGTAATCTTAGAGATAATCCCTTATTGGGGAAAGAAAATCTATTTAAATTGTACATCATAGCAGCACTGTTTGTGGTAGCAAAAAATTGAAAACCACCTAAATGATCATCAATAGGGAACTGGCTTAATGAGTTATGGTTTATACACACAATATAATACAATGCAGTTATAAAAAACGAGGAGGTTCCGTGTATACTGATATGGGATATCTACAATGTATGTCAAGTGAAAAACAAAGGTCAAACAATGTGTTGGATACCATTTTATAAACAAAGGGAGGTAAAAGTGTGTATGTGTGTATATGCATGTATGTGCATGTATATATTTGTATCTGCACACATATTCATAAAAAATTCTTGGGCATATTCACAAGAAAATAACGTAAGTGGATGCCCATTGGGAATATGTAGAACTCAGTGGCTAATGGACACAGTGGAAAGGAGATTTTTTTCATTGTATACCCTTTTTATGTTAATTTATTTTGAACAAAATGAATATATTATCTATTGAAAATCAATTAAATTTTATTTTTAAGAATAAAGAAATCCTTTGGCAATCTTTATATATACACTCCTATATATATTTGTTTTATATATATTTACTTTCATATATGAGTATACAGATTAAAGAATAATCCTACAAAATTTTTGACTTGGTATGTATGTTAACACATACACATATGCCCGAATACCCAATCACATAAAAAGTATAAATTCAGCTATGTTGGGGAGCATGAAGTCATACTGAAGATAGAAGCAGAAAGTGCTTCTAATTCAAAATCCCCAAAGTTTAGAAAGCAGTCAAACCTCCTCCTTTTATGGATATAGAAATGGAATCACAGCAAAAGACTGGATTGCTTTCTAAATTTAAACTGCATACAACCACACATTTAAAAATTATCATACTATTGTACAATAGTCCCAGTTAATGCTAAACTATTTCAAAAAATCTGATGTAGTTAGCTTTTATTTATTTATTTTTTTTATTTTTTTTTTTTTTTTGCGGTAAACGGGCCTCTCACTGCTGTGGTCTCTCCCGTTGAAGAGCACAGGCTCCAGACGCGCAGGCTCAGCGGCCATGGCTCACGGGCCCAGCCGCTCCGCGGCATGTGGGATCTTCCTGGATCGGGGCACGAACCCGTGTCCCCTGCATCGGCAGGCGGACTCTCAACCACTGCGCCACCAGGGAAGCTCTTTTTAATCTGACCTAAATCTTTATTAGACTTGCCACCTCTCACTGAGCATAGTGTGCAAGAAACTCAGCCCCAAATCCCAGGTAAACTCAGATACAAGAAATGTAACTTTATTTTTCTATGGTTCAACTTAATTTCTATTTCAAAGCACCCATTTCACTAAGATGGCTGAAACTTAACCTCAGTTAATTGGACTTCCCACCTCATTTTCACAAGCCTGTGCCTAAGCTATGAAGGGCTTAAGCAGTTCTGAGACGTTGAGGGGTGGGACAGTCTAGTCCAAGCTGGAATCCATTGAGATGTCCCATGCCAGCAGTCTACATGGACTGCTGCTGAGTTAGTGTTCAATTCTACCCACTTGACTCTTTCAGATCCTTCTGCTATTTCTGGGTGCACAAGAAACATTCTGCTATTTTGCACCTCATTGGACATAGGAAATTCTGTTGTATGGCCCATCTACTTAAATTTTATGCAGTCATTTAGAGTCTTGCCTTTTCCTCAGTGTAAAGTTCTACTCAGGAAATTTAGCACATGTCCCTTCTGCTCTTGAATCTAATAAAACTTCCTTGGTGTACTGCCACCTCCTCAGAGATCATGCTCAAGCCTACTCCCACAATCTATGCTATGGTATAGTTAAGTGTTAAAAAGTATTTGTGCGTTTAAATTAATTTTCCCCCTTTACTCAGAGGACTACTTGATGAGTATCCATTTGATTTCCTTAATGCTCTAATGACACGATGTACCACTATTCCATGAAATAAAATTAGGAAAAAAGGGTTTCTAAACCACTATTATTTTCCAGGAAAATGAACAGAACTGGCCCTTTCATATATCAGTTCATCAGTCAAAGAGCCATTAAAAAAAAAAAAAAAACAGAAGCTTTTCCCAATCTTAAAATTCACTATTATCTCTTCACATCCTATATCTTAACATGCATATAAGATGCTATCCTTGCTCGTGGTATAGGAGAAACTGCCCACACAGCAGTCAATGGGGAAAAGTATTCCCAACTGACAGGATAACAGCACCTTTGGATCTATGAGCCTGGGTACAGGAGAGGGAGAGTGTAAGGATATATTGTCTCCTTCTTTCTCTCCCACAGAATAGCCTGTGTGACTTCCACCTCACCAAATTCATTGATACACCTGTCTCAGATAGCTGCCGCCACTGTAAATTTGACAAACTGCTAGACATGTCTCTCACCACCCAACCCCATCTATTCCTGGCTTGGTAATGTTTGGAGCTTATGGTTACACTCACTCCTCCAGGCAGGCCTGATTGTCCTGCTTGGAATAATTTTGATCATGACCATGATCCACTGGAGCCTCAGATTAACTACCTATTTTTTGACATAACTCCTCAAGGCCTGACCCATTCAGGTCCATGTTGGAGTAACCTATGTTTCTCATTTGGGTCCTGAAAAATCAGGAAATGGAATCGAGGAATCTGGCTCCTGGCTAAAGACCTATGTGTGATTTTTCAGGCCCAACCATATGGTAAGCCTCATAGAGAAAAGCTGCCCATCCCACACCAGAATTAGTGCACAGCCAATGCATGTCAGTCTCTGAAGGGAATTGTAGTAAAGGAGTCAATCCCCCTGGCTGGTCATGCTCTTATGCATATCTGCACTGAAAGGCCTCTTTACGTGGAACCTTGGTGAAGACGTCTTCAGTCAAAGAGGGGGAACCTTGAGGACATTTTTTCTGTACTCTGACTCAGTAGTTCTCCACTCCTAGCCCTTCCCCCCTCCCTTCTTTCATCCCGCTGTCAGGTATACTAAAAAACAGCAGTTTTGCTCTTTTCTCTTGTCCTCCATTCTATCTGCGGCTGGATTTGATCATCGCCATGTCTTCTCACAAGACTTTCAGGATCAAGCGATTTCTGGCCAAGAAACAAAAGCAGAATCATCCCATTCCCCAATGGATTCGAATGAAAACTGGTAATAAAATCAGGTACAACTCTAAGAGAAGACATTGGAGAAGAACCAAGCTGGGTCTATAATGAGCCTCACATATGAATTCACACACATTATCAGAACATCACTAGTGTCTGGAACAGCTGCCTGTGTTTGATGCTCTCTCCTCTTGAGCTTTCCTCATCACTGCTCACTGTGTAGCTCTGTAATAAACATGTGAACCTTTTGTTGGAAACAACAACAACAAAAAAACCAAAACAGCAGTTTTTTGCTCCAAGCTCCCTGAGCAGTGAAACAATTCCCTGTGTCTGTGCTTATCCATTTCACCCTCACTGGCACTGTTCCATGAGGAATAATGGAAGAGTGGGGGAGTCCACGCTTTCTCTGGTTTATGTTTTGCTTATACACACTGTCACGGTTAAGTGACTAAAGCCTTGACTGTTACTTTCATGTTGGCTTGTTGTCTTAATCAGTACTCTGACACCTGGCAGTTAAGCTCTCTCCAGCTCAGCTGAGCTCCTGACAGGACTTAATTTTTGTTAAGGATCCCAATGACCACACACAATTAACAGCTTCCAAAAGCATTTGAATACAGCAGTAATATTCCGCTTTTTAAAAAAAAACAACAACAATGAAGTATAGATTCTTGGCCATTCTATTGTTTTATTTAAATATTAGTTTCTGGCTATAATTCAGTAACTTTTTAATTGATTTGACACCTGTCCCACATTAAGATGGCTTAATTCCTTTAGTATTACTGGTTGGTAATTTGGCACGTACCTTTTGTCCCCGAGGCCCTGGCGGCCCTTCTGGACCTGGAAATCCAGGCAAACCTGGATGGCCTTCCAAACCTGGAAATCCTCTCTCCCCCTGCAATTGAACAAGAATGAAAGATAAAGTCATTTGTGAATTTTCAAGCACAAACATCGTTGAGATTCAAAAACATCAAATGACTATCTAGAGAAGACTAAATTAATTTAATTATGCTAAGTTCAGAGTGTCCACTAACATGGAGAAACCTGTAAGATAGGAGTGGAAAGATACAAATCACTCTGAATTTATATCGTATTTGGTAATGTAATCTCTTGCTTTCTCGTAAAAGTAAAAAGCTTATCAGAAATGAAGTTTATATATACTGACATCAAGAATTTAACAGGGAAGATGGCAATAAATCCAGGAAAACAGGAATGAAGGGGTTACATGAAATAAGTATGGTGCAGGGATGAAGAAGTGCAAAAGGAAAACATCAGAGAAGATTTCAGGTTTGCTGTGGAGTACAGAGTTGCAGGATTATTCAGAATGGAAATTCATTTGCTGATTAGCGATGAGTTAGCTAGAAAAAGGCTCTATAACATCAAAATTTTTATATTTTTCTCTGACTGTAAAATCAACACAAAAAGGAATCAATGTTTGTTGTAGAGGAAAAGAAAAAACCACCAGCAATTGTGACTCAAGTCCCAGTTCTGACCACAGCACTTATCAACACCAGCACAGGAGGGCTGTCTACCTACTAGTGAGGGTCTACTAGGTCTACATCTTATCACCATCTATCAGGAAAGGCTGCCTGATGTGCATATCTATACAACCAGATAGGTGGGTGTTGCAGGGCGACCATGTATACTAATATACCATTAGATAGACACATTAGGGTTAGTTAACTTGCATACAGTCAATTTATATTAAGAGTGTGAACCCTAACATCTCTAGGGGATCCAGTCACAGAAAGCAAATTCATCACTGTTAAGTTTAAGAACCCTAAGGGCTCACAGCTCCGTGGCATGTGCTTCCAACTGCAGTGCTGCAAGCAGTTCCTCTACTTTCCTAAGGCTTGAAGGTGGAGTCTCCGGCCAGAGGCTCTGGACCTTGTTCTGGGAACCCTCTTCTCCCCAGATCCTATCCAGAGTGACAGCCTAGGCAGCACCTGAGAAAGAGAAAGCATCCATATCTACAAGGCAACTGACTAATGGGCCATTAGAAGCACTTACCCTTGGAGGTTAAGGTACAATAGACTTTCATTCATAACCCCAGTATGTGTGTGTATCTGTGTGTGTCTGTGTGTGTGTGGCAACAGGGGGTAAATACTAAGTTTAGCCTAGATAGCTTAGATGATCTTGTATTGAATAACTTCTTCTGTTGAAGCATCCTACAATAAATATAAGCCCTTTGAAAAGGCTACTTCTGATCAGTTTTCACTTATTACTTCAAAGCAAATGAAGCAAATGTTAGCCAGTTAAAGGTAGACCTAAACATTCCTGTAGCTTTGACAATAATTATTATTGACATATTACAGCATTTTCTCTCTATTTTCTATAAATATATCTCTTTATTGTTTTAATTGCTCATAGAATTATGATAATTTAGTATCCATCAATCTCAATGTCATTATTTTGAAGGAAATAGAACAAGAGAAGAAAAATAAAAGATTCAAAAATTTTAGAGCTGGATTGGCTCAAATCATTACATAGCCCATATTGGCAGAGCAGGTAGTAGAAATCTGACCACAAGTGCCAGACCACAAGTAAGCTAGAAGGAAAAAGACAATCCAGTTCGAGTATATTTCCATAAGTGGAAAACACAGCTACGTTTTGGGATCTCTGCTAGTATTTAAAGCATATCTCTGCCAAAACTCGAGAATAATGCTTGAAGAGAGCTATATTTTCTCAGAAGCAAAACTGCTACCCAGGCTATAGATATGAGAGGAATACACTAGAAACTGAAAGTAGAGAGTGCTAAAAAGCTTAACTGTGCTGGGATTATTAAAAACCATATACCTATACCAGATACTTGTCCCGAAATCTCACACTACAGTCAAACGATGCTGTAGTCCTATCTAGCTGACAGAGCAATATTATACCACAGAAGATAGAAGGGCAATTACTGGAAAGTAGCAAAAAGAATTGCAATAGCAATCCCCAGCCTTTGAAAGGTAGAAAGTTTCCTGCAGTAGAAGCTATAGAAGGCTTCCATGAGGAGAGGGTGCCAGGAGGGTCCTCTACCTAATTCCTAATACAGATGGCAGGGAAGGCTGACATTTGTTATGTGCCTACCCTTTGCTACTGGTTGTCAGGCAATTATTTAATCCTTACAGCTACCTAGATTTTACTGTAATTTTCTAACACTCACTAACACAGAAAATGGTGTAGAACATCTATTTCTGAAGGTCAAACTTTAAAAAAACCTGGTTTATGCTGCCTGCCCATATTTGAATAAAAAATCAGTCTTATTTTTCTTTATGGAATAATATTCTTCTCCCCCTGCCTGTCCTTTAAATATTGGTATTTCTCTGGAGGCCCTTTTTGACCCTTTCTCCCCCTTTCCCTGGGAAATCTCAAACATCAACACATTTTTCCCTAAAAACTGGGCTCACAGGGCCAACTATCTTAAACATCTCCACTTGAATATCACACAGATGTTAAAAAAGAAAAAGAAACAGGCTGGGACCTGGGACCCTTTGCTACAGTGTTGCAATGCTTGCACCTGGACACAGCTCTCCTGGAAGAACAACACGCAAAGAAACTATATGGGACTAAAAATAACTGCACGCATGTGCAGTTGGGGCAAATTCTGGACCCAAAAAGATACAAAAGATCAAAAAACCCAACTGCCACTTTTGAAGAGCCTGGAGCAAAAACAGGGTGTCAGGAGCAAAAGCAGGGTACTGAGCATGCCCCCTGCACACACCACCACCAGAGGGGTGGGCAAAACACCTAAGCCACCCCTCTGGCCCGATCCCTGGATGCACCCCTACTCCTGCTGCAGCAGGGGCCTCAGTAAAGCCTTGCCTTAAGAAAAAAAAAAATCCATGATGTATTTTCGTAAATGCTTTCTTTGCATCTGCTGAGATAGTTACATGGTAGGCTTATTTATGTTTAAAATTTGTATTTAGGGGGCTTCCCTGGTGGTGCAGTGGTTGAGAGTCCGCCTGCCGATGCAGGGGACGCGGGTTCGTGCCCCAGTACGGGAAGATCCCACGTGCCGCGGAGCGGCTAGGCCCGCGAGCCATGGCCGCTGAGCCTGCGCGTCCGGAGCCTGTGCTCCACAACGGGAGAGGCCACGACAGTGAGAGGCCCGCGTACCGCAAAAAAAAAAAAAAAAATTGTATTTAGTCTTTTAATATGGTGAATTATAATTTTGGTTTTCAAATGTTAAACCAACCATGCATTCCTTGCATAAACCCCACTTGGTAAGAACACATTATCCACTTTATATGCCATTGGATCTGATTTGCTAAAATTCTGTTCTTCATTTCTGCATCTATGTTAATGAGCTATAGTTTAATGATTTTTAAAATTTTATCCTTGTCCGGCTTGGGTATTAGGGCATATTTGTTTCATAAAATTAGTTGGACATCAGCCCGAATGCTTCCTGTAAGGAACGGCACCAAGAAACGGAGGAGAGCTTAAACAAGCTTTATTTGGGAACGCTCCCGGGCGAGGTTCACTGGTCCGAGAGAAAGGGGCCAGAGAAGTCGCGCCCGGGCGAGGGTTTGGGCAGCATTTATAGAGGAAGAAGGGAAAGGGGTGTGGTGAATCCGGGAGGGCGCAGGTTATTCCTTATTTGGTGGTCTTTCCGGGTATCCTGGCAATATCTGGTGCCGGTCGCATCAGTCTTGGGACCGTTAGTCCCGCCCCTCGAAAGGCGGGAAGGCTGGGCCGGGTGGAAAGTCCCCAGGTCAGTTCCTGGAACTGGGTGGTCCGGAAAGTCTCCAGGTCAGTTTCTGGAACTGGGTGGTCCAGAAAGTTTCGGTCTGATGCAACCTGTGAGTCTGATTGCGTTCCCTTGCCTCGGGCCAGTTGGCCTTACACTTCCATTTTCTAAGTTTATGCAAGATTGATATTGTCTCTTACATAAATGTTTCACATAATTCATCAGTGAAAACTTCTGGACTGGAATTTTTATGTGTGTGTGGGAAGAGTATGATAATTCAATTTCCTTAGTAGATATAGGGCTAGTCATATTTTGCTTCATTTAGTTACTTAGTTTTAGGTAACGTGTATTTCTCAAGTTATTTGTCCATCTTTCTTCAGTGTTCTTCATTCTGCTGTTAAAAGCCCACCTGGTAAACTGTTCTTTCTTATATTTTGCTTTTCAAATCTAGATTTCCCTCCTTTTTATTTCACAATTTCCAATGCTCTGTTGCGATTCTCTATCTGTTCACTCATTATTCACAGAGTTCCGTTTAAATAAACAAATATATTTATCCTATCTGCTTTAAATCTTTGTCTAAGAATTCTAACATCTGTGTTATTTCAGAGTTAGTTTTCATTGATTGGTCTTTTTCTTGACCATGGGTCGCTTTTACTTGTTACTTCACGTCTAGTAAGTTTTAATTGCATAGTGGACATTGTAGTTATTAATATGTACACATACTGGATTGTTTTATATTGTCTAAAAAGTATTGAACTTTTGTTTTAGGAAATAGCTAACTCAGCTGAACTAACACTTAAAACTCTGTTTTCCTTTCAATGGACAGCAGTTAAGTCTGTGTTCACTTATTGCAGGCTTCCAGCTGTTCCTTCTTGCTGGGTTGCATGAATCCTCCCCTATACATATAAAGTCCAGGGTCCAACCAAGTATTTGGGCTGCATTTACAAGCAGATTTTTGGTCTCTCCATTCTGTGACTCCCTCCATTCCAGCATATCTCCCATCATTTTCCAGCCATTCTGGCATCCTCAATGCTGTCCTGGAATTCTCAAGCCACTGAGACTTTGTTTTTCTGTCTGGGTTCTTGCCATCCTTTGCCCTGCAGACTGAAGCGCCCACCCAGGAGAAAAGGCACATAAGTGCAAACTTGCCCACTGTACTTCCCTTCTTTAAAAGACTCCTCTCTACTTTTTTCCTACTTTGGCCACTCTCCTGTACTATTAAATAGTTGTTATATTTTGTCCAGAGTGTTTACTTCTTATCTTAAGGAGAGTTAATCTGATAAAAGTCATTCCGCTAATATCAGAAATGAATCCCTCTTGGTGTTTTTACTGCTACAGAAAGTAGCTTTACTATAAAACTATTCCCCTCAAGCTAATGTTATTCAAATAAGCGTTCTGTATAACACTCTTCAATTATCATTAATAGGTGTTCCGTTAGAAGGAAGCAAAGTGGGTTAAATGGTTAAATAGAGCTTGGAAATACAGCACTGCAAAACAAACAAATAGGTTTCTTTACTCCAGGACTTTTAAACACCTTTAGTATGCTAGTGTACCTTTCTATATGCCTAAATGGAATATGCTCTTGAGATATTATCCCAAACTTTTTCATATATCATTAGTAATATTCAATAATTCATTCAAAAATATTCACTGAGCCCCAAAGAGTGAAGACTAGGGTATGATCACCTTCCTCCTAGTACAATTCCTTTTTGGCCACAATTCACTATCCCTTTTTAATCTTCTGTTTTCAATGTCAGTCACTGATTCATAGTGGCTAGGTTTATGTTATTTAATCATCACCAATACTTACTTTGTAATCATCATATCTATATAATAGGGATGCTGTTGTGGTTAAAGTGAGATGAAAACAGAGATAGACCATCCTTAACTTAAATGGATTAGATAAAAATACATGAAACACATGAAATTGTATGGTAACTAGCACAGATTAGTAGCCTGATAAATGTTTGGTTCCTTAAGAATTTTGCATTCTTTTGCCTATTAAGTCATTGACTGCAACAAGATTCATCAGAGGTTGGCAGACTACAGCTCTCATGCCAAATTCAGTCAGATCCCTGTTTTGTATAGTACAAGAGCCAATAATGTTTTTACACTATTAAAGGGCTACTTTTAAAAAGGGAGAAAATTATGTGACAGAGACCTTATGTGCCTCACAAAGGCTAAATTATTTACCATATGTATTTTTACAGAAAGTGTTTGCTGATCTCTGAGATATAGTCTAATCCTTAAAGCAATCTAAAATAAGCAGTAGAGTAAAATTCATTTTATTTAATTAGATGCTGAGGTACAAGCCCTGTTTTTTTTAAAAAAATATTAAAATCACGATTTTATTGGTTTTCCAAGTTTTTTAAGGCTCATCTCATATCTTACCTTTTCTCCTTTTATACCACTACAGTCACACTTTGATCCTGGAGAACACCCATAGCAAGCCTATAAGGAAGAGAAAAGGGGAGGAAAATCATTAAATATGAACCTGAAAACCAGACTCTGACTTATAGCTCAAATGAATTCAATAATCCAAACTTGTAAAACAACTACCAGAAAAACATCTGAAAGGATATATACAAAATTGCAAACAATGGTTACCTCTGGGGAATCTTTCATCTTTTATTGTATACATTTCTGTTTGAACTTTTCAAAATGAGCAAATACTTATAATTTTAATCTCCCATTGCAGAGCACAGGCTCCAAACACGCAGGCCCAGCGGCCATGGCTCACAGGCCCAGCCGCTCCGCGGCATGTGGGATCCTCCCGGACCGGGGCACAAACCCGTGTCCCCTGCATCGGCAGGCGGACTCTCAACCACTGCGCCACCAGGGAAGCCCAAAAAATGTCTTTTTATAAATGAAAAAGAAATCCATACAACTTCCCTGTAATATGATTTTCAGCTCTAAGGAACTCATTTTCTCTCCTAACATCACTTATAAGAGATTACCTCTCAATCTATATTAGCAAAGACCTCGGCAACTAGCCAAAGATGCCTGCTACTTAAAGTCCCTTGCTCTTCTGCATTCATGAGCATGAACTACATACTGTCTTTTACCACCTTTCTTTTCTTTGCTTCCGCTATTTCATCACTAGTAGCTCAGTCTCTAATAGCTCCAAGCTTTACCACAAAAGTTGTTCCCACAGCCTAGGTATCCTAAATAGCCACTCGTAACAACTTCATTCACTCATATGAGGAATTGAGGTACTAGAGCCAGAAAAATATACTCCTCCAAAATAAGAACCTGTAGGACAAGAAGACAATAGATGATGTCTGCCATCCAGAACTATCCTTTACTCTGGCATGAAGCTGAACTGCTTAGAAAAACAAATAGTAATTAGTTTAACATATGTAGATAGCTCAGCATTTATGTACAATAAGGGGTTACGCTTCTCATCAAATAAGAGAAATTTTTATGTGATGTAAATACCAAATAATGTTTATCAATGTTCAGCCATGGGAGACTATGAATTAAAATGTACGATAGCCTCCGTCCCATCATTCCGCGCTTTCCTTTACTCCAATCACTACCAGTGTACCTTCCCCAATCCTTAACGAACTACTAACCTTGTCCTTCCGGTTAGAAATCCTAACCCACTCAGTTGCAACTCGAAGTCACCCTCATACTGAAACTCCTTTTCCTGATTATAACAGCAAACTACAGGGGCTTGATGTTGGGGGAAATTTCTCATGCACATTGCAAAAGACTGTTCCAATAACAGATGTGAACTTGACATTTCTAATTGAAACAGTTATATAGCCACTATTTATTATACATAGGTGATTAGGTTATATACTCTGCTTTTAGTACTATATGCCAGCTACATTAAGAGTTAAATAGATTTATTTTCATTTTTTTAACATCTTTATTGGAGTATAATTGATTTACAAAGGTGTGTTAGTTTCTGCTTTATAACAAAGTGAATTAGCTATACATATACCTGTATCCCCATATCTCCTCCCTCTTGCATCTCCCTCCCACCCTCCCTATCCCACCCCTCTAGGTGGACACAAAGCACTGAGCTGATCTCCCTGTGCCATGCGGCTGTTTCCCACCAGCTATTTTACATTTGGTAGTGTATATATGTCCATGCCACTCTCATACTTTGTCCTAGCTTACACTTCACCCTCCCCGTGTCCTCAAGTTCATTCTCTATGTCTGCGTCTTTATTCCTGTCCTACCCCTAGGTTCTTCAGAACCTTTTTTTTTTTTTTTAGATTCCATATATATGTGTTAGCATACGGTATTTTTTTTTCTCTTTCTGACTTACTTCACTCTGTATGACAGTCTCTAGGTCCATCCACCTCACTACAAATAACTCAATTTTGTTTCTTTTTATGGCTGAGAAATATTCCATGGTATATATGTGCCACATCTTCTTTATCCATTCATCTGTCGATGGGCACTTAGGTTTCTTCCATGTCCTGGCTATTGTAAAAAGAGCTGGAATGCACATTGTGGTACATGACACTTTTTGAATTATGGTTTTCTCAGGGTATACGCCTAGTAGTGGGATTGCTGGGTTGTATGGAAGTTCTATTTTTAAGGAACCTCCTTACTGTTCTCCATAGTGGCTGTATCAATTTACATTCCCACCAACAGTGCAAGAGGATTCCCTTTTCTCCACACCCTCTCCAGCATTTATTGTTTGTAGATTTTTTGATGATGGCCATTAGGACCAGTGTGAGGTGATACCTCATTGTAGTTTTGATTTGCATTTCTGTAATGATTAGTGATGTTGGGCATCCTTTCCTTTGTTTGTTGGCAATCTATATAACTTCTTTGCAAAAATGTCTATTTAGGTTTTCTGCTCATTTTTAATTGGGTTGTTTTTTTGATAATAAGCTCCATGAGCTGCTTGTATATTTGGAGATTAATCCTTTGACAGTTGTTTCGTTTGCAAACATTTTCTCCAATTCTGAGGGTTGTCTTTTCGTCTTGTTTATGGTTTCCTTCGCTGTGCAAAAGCTTTTAAGTTTCATTAGGTCCCATTTGTTCATTTTTGTTTTTATTTCCATTACTCTAGGAGGTGGGTCAAAAAGGATCTTGCTGTGATTTATGTCATAGAGTGTTCTGCCTATGTTTTCCTCTAAGAGATTGGTAGTTTCTGGCCTTACATTTAGGTCTTTAATCCATTTTGAGTTTATTTTTGTGTATGGTGTTAGGGAGTGTTCTAATCTCATTCGTTTACATGTAGCTGTCCAGTTTTCCTAGCACCACTTATTGAAGAGGCTATCTTTTCTCCGTTTTATTATCTTGCCTCCTTTATCAAAACTAAGGTGACCATATGTGCGTAGATTTATCTCTGGGCTTTCTATCCTGTTCCATTGATCTATATTTCTGTTTTTGTGCCAGTACCATACTGTCTTGATTACTGTAGCTTTGTAGTATATAGTCTGAAGTCAGGGAGTCTGATTCCTCCAGTCCTGTTTTTCTTTCTCAAGATTGCTTTGGCTATTCAGGGTGTTTTGTATTTCCATATAAATTGTGAAATTTTTTGTTAGAGTTCTATGAAAAATGCCATTGGTAGTTTGATAGGGAGTGCACTGAATCTGTAGATTGCTTTGGGTAGTAGAGTCATTTTCACAATGTTGAATCTTCCAATCCAAGAACATGGTATATCTCTCCATCTGTTTGTATCACCTTTAATTTCTTTTATCAGTGTCTTATAGTTTTCTGCATAAAAGTCTTTTGTCTATTTAGATAGGATTATTCCTAGGTATTTTATTCCTTTTTTTGCAATGGTAAATGGGAGTGTTTCCTTAGTTTCTCTTTAAGATTTTTCATCATTAGTGTACAGGAATGCAAGAGATTTCTGTGCATTAATTTTGTATTCTGCCACTTTGCCAAATTCATTGATCAGCTCTAGTAATTTTCTGGTAGCATCTTCAGGATTCTCTATGTATAGTATCATGTCATCTGCAAACAGTGAGAGTTTTACTTCTTCTTTCCTGTTTGGATCCCTTTTATTTCTTTTTCTGCTCAGATTGCTGTGGTTAAAACTTTCAAAACTATGTTGAATAATAGCGGTGAGAGTGGGCAACCATGTCTTGTTCCTGATCTTAGTGGAAATGGTTTCAGTTTTTCACCATTGAGAATGATGTTAGCTGTGGGTTTGTCATATATGGCCTTTATTACGTTGAGGTAAGTTCTCTCTATGCCTACTTTCCGGAGAGTTTTTATCATAAATGGGTATTTAATTTTGTCAAAAGATTTTCTGCATCTATTGAGATGATCATATGGTTTTCCTTCTTCAGTTTGTTAATATGATGTATCACATTGATTGATTGCTGTATATTGAAGAATCCTTGCATTCCTGGGATAAACCCCACTTTATCGTGATGGATGACACTTTTAATGTGCTTCTGGATTCTGTTTGCTAGTATTTTGTTGAGGATTTTTACATCTATGTTCATCAGTGTTATTGGCCTGTAGTTTTCTTTTTCTGTGACAACTCTGTCTGGTTTTGGTATCAGGGTGATGGTGGCCTCGTAGAGTGAGTTTGGCAGTGTTCCTCCCTCTGCTATATTTTGAAAGAGTTTGAGAAGGATAGGTGTTAGCTCTTCTCTAAATGTTTGACAGAATTCACCTCTGAAGCCATCTGGTCTTGGAATTTTGTTAGTTGGAAGATGTTTAATCACAGTCTCAATTTCAGTGCTTGTGATTGGTCAGTTTATATTTTCTATTTCTTCCTGGTTCGGTCCCAGAAGGTTGTGCTTTTCTAAGAATTTGTCCATTTCTTTCAGGATGTCCATTTTATTGGCATATATTGCTTGTAGTAATCTCTCATGATCCTTTGTATTTCTGCAGTGTCAGTTGTTAATTATCCTTTTTCATTTCTAATTCTATTGATTTGAGTCTTCTCTCTTTTTTCCTTGATGAGCCTGGCTAACGATTTATCCATTTGTTTATCTTTTTTTTTAAGTAGACATATCAGTCTGGATACCTAACTCCATTATTGGGGTATCGTTTCCCTATGCCGTTATTTTGTAGTATATATCTTAGAACACATGAATCAGAATCACCTAGAGATGTTTATTAAAATTTCAGATTCTGATAGCCAACTTCAGACTATACTACAAAGCTACAGTAATCAAGACAGCATGGTACTGGCACAAAAACAGAAATATAGATCAATGGAACAGGATAAAAAACCCAGAGATAAACCTACGCACATAGGGTCACCTTATCTTTGATAAAGGAGGCAAGAATATACAATGGAGGAAAGACAGCCTCTTCAATAAATGGTGCTGGGAAAACTGGATAGCTACATGTAAAAGAATGAAATTAGAACACTCCCTAACACCATACACAAAAATAAACTCAAAATGAATTAAAGACCTAAATGTAAGGCCAGACACTATCAAACTCTTAGAGGAAAACAAAGGCAGAACACTCTATGACATAAATCACAGTAAGATCCTTTTTGATCCACCTCTTAGGGAAATGGATGAAAAATAAATAAATAAACAAATGGGACCTAGTGAAACTTAAAAGCTTTTGCCCAGTAAAGGAAACCATAAACAAGACGAAAGGACAACCCTTATTTTGGGAGAAAATATTTGCCAATGAATCAACTGGCAAAGGATTAATCTCCAAAATTTACAAGCAGCTCATACAGCTCAAAATCAAAAAACCCAATCCAAAAATGGGCCGAAGACCTAAATACACATTTCTTCAAAGAAGATACATAGATTACCAATAAACACATGAAAGGATGCTCAACATCACTAATCAGTAGAGAAATGCAAATCAAAACTACAATGAGATATCACCTCACACCAGTCAGAATGGCCATCATCAAAAAATCTACAAAAAATAAATGTTGGAGAGGGTGTGGAGAAAAGGGAACCCTCTTGCACTGTTGGTGGGAATGTAAATTGATACAGCCACTATGGAGAACAGTACGGAGGTTCCTAAAAAACTAAAAATAGAACTTCCATACAACCCAGCAATCCCACAACTGGGCATATACCCTGAGAAAACCATAATTCAAAAAGAGTCATGTACCACAATGTTCATTGCAGCTCTATTTACAATAGCCAGGACTTGGAAGCAACCTAAGTGTCCATCGACAGATGAATGGATAAAGTTGTGTCACATATATACAATGGAATATTACTCAGCCATAAAAAGAAATGAAATTGAGTTATTTGTAGTGAGGTGGATGGACCTAGAGTCCGTCATACAGAATGAAGTCAGAAAGTGAAAAACAAATACCGTATGCTAACACATATATATGGAATCTAAAAAAAAAAAAAAAGGTTCTGAAGAACCTAGGGGCAGGACAGGAATAAAGACACAGACACAGAGAATGGGCTTGAGGACACAGGGAGGGGGAAGGGTAAACTGGGACGAAGTGAGGAAGTGGCATGGACATATATGTACTACCAAAATAGATATCTAGTAGGAAGCAGCCGCATAGCACAGGGAGACCATCTCGTTGCTTTGTGTCCACCTAAAGGGGTGGGATAGGGAGGTTGGGAGGGAGACACATGAGGGAGGAGATATAGGGATATATGTATACATGTAGCTGATTCACTTTGTTATACAATAGCAACTAACACAACATTGTAAAGCAGTTATACTCCAATAAAGATGTTAAAAAAATACCATATGCATACAATATAATACTATGCCGTATCATCACACAAGGGCTACTCTCACAAGTCTCATAAACTCTTAGAAGATAGTAATTTAAGATTTCAATACGTAAGTCATCTTTGACTTGCCTACTCTTAACACAAAACCTCCATTTTGGGGGATGGAGTGGGCACAGAGTCGCCATTCTTTAACAGTCCAAGGGTAAAAATTTATGTATCTTTTGTTACATCCCTTCATTTGATATCCTGACACAATCCATAAACAGATCTATTTCTTCTGAATAAATGCTATCAATGAAAGAATGTCAGTAGAGTTGAAGGAGGTCTTAGAAATTACCTAATATATCTCCCTCATTTTAAATATAAAGAAATGGACGGCGAAAGACAGCGCCAGAGCTAGAATTAGTTTCTTGACTTTTTCAATATTCCAAACTGATTCCCATATACTTTCAAATTCTGAGCAAAAGCCAGTATGTCTTGCCAGATTTTTTATGAAGAGGAAACATTTTCTCACTATCATAAATGTATTTCTTTAAAAATCAAATTATAGATGAACCTATTAATCAGTTTGAAAGCCTTTTAACCAAAGCAGCACCTGCCACTTCCTACAAATCTAGAACTAAAAAATACATGGAGACTCATTAAAAATTTGATGACTACAACATGTGATTCACCAATACTAACATAGGTAATGAGTTTCCTTGATTAAAAACATTACAATTTTTAAGATAACTAAAGAAAAAGACACACTCATTTGGTTTTCAAGATTCTATTTTCTTTTTCCAACAGGGATGGAAGAATGTTGGGGAAAGGAGGCGGTGGCCTAAACCTTAGTTTATGTGTTTATGCTCATAAACTAAGGTTGGTCAAAGTGAACCCAAATATTTAAAGATATCAAGTATCAGACAGTGGAGCTCTTCTGGCATCTAGTCTGGACAAATTACCAAATGCTTTATTACCAGAAGTACTTTAACCTTAAAAATCCACAAACAAGTTACTCACATTAGCTTTAGTGATTTTACATTTAGGGTGGAGAAGCTATACCTATTTTGGGCAAATTTTATTATTTCCAAGTATTATTGAATACCATTTGGAAATACGTGAAATGGAGGAACTTTTAAAAAAATTAGGTTACTAGATACTTTTAATGGTGTTTGTATAAATGGGATTTTTACATTAGAAAATTACCCTAAATCAGAATGGCATTTGTTGAGAGAAGATTCTATGATTGGCAGATAGGAAGAAAAACCAAGTGTAAGCTACCTTAATCAAGAGCAACTTTCTCCCCAGTTTTAGGTACCAGTAACCATAAATTGAATTTGAGAAGTTTTTATTGAGTCTGGCTCTGTACAAATTAATATGGAGTGTAGGGAGATTATTAAATATCTTATCTCTCTAGAAAATTTTATAACCTAAAAAGAGGAATTAGAGAAATAAGCAAATTAGTATTTATTAGACAGAGTAAGATAAATGACACAAGATGAACATAAAGTATTATGAACACTGAAAAAAGAAAAAAATGCTTAGAAAACTGGTAACACACACAAAATATTTTTTTTCATACGTTAAATTCATACGTAGATTTTTCCCTAGCAAGAATTTCCAAAGTTTTTAAGTGGTACAAGCAATATTTGAAGGAAATAAGTATCTATAAGCATATTCATGATCTAACTTTGAAAATAAACACAAGTAAGGATCACATCACAGAATTAGCAGCTTTCCAATTCTTAGCTTTGTATGATCTATGATATCCACCTAAAACATTTCTAGCCATCCAGCCTCACCTAGTTAACACCTCTAGTGATGAACTCATAATGCAGCCCATAGTACTAAGGTTTAAGACACTTGTGCAGTAAGAGATTTAATCTGCTTAAGTCTCTTACAAAGAAAATTCAACAATGGGAACTCAAGCAAGTAACAGATTAAAATCACTTTAAAATGAGATCAACCCAATGAATCACTTAATAAAGCTGTAATATAAGCAGAAGAAGAAACATTTAATTTCCCTACTCAAACTAAAAGCGGTTATTTTACCTTGTGGGTAGAAGGAGATGGACAGTGCTTACACATAAATTGTTCCTGCTGGAATTATTATTCATTTTTAATATGAAAACTTCGTATGAAAATCTGGTGATATATACATTTTCAGCAGTAAAACGAAACATACATTCTTTTTACATCTCCGGACGCGCAGGCTCAGCGGCCATGGCTCACGGGCCCAGGCGCTCCGCGGCATGTGGGATCCTCCCGGACCCGGGGCACGAACCCGCGTCCCCTGCATCGGCAGGCGGACTCTCAACCACTGCGCCACCAGGGAAGCCCCAAAACGTACATTCTTAAGTGATACTATCATATCCAACCTGCCACTAAGGGATTATAAGCCTGAGATAAATGTATTGAAGATTTTAGGGTGAAAGGGTTGTAGAATAATAAAAATGATAACCAACATTTTAATAGCCCTTTACAATTTACAAATGATATGATATATATCACATTTGGTCGTCTCAGTAATATTGCTGGGATGTATGCAGCTATACTTACCTATGGTATCACATGTAGAAATGGGGATTTAGAGAGCTTAAATGACTTGATATAGGACCACACAGTAAGCTAATACTTACACTCAGGTTTTTGTCTTTTGCCTCCAAATGCTATGTTCCTTCCACTACTAACTCTGGAAGAAAGTATCCAAAATTTCCAATTAAAAATCAGTGGTCCAGAATGATGGAATTACAAACATGAGTAATATAATAAAATCATTGGATTTTATGTTATAATTTACTTCTGGACATTATGAAAACTTCCAACAGCATTTAAAATGACTTACTTTCAGATAAATGAGTTAACCACAACTATGGGTTCACTGAGAAAAGAAAATTGAGAAGTAAAATAAACCTTGATTTTGTAGCAAGAAGATTTTTATAGACTGGCTATTGAAAGCACTGTGGCTTTCCATTCTACCAGGCCTGTACAGACATCCTGAGTTTCAACATCTTTCTTAGGATTTCAGTAAAGCGGTTCCATTAATGTAAAGAGGTTATAGCACAAGTTGAACTTATCTGAGTTATTTGTGGCCTTGGAAGAGTTCTAACATTACAGATAAAAGAAACAAGCAGAAAGACCACAGTACCATGATAATAAGAATAAAAACTTCAGAGTTCTGCTGAGCATAAATATGTCTGGAATGTCTCCTATGAAGCAGTCAAAACCTGTATTCTAAGTGCATTTAAGATAAAGACACAGACCTACTAGAGAATGGACTTGATGATATGGGGAGGGGGAAGGGTAAGCTGGGACAAAGTGAGAGAGTGGCATGGACACATATACACTACCAAACGTAAAATAGCTAGCTAGTGGGAAGCAGCCGCATAGCACAGGGAGATCAGCTGGGTGCTTTGTGTCCACCTAGAGGGGTGGGATAGGGAGGGTGGGAGGGAGGGAGACGCAAGAGGGAAGAGATATGCGAACATATGTATATGTATAACTGATTCACTTTGTTATGAAGCAGAAACGAACACACCATTGTAAAGTAATTATACTCCAATAAAGATGTTAAAAACCAAAAAAGACTCAGTGCATCCAATTCTAGGGCCCTATGCCAGTGTAAAAATGCACTAATATACCCTAGGCCTCCCTGTTGGCTGCTGGCAGGAAGGTAAGAAGCAGAAATTGTTTTTTGCCCTTACACTGAGTAGACCAACATTTCCTGTGCATTTCTAACAGAATTACTGGCTGATCACCGCAGCAGCTGGTATTCATGGTAGGAGGAGCTAATATGATCTTTATTTCACAGGCAGCAAAGCAGGAAACCCTGCTACCACTTTCAGTAAAGCAAGTGTTCTGCATGAAAACCTCCATGGTATTTTCCAACACAAACAGAAATCAGAAAACCCTAGTTTAGTACAATCACAAAAAGCAGGCATGCTTCAGTTCTGGCTGTTTCATTTATAATCAGCAAGGAAAAAAAGCAATGCCTTCTTAATAGTGTTCTTGATTTTGGGACACTGATTACATAAAGTCACATATCAAAGGTGAGAAGCAGTATACCACCGTCACCGCTGCCACCCCTCCCAAATCACAAAAGCTCTAGCTCCATCTAATAGGCTGGTAATTGTCAAGTCAATATTTAGAAAACTTACAACTTCCTCTAACATTAAAGCTGGCAGTACTTTTTCAATATTTGTCACTCAGAGTATTTACAAAGTAGCTTCAATTTATATACTACTCAAAATCTATTGTCACTTTGTGCTCTTGTCATGACAAAAATCTGTCTTTACTTAGCCCTGTCTTAGAGAGATCGGTGGAAGTGTAGGTGAGAGAGATGATTGGACAAACAGATCTGGAAGATGAAGACAGAAAATCCTTTACAGGCAGAAAGAGTCCACACATACCCTACATACACAGAGCCAATCTATGAGCTTTTATTTTAATAAAAATTGCAACAACCTTGCAATTTGCTATTTAATCAAGTTTGTTAACATGATATCGTACCTGATTTCCATCATCAGTCCATTTCTTAGGAACAAATACTACTGTTGGGTGAAAAGCTTTAAGAACCATACATAAACTAGCAAAACAATTTTAGAAATCAAAGTCTACCTGGCTAGTCATCTATAAGTATAATTGAAGGCAAAGCTGAATTTGAAACAAAAAGAATAAATACTACATAACAGAAAATCATAAAAAGAAATTCAAATGGTACATCTGGTAGAAGAAGAGCTACACATATGTGAGTAGACAAAATCAGAACAGAACGTACACTATCTTGACTTGTGGCTAGATGTTTGAAAACGGAATTTCTCCTTATTCTTGAGGGAATACCGACCACATTCCTAGTTAGTTACTAACCCTCTGTAATATGTAGACACACCACGAGATGGGTTGTATTCAATTCTATAAACATTTATTGCATGAGTTACTATCTCAGAAAGCAATGATAACGGCTGAGGATGGGGAAAGATGGCACAAAGGTGAATACAGTACACAAAATCTGCCTTCGAACACCTGGCAATTTAGTTGGAGAGACACACAGGCCAATCAATTATTATAATATAATAAAACAACAATAAAATAAAACAACAAAAACAATTTATTATAATATAATAACAATATAATATAATAAAAACAATTTTATAATATAATAAAAACAATAAAATACAAAAAAAATAATATAATAAAAACAATAAAAACAATAAAAACAATATTATAATATAATAAAAACAATGATGGAAGTATAAAACAAAGTGCTATGTGAGAAAAGATAAAGGATTAATTCTAATTAGGAAAAAGTCATGACAAAAGAACAAATCAACAGGCATTTTCTATAGCAGATTTTAAGGGAAAATAATGCGGACAACTATTCACAGAACTTCTCTGTGCAAAACAGTAGCCACGGGCTTCCCTGGTGGCGCAGTGGTTGAGAGTCCGCCTGCCGATGCAGGGGACACGGGTTCGTGCCCCGGTCCGGGAGGATCCCACATGCCGCGGAGCGGCTGGGCCCGTGAGCCATGGCCGCTGAGCCTGCGCGTCCAGAGCCTGTGCTCCGCAACGGGAGAAGCCACAACAGTGAGAGGCCCGCGTACCGCAAAAAAAAAAAAAAACCAGTAGCCACTAGCCACCTATGCCTAATGAACACTTGAAATATGGCTAGTCCAAAGTGAAATGTGCTATAAATGTAAAATATACACCAGCTTTCAAAGAGTATAAATATCTCACTAATAAATTATATATTACATGATGAAATGATAACATTTTTAGATATAGTGAGTTAAACATGTTATGAAGGTTCATTTCACCAGTTTTTTATGCTTTTTTAAGGTCATTTGTAGAAAAATTTAAATTATGGGTCACATGCCTTATACTTCAATTCAATAAAGCTGATCTAGAAAACAAAAATGACAATTGTGATCGTTACTGGCGAGATATATTTGGGCTATAAGACAGAACCAAGAAAAAAGAATAATGAAGAGTGGGTGGGAAAAACTATCTTATAATAAGAGGAAATATTAAAAACATGATAATGAATAAACAAAAACACCTTCTCATCACCTGGGTAATACAAAAATTTCTGTGCAGCTTCCTTTTCTGTTACAATGGTAGTCCTAAATCTGATTGCCTTGTCCCCAATCCAGACCAATTAAATCTAATGTGCACCCAAGGCTGAGAACCACTAAGTTTAAAAAATTGGGAAGACTCAGTCTTCAAAAGGTGGTTGAAATCAGATTATTTCCAACCAAAGCATTCTGCTCTTTAAGGCTGAAGAGCACAGTTGAGGTGATTGACATTTGGCAGTAAAAGGAACCTAAGGAAGAAAAACTGTAATGTCAGATTGGGGTTGTTAATAGTAAGGGAAGAGAGGCTGAGCTCAGTCAACCGCAGACCCTGTAAGCTAAAAAGCAGATTTCTGAAAGTTCAAAATTATAACTGTGATTTCATGACCAAAGACTCTAATAGCATAGTGATTATGGGCAATCCTAAAAAGTAAAATTCTATCATACAAGTACGAGAATTCAATGACAAAGAAAATAGAGCCATATGAATAAACCCGAGGTACAACACAGGGAACACTCTGACTAAATTAGATTTTTAAAATGTGAAAAGATAGAAAAAGGAGAAAAAGAAATGAAGAAAGGCACAAATGAGTAATATAAACCTGTAAGAACAATCACAGGAAAGGTAAAAACATAAAAGGGACCAAAGCTCATGGGGGAAAAAATGCTTAGAAAAACAAAAGTAGCAAACAGGGACGTGGTTAGTGTGCTATTTGGGGAACACTTGGTTTCCTTCATCTCCAACAAGAAAGGTGGTCTTCAAACTGGACAGAAGAGAAGTTGAGACCCTAACTAAAGGGCAGGCAATGTCATTAACTGTTAAATGTATTCACATTTCCAGGTTCAAATAAATTAGGCACTAAGCTAATGCAAGCTTTCTCATAACCACTTTTAGGAAAATCTTTAAATGTATGGAAAGCAGTAAAGATGTTTGGATGACTCAAATTGGAAAATTTTCAGTATTGTTAAAAAGAGAAGAATTAGAGGAACTACAGAAAAGTTAACAGGTGAAATTAGTTAACAGGTTGAACTAGTTAACAGGTGAAATAAGAGAATAGTTTTTTAGATAAGGGAAATGGAATACCATAGTGACTTTAATTTCAGCAAGGCATTTAATACAATATACTTATAGATAAAATGGCAAAATGTGGCTGGATGAAATTATGATTCAGTCACATGAGTTCCCTAAAGTCCTTTCCATAGACCACAAGGTGGTCCCACAATATCTGACTCCTCTCCTATCTTTCAGACCTTATTTCTCACACTATCCTATTGCCTAACCTTTTTGCCCTGCCTCAAACATGTCGAAGAGTGTTCATGCTTTAGGGCTTTTGCTTTTGCTGTTGCCTTTGACTGGAATGACCCAATCCCAGATATCCACATACCTGGCTCATTCATTCATTTCATTCAGGTTTCAGCTCAAATATTATCCCTACAAAGAGTTCTGCCATGATCATTCATTCTAAAAAAGCAAAACCATCATTCTCTATTTCTTATTTCTCTTCATAGTACTTATGACTCATTATGTGGTTGGGTGTGTGTGTGTGTGTGTGTGTGTGTGTGTGTGTGTGTGTGTGTATACTCTGTCTCCACACTAGAATGTAACCATGAAGACAATGAGTTTATTCTGTTCGCTAGTAGATCCCAATATCTGAAACAGTGCTATTCATCTTCTCCCTCTTCTACTAGCCCTTATAAATCCCTCTCATCATTAGCTTTCCCTCTATGGGTCTTGGTGTGACTTAAATATTCATTCCTGAAGGAATTAATCCATTGGTAATGATCCATCTGTCATGTCAGAGTTGTTCCAGGTGTCCATTCACAGTTTAAACGGGGCAAGAAGACATCAAGTAGATCCCCTGGGTTTCACCTGTATTCTTCCCTGATCCCACATGTGTAAAAGCAGCCCAACCTCCTCCTTATTAGAAGCAATAATCTCTGGCAAGATGGAAGCCCCAAGACTAACTGCAAGAATGGGAGACCATGGTTCATCCAACTAACCTCTCTCTTCTAAGTTTCCCCTCAAGAAGACAGGATCATGGGCACCATGCATGGACAAACTGCTCCCCAAATCTGCATGGGCAAGTGGATGTATGCAGCACAGGGAATGTGGGGGTTATGGAAATGTGCCACTCAAATATACTGCAGGGATCATGGCGGATTTACAGTCCAAGTTGCCATCCCTCTAGACCACCATCATGCTCAAAACAAGGCCATGCTTCATTCAGGCTGCTCCAAGACAATGACTGATCATAGCAGGAATGCTATTACAGATCCATTCTTGTAGGACAAGGGACTCCACCAACAGGTGACTTTGGCTCAAGGACTCTCCATTGGCCTGGTCAAAACTTTGTTAGAGCTGCACTGCAGTCTGGCACACTTCCTTCCACTTGTCCTTTCACAGCTGTCAGACCTGCAATACAATCTGAAGGTACACCCTGCCTATTACTGCTTCTCTGCAGTTTATGATACCTCTTTGAACAAGCCAAGTTATTAAAACTGAGTTGCCTACCGAAGGCTCTAACATGCTCAGAAAAAATGATGACAATTCTATTAAAAAATTGATAAAAGACTGTCAGATAAAATCTGTAATGAAATCCATAAAAATTGTTAATCACCACGTCAAAAAGACTTTCATGATTAAGAGGAAGTAAATAAGCTTAAGTACATGTGAGTAAATAGTAAAGTGCTATTGATCCATTTAATTCAGTCTAGTTTCTTGAACACACACTAAATGAGATGGTTAGTTCCTTTCAATTGTTTATATCTACTTCAATACCACATCTGTTATTTATATCATTGAGCTAATTACTATTAAAGAGTGTGAAGTCTTCATTTTCATTGGAATTCAATTTAAGCAGCAAACTATTACTGTTATACCTAAAACAAACATGATGTTATCATCTACAAAGCTATCACTAAATATAACATTTACAGTATCATCTCCATGGGTACAGCTGACTGGTCAAAACAGCCATGAATGTATTTTTTATCAAAAGTAAGCCTTCTTCCTTACCCTTTCAAACGGGGGTAAATTAAGTCATACAATGAAGAATTCCATCACTGTAACAGAGACCAGGCAACAGAAATGACAACTTAAGAAACTGATAACCCACCCACACAAAAGTGGGTGGGTTATAGTCCCATTTCAGGGAAGAGTACTCAGTTCTGACGTACATCAAACCCTTTTCAGAAGAAGATGGTATGAACATTAGAAGCTACCTTTTATTGAGCACTTACTTCATCAGAACTATTGTGTTAAGTGCTTTACATGCATTATATCTCAATCTTCACAGCAATTGTGGGTGGCAGTAATAGTTACTTTCATTTTAGAGATGACGAAACTGGTAGCAAAAATGTTTGTAACTTGTCCAAATTCACACAGTAAATGGTAGAGCCAAGAATCCCACCAATATCTTTGATTCCAGAACCAGAATGAAAAATCACTAAACCAAAATACTCCTATCCTGTAACAATGGTAAATAAACTACAGATCAGAAAATAAAACACCCATGAATAGAAAATTGCGTAGCAACTAATAAAAATCAGCAGATTTCTCTACCTTCTCCCACTTACATAATAAGAACAAACGACAGTTCTGAATTTCTAACCTGTTAGGAAAAAGTCATAGTTCTGATTGAGGTGTTCATGCTTATATCAACTTTTTGAGCATCTCTTAGTTATCGAACATGGAAAGAAAGTGAAAGAGATGGAGAATAAAGAAAATATTTGTAAGTGTATGTGCAGAATTGTACTTTATTCATTACATTGAGTTTAACTAGATAGATGTTAGCAACCTCAAATAAATAGTTTTTAAATAAATCTATCTTGTACACAATTTCCCCAATGGTCAAAATCAATCAGAGATGCAATAATCAGAGACAACTGCATAATTAATTAAATAATTGTTAACTGCTTTAATGGCAAAAAGATTCAAAGAATTATATAGCTTTCACTTTGGCACGTAGCACAATACTTTTTTTTTTTTTTTACCACCATAACGTGTAAAAGTCCAAACTGCAATATGCAACATAATAAATAGCCTTATATACTGGATTTCAACTTTAGGGACTATAGGAGACGTGAAGGTGTGAATGGAAGGAGCTCTGGTGATATTACACATCCTTTAGACAGAGAAGCTCCACTTTTATATGTGCTTTACTTTTTTGATACATTTAAAATAAATATTTGAAACTAAATTTCCTAGTCTATCTATAGGATACCAGACATGTGATGACCTACCATTTACACAACATATATTTCTCTTATCTTTTCCTCATCTTTCCTCTCTATTCTTATCTCTTTCGTGCTTTTATTTACTTTTCTAACTATGCCTGTGTAAATGGCGCCCCCTGGAGTTAAACAGTACAAAACTAGTGCAGTGGTCTTGGATGGTGAGTCCTGCTAAGTTTCAGGAAAGGTTACCTAATGCTAGGTTCACATATTCCTAAGGATTATGCCCCAAATTATACATATTATTAGAGTAGTTTCCCTAATAAATTGAAATGGCCTTCCGAAAATTATAATGGTTCATTTAATCCAGCTGAAAATACTCAAAGTGAATCATTATTCATATTAGGAAAATGAGGGTATTTATTATAACTTAGTTAAAAGCTTGTTTTTCTTTATTAGATCTTTTGCTTAATCTTGGGGGGTGGTCACAAACTTGACTTCAAGACTTACTGTAAAGGTACAGTAATTAAGACAGTGTGGTTTCTTAAGGATTAGGAAATAAATCAATTAAACAGAATATAACATATTAGATTTTCAATAAAGGTGCCAAAGCAATCCAATAGGGAAAATATATTCAAAACATGGTGCTGGGATAACTGGATATCCCTATGGGGAAAAAATTAGCCTCAATTCCTACCTCATACCAAACACAAAAATTATTTGAAATGGATCATAGAAAAAAACCATAAAAGCTAAAAACCACAAACCTGCTAGAGGAGCATATAAGAGAATACCTTTGTGATTTGAGCTTAGGCACAGATTTTTTTAGACAAGACAAAGAAAGGAAAAACCGTAAGAGAAAAAAACTGATAAATAAGATTTCATCAAAATTCAAAATGTCTATTCATCAAAAGACATCATAATTAATATAAGAAAGGCAGAGAATGGAAGAAGATATTCACAATACATATATCTGACAAAGAAATGATATCTAGGATATAAAAAGAACTCCTACAACTCAACAATAAAAATACAAACAACCTAATGGAAGTACAGCCACAAGATTTGGACAGACACTTCACAAAAGAAGATACACAAATTGCCGATAAGGACATGAAAAAGTGATCAACATCACTAATTATCAGTGAAATGCAAATTAAAAACACAATGAAATACCACTATACAATCAGCAGAAAGGCTAAAGATTAAAAAAGACACGGCATCAAATATTGAAGAGGTGTGGAATAACTGGAACTCTCATACATAGTTGATGGTAATGTAAAATGGCATAACCATTTTTGGAAAACTGTGGCAGCTTTCATGTGTCATAGGGAAGCATATACCTTCCCTATGACCCAACAATTCCATTCCTAGGTGTTTATTTAAGAGAAATGAAAACACAGAATCACAAAAAGGCTTGTAATAAAATGTCCATTGCAGCTTTATTCATAATATCCAGAAACTGGAAAGAGATTAAGTGTGTGTCATTAAGATAATGAATAAACAATCTTTGATAAATTCATACAATGAAATATGACTCAGCCATTAAAGAAATGCAACATGGATTAATTTCAGAAACAGTATACCGAGTGAAAGTCTCACACAAAACAGTACGTGTTATATGATGCCATTTATATAAAATACTAAAACAGGCAAAATGATTGTGTGGTGGAAAAAATCAGAACAAAGAACAAAGGATGCCTTTAATGGGGGTAAGGGAAAAATTGACTGGGAAGGTGACATAACTTTCTGGGGATGACGTTAATGTTCTATAACACGATAGAGGAATGGGTCATAACTTTCTGGGGATGGCGTTAATGTTCTATAACACGATAGAGGAATGGGTCACACAGGTGTATGCATTTGTCAAAACTCAGTGAATGCATGCTTGAGATTTATGCATTTCATTATATATAATTTTAACATCAAAAGGAAAATCTGTAAACAAATATTGTATATTAATAATATATATTGAAGTACTTGGGGAAAATGTACTGATTTCTACAATTTACTTGTTTTTATCTAACAGTTTATTAAGCCATGATTTCTGTGCAGTACAATGGTTTTTATTATATTCATAGAGTTTTGCAACCATCATCACAATTAATTTTAGAACATTTTCATCATCCCAAAAAGAAAGCCTATACCTGTTAGCCACTCCATATTTCCTTCCAATCCTCTCCCAGCCCTAGTTAACCACTAATCTGTTTTCTCTCTCTAGAGATTTGCCTATTCTGTACATTTCATACAAAGGATCCGTTTTTGAATTAAATGTTGTATATGGTGGAGGTAGGAGACCAACTTTATTCTTTTGCATGCTGACCCAACAACATCTGTTGAAAAGCCTATTCTTCCCTCCATCTAATTGCCCTGGCACCCTTGTAAAAAATCAATTGCCCGTAAAAATGAGGATGTATTTCTGGACTCTCAATTCTATTCCATTGATCTATATGTCTCTCTTTATATTAGTATCACACAGTCTTGATTACTGTAACTTAGTAGTAAGTTTTGAAATTAGAAGTGTGAGTCCTCCAAATTTGTTCTTCTTTTTGAAGACTGTCTTGGCTATTCTGGCTCTCTTGTATTTCCATAGGAATTTTAGGTCAGCTTCTCAATTTCTGCAAAGAAGCCAGAAGTAATTTTTACGGAGATTGCATTGAATCCTTAGATCAATTTGGGGAGTACTGCCATCTAACAATATTAATTCTTCTGATGTATGATCATGGGATGTCTTTCCACAATTTACTTCTAAAAAATAATATGAATTAATGAATAGATAATGGAATGGATAAACTGACACACCGATAAAACAACTACAGCAAAATTAAATGATAAATCTGGCAGTGGCTACATGAGTGATCACTGTAAAACTTTCAACTTTGCTCCAATCCCACAACCAGAGATATAATGTTGACTTGGATCTCAGCATACTGCCTACCGCTAGCTACCCTGGGTTTCGTACTCAACTCACTTGCGAACAATACCTACCACACTCTCAACCATACTGACTACACAGATATCTGGACTTACAAAATGCCTACTGTTGAAACCTACCCTATATCCTGGTTTTGTTCTATACTCTCTGGGTTTCATCCATGTTCACCAAACATCTGGCTACAAAAAAACAAAGGTGATACTTCAAGTTGCCCCATTTTAGGAGCCCCAGGTCCTTCTTCTTTGGTTTGCTACCTCTCAAATAATCAAAGGGAAATAAAGAAACACAAATAACCCAACAAGACTTTGATGATTGCCTAATGGGGAAAAAAGAGAGTATCGGTAGAATGCTCTCCATAAATTTTCAAACTACAAAACCCACAATTACAAAAAGCACTAGGATATATAATGTCCCAAACAAACTGTAGTAATAGGTAACTGAAAGGTCACTGACACAGCTATGTCATGACTAAAGGTTAATTTTCTCACATTATTTCACTTCCATCACAATCTTCAGCAGATAGCTTTCTGGTTAGGATCATTATGACTAAAAAGAAACAAACAAAAAAATAAATAAATATTATTTATAACTCCACAACAATTAGAGTGTACCTAATAATGAGCAGAGGAAATACGGCCACAAGGAGATATAGCTGTCCAGCAGACAGCTGCCTAGGCTCACTCACAAACTAAGTGATGGCCCTGTACTGCTTTCTGGCCTAAGGATGCATTATTCAATTTGGTACTGCAGTAAAACTACAAACAACTATAAGAAATGTACCTTTAGTTCAGTACCGAAAAAAGGAATGATAGAGCAAAACAATTTTGAAATAAGTGACATCTATTCCAGATCAAATAAATGATCCACACTTGTGTTTAAGGGGGCAGGGGCGATGGGGTGGAAAAGGAGGAGTTATGGATTAGGAAATAATGGGAGTAAGTCTGACATACACTAGATAGCAATGGTTCTTAAACTTTCCTATGTTCTGAATCATCTGTGAAGCTTGTTAAAAATGCTGATCCCAGGTTCAAACCCTCAGAAATTCATTGTCTGAAGCGGGTTCAGGACTCTATATCCTATTTAGCAAGCATCCCAGGTGACAAAACTGGGTAGTCTTCTGACTACACATGAGATACTGACCTAGAGAAATCGGGCAAATAAGATTTTATTTCTTTTCATTTTCTTATGGCCTCATTATTTGTACTTAGCATCATTTAATCCTAGACTGATCTAAGAATAACATACTTACGGATACAGATATGAGCATTCTGAAATCATCCAATTTAGGGAATTAGAAAAAAAAAAAAACTTCCTCACCCTATGCCCAATAACCTTTTGGATTTTTCTCTAATTATTTTGTTTCCAGTTTTTCTCTCCACCTCCCAACAACCTCTCATCCTTCCTTGGTCCTCTGGTCCTATTCCTCTTGCTACACTCATCCCTCACGGTTGATATAAAACAGCCTAAGTAAACTCTGACTTCTAATGATTACATCTTTCTTTCCACAATTTTATTGCAAGGGAGGGTTAATACTAGATCTCTACCTATATACACGCACCTTTTAAAAAGCCCTCTATTTTTGTTCTTTCAATGTTTCTTTTAAAAACTTATAAGCTGTCACATACATTTGTACAAGACAAAGAAGTTAAAGAGTTTAAGTAACAGTTCTAAACTGTCACCCACTTAATTTTACAAGCACCTGATGAAGTATCCATGTATTTTTCCATTACTTCTAAAGACTATGAGCAATAAAGTTTATTTCTTACTTGGCTTGGAAAATTGGAGCAATCACAATGGATTACATGTGCTAAAACTTACTTTATCCTATCATTGGCTACATTAACCAGATTTAGCTGGGTAATTCTTCAAAGTAATTCTTTTCATCTCCCTTCCCCCGATCAAATAGCTTTAAAAATTCAAGCCAAATTCTCCCAGTGTCTCCTGACATTGGGTAGCCTTCCATGCTCTAAACCAAAGGGAACCAAAAAATGTATTTGGCTGTGAAGATTTTTATTTCTTTAAGACTTTGAAAAAGGAGGACAAAAATAAAACCTGGACCTATTCCCAAAGAGCGTAAGTGCCCCTTTGATCATTTGGCAATTCCCATGGGAGCCTGAAATACTGCACCTACTCAGACATCATTTAATGTTCTGCTGTTGGGGGAAAAAATTCTCAAATGTAAAACATTGCTAGAATTTTAACTACCATATAGTATTTTAGTAATTTCTCAAACTGCCTGTGATAGCTTAATAAATCCTTTATTTTTTAATTCCCAAGAAAAAAAACAGTTCAGTTTTTTTTCTTTCCTTTCTAGCTATAAAGTGACATTTTCAGTCTGGAAATAAAAACATAGAAATACCAAAAACTATGAAAAGAAAGAAAAAGTTTCCCAAACTCCTAACATCCAAAGTTGGACTATGTTAATGTACTGATGTATCTAATACCATAGTCTGTCAATCTGTCTATCTCTTTCAGTGTGTATGTGTGTATATGTGTGTATTTTTTATACATAAACATATACATTTATTATCTATGTACATAATGTATATAATATATTGCGTTATATAGCTTTATATAATATATATTATACATAAATATTCATACACACTGATGGATGTTTTATAAAAAGAACATCACAGTTCAATTGTCTTGCTTAGTAATAAGAAATCAATGAGAGGAAAATATTTAACAACCAAAATAGCCAACTGTAGGGGACTACTTACATACATTATGGTATATTTATTCAAACAAATATTATGCAACTTTGAAAAATCTTGTTTTTGAAAAATAGTTAATGAAATAGGAAAATTCTCATGATATAATGTTAATTAAATAAATACAATAAAAATTGTATTATAACACAAAGAAATATCTAGGTCCAGATAGCTTCATTAGTGAATCTGATCAAATATTAAAGGAAAAAAATTAATATCAATGCTACAAACACTTTCAGAAAATACAGGAAGAGAAAACACTTATTTAGAAGGTGTCGATTACCTTGATACAAAAACTAGACAAAGGAATTACAAGAAAATATAACTATAGACAACTATTCCTCAAGAACACAGGAGCAAAAAATTTAATAAAATATTACCAAACTGAATAGAGTGATACATAAAAAGAATATTATATCTTGCTCAAATAGGTTTTAGCTCCCAAAATGCAAGATTGGCTTAACAATTAAAGATCAATAAATACAATCTTATTCATTAACAGATTAAAGGAGTAAAATTATATGGTCATTGGATAAAATTCAACACCATTCATAATAAAAATTGCCTCCAAACTAAAAATAGAAGGGAACTTCCTCAACCGGATGATGTGCATGTAAAAAAAATACATCTAACATTATACTTAATAATAAAATATTGAAGACTTTTCTCTCTATGATTGGGAACAGAGATAAATATCCTCTCTCATCACTTGAAGATGACATAATTATTAAATGTTGAAAATTCCAAGTCATGTGTAAACAACTGTAAAATCTAAGTAAGCGAATTTTGTGATATCACAGTATAAAAAGTAATTATACAAAAATGAAACTAATATTAAATTATTATAAAATTAAAAACTGTTAAATAATACGATTTACACTGTTGTTAAAAGTCATCAATTACTAAGAGATAAAGTTAAGGAAAGATGTGCAAGACCTATGCAATGAAAATAATAAAATATTGCTGAGAAAATTAAAAGGTTCTTAAACAAATGGAAATATATGCAAAGTTCATGTACTAGAGTCTAAATATTATCAATTTCCCAAAAATTGATCCATACATTCAATTTTGCCCCCATCAAAATCCTAGGAGACATTAAGAAATGGACAAACTGATTATAAAATTTATATGGAAATGAAAAGAATGTAAACAGTTCAAAATAATATTGAAAAGGGGAAGAAAGTTGTAAAACATACTCTACACGATTTTAAGACTCACTCACTAGAATGCTACACAACCAAAATGGTATAATGTTAGTGAATGGATAGATCAGTGAAACAAAATGGAGATCCCAAAATTAGATACACAAAAATAAAGTCAAGTGATTTCCAAAAATGGTACCAGAAAACTTCACTAGGAAAAGAAAACTCTCCAATAAATTTTGATGAAGCAACAAGATATCCATATTTTTTAGAAAGAAATGTCAATCTCTATCTTACATCATTCAAAAAATTACTTTGAGATCAATAATTACCTTAAATATAATAGATAATATTTTAAAGCTTCTAGGGGAAAAAAGGAAATACCTTTTTGACCTTGGTATAGGAAAAGATTTGTTAGACAAGAAACAGAAGAAATAAATACTAAAGAAAAAATAGATTTCATCAAAATTAAAAACTTCTACTTATCAAAAAACGCTGTCAAGAAAATGAATAAACAAGGAACAGACTGGAAAAAGACCTGTGCAAAACATATATAATAAAGGATTAGTATGCATAATATATAAGGAACAGTTAAAACTGAACATTAAATGGCATTTTTAGCTTGGAGATGTAGATAACTAGAAAGACGTTACTCCTAAACTTGAAACAAGAGAAAGCTAAGCAACGTGCAGATTAACAACATTCCTTGGACCAATCACAGATAAAAGAGATCACAGGGCAAACAACGTGCCCAAACTTACAGAGAGAAACCAGTTTAGAACATTTGATTATCTGGGGATGATAATATTGAATGCATAGAAGCAGGCAGGAGGATGAAATTAGAAATTTTAACTAATTGCCAAAGGTCAAGCATGGACAGACATGAGTGTGAAACTTCTGGGAGCTACACGGAAGACATTCTCTAATAGCCCTTTCCAGGAACCTCACCAGGCTCTCTGGTGGGAAAGTAAAATGAAGTAGTCACTTTAGAAAACAGAATGTTAGTTTTCCAACTAAGTAAACATATAGGGTTACCAGATCACTCAAATATTCTACTTCTCGGTATATGTCAAAGATAAATGAAAACATACATTTATACAAAACCTTTTGCACAAATATTTATATCATTATTTATAAGAGCCAAAATGAGGAAACAACCAAAAGTCCATCAACTCATGAATTAATGAACAATATGTGGTGTATCCATATAATGGAATTTGATTCAGTAATGAACAGGAATGAAGTACTAATTTATCTTACAACATGGCTGAACCTTGTAAAAGTTCAGCTAAGTAAAAGAATACAGTCACAAAAGAGCACATGTTGTATGATTTCATTTATATGAAATATCCAGAACAGTCAAATCTGTGGAGACAGAAGTAGATTAGTGGTTGCCTAGATCTGAGAGATTAGGGGAAAATAGGAACTTACTGCTAGTAGTATGAGGTTCCTTTATGGAGCAGTGAAAATGTTTCAAAATTAGATTGTGCATATAACTGTACAACAATTTATGAATACAATAAAAAAATTGATTTGTACATCTTGAATGAGTGGATTACAGCTCAATAAACCTTTTTCCTTAAAAAAAGAGTAACAGTATTAAAAAATTAAAGCTGTAGCAGCAATATTAATTTTTGACATCATATTATCCAGAATAAGTGATATTGACAGAGACAGAGGAACATTACATAATAATAAAGGGATAAATTATTCAAGAAAATATGACAATATTTATGTGTGTATGCAATGAACAACAGAGCTTCAAAAAACATGTGGCAAAACTTGATAAAACTAAAAAAAAAAACGAAGTAGCAAATCCATGATTGAATTATTTTTTTGAATTTTATTTTTTTTTTATACAGCAGGTTCTTATTAGTTATCCATCTTATATATAGTAGTGTATATATGTCAATCCCAATCTCCCAATTCATCACACCACCACCACCACCCCCTGACACTTTCCCCCCCTTGGTGTCCATACATTTGTTCTCTGCATCTGTGTCTCAATTTCTGCCCTGCAAACCTGTTCATCTGTACCATTTTTCTAGGTTCCACATAGATGCGTTAATATACGATATTTGTTTTTCTCTTTCTGACTTACTTCACTCTGTATGACAGTCTCTAGATCCATCCACATCTCTAGAAATGACCCAATTTCATTCCTTTTTATGGCTGAGTAATATTCCATTGTATATATGTACCGCGTCTTCTTTATACATTCATCTGTCGATGGGCATTTAGGTTGCTTCCATGTCCTGGCTATTGTAAATAGTGCCGCAATGAACATTGGGGTGCATGTGTCTTTTTTAATTATGGTTTTCTATGGGTATATGCCCAGTAGTGGGATTGCTGGGTCATATGGTCATTCTATTTTTAGTTTTTTAAGGAACCTCCATACTGTTCTCCATAGTGGCTGTATCAATTTACATTCCCACCAACAGTGCAACAGGGTACCCTTTTCTCCACACCCTCTCAGGCATTTACTGCTTGTAGATATTCTGATGATGTCCATTCTAAATGGTGTGAGGTGATACCTCATTGTAGTTTTGATTTCCCTTTCTCTAATAATTAGTGATGTTGAGCAGCTTTTCCTGTGCTTCTTGGCCATCTGTATGTCTTCTTTGGAAAATGTCTATTTAGGTCTTCTGCCCACTTTTGGATTGGGTTGTTTGTTTTTTTAATATTGAGCTGCATGAGCTATTTATATATTTTAGAGATTAATCCTTTTTCCGTTGATTCATTTGCAAATATTTTCTCCCATTCTGAGGGCTGTCTTTCCGTCTTGTTTGTAGTTTCCTATGCTGTGCAAAAACTTTTAAGTTTCATTAGGCCCAATTTGTCTATTTTTGTTTTTATTTCCATTACTTTACGAGGTGGATCAAAAAAGATCTTGCTGTGATTTATGTCAAAGAGTGTTCTGCCTATGTTTTCCTCTAAGAGTTTTATAGTGTCCAGTCTTACATTTAGGTCTCTAATCCATTTTGAGTTTATTTTTGTGTATGGTGATAGGGAGTGTTCTAATTTCATTATTTTACATGTATCTGTCCAGTCTCCCAGCACCACTTACTGAAGAGACTGTCTTTTCTCCAATGTATATCCTTGCCTTCTTTGCAATAGATTAGTTGATCATAGGTGCATGGGTTTATCTCTGGGCTTTCTATCCTGTTCCATTGATCTATATTTGTGTTTTTGTGCCAGTACCATATTATCTTGATTACTGTAGCTTTGTAGTATAGTCTGAATCCAGGGAGTCTGTTTCCTCCAGCTCCGTATTTTTCCCTCAAGACTGCTTTGGCTATTTGGGGTCTTTTGTGTCGCCATACAAATTTTAAGATTTTTTATTCTAGTCCTGTAAAAAATGCCATTGCTAATTTGATAGGGATTGCACTGAATCTGTAGATTGCTTTGGGTAGTATAGTCATTTTGACAACATTGATTCTTCCAAACCAAGAACATGGTATATCTCTCCATCTCTTTGTATCATCTTTAATTTCTTTCATCAGTGTCTTATACTTTTCTGCATACAGGCCTTTTGTCTCCCTAGGTAGGTTTTTCCTAGGTATTTTATTCTTTTTGTTGCAATAGTAAATGGGAGTGTTTCCTTAATTTCTCTTTCAGATTTTTCATCATTAGTGTATAGGAATGCAAGACATTTCTGTGCATTAATTTTGTATCCCACAACTTTACCAAATTCATTGATTAGCTCTAGTAGTTTCCCAGTGGCATCTTTAGGATTCTCTATGTATACTATCATGTCATCTGCAAACAGTGACAGTTTTACTTCTTCTTTTCCAATTTGGATTCCTTTTATTTCTTTTCCTTCTCTATTGCCGTGGCTAGGACTTCCAAAACTATGTTGAATAATAATGCTGAGAGTGGATATCCTTGTCTTGTTCCTGACCTTAGAGGAAATGCTTTCAGTTTTTCACCATTGAGAATGATGTTTGCTGTGGGTTTGTTGTATATGGCCTTTATTATGTTGAGGTAGGTTCCCCCTATGCACACTTCCTGGAGAGTTTTTATCATAAACCGGTGTTGAATTTTATCAAAAGCTTTTTCTGCATCTATTGAGATGACCACATGGTTTTTATTCTTCAATTTATTAATATGGTGTATCACACTGATTGATTTGCGTATATTGAAGAATCCTTGCATCCCAGGGATAAATCCCACTTAATCATGGTATATGATCCTTTTAATGTGTTGTTGGATTCTGTTTGCTAGTATTCTGTGGAGGATTTTTACATCTATATTCACCAGTGACATCGGTCTGTAGTTTTCTTTTTTTTTTTTAGAATCTTTGTCTGGTTTTGGTATCAAGGTGATGGTGGCCTCATAGAATGAGTTTGGGAATATTCCTTCCTCTGCAATTTTTTGGAAGAGTTTGAGAAGGATGGGTGTTAGCTCTTCTCTAAATGTTTGATAGAATTCACCTGTGAAGCCATCTGGTCCTGGACCTTTGTTGGAAGACTTTTAATCACAGTTTCAATTTCATTTCTTTTGATTGGTCTGTTCATATTTTGTATTTCCTCCTGGTTCAGTCTTGGAAGGTTATACATTTCTAAGAATTTGTCCATTTCTTCCAGGTTGTCCACTTTACTGGCACAGAGTTGCTTGCAGTAGTCTCTTAGGATGCTTTGTATTTCTGTGGTGTCTGTTGTATCTTCTCCTTATTCATTTCTAATTCTATTGATTTGAGTCCTCTCCCTCTTTTTCTTGATGAGTCTGTGTAATGGTTTAACAATTTTGATTATCTTCTCAAAGAACCAGCTTTTAGTTTTATTGATCTTTGCTGTTTTCTTTGTTTCTATTTCATTTATTACTGCTCTGATCTTTATGATTTCTTTCCTTCTACTAACTTTGGGTTTTGTTTGTTCTTCTTTTTCCAGTTCTTTTAGGTGTAAGGTTAGTTTGTTTGTTTGAGATGTTTGTTGTTTCTTAAGGTAGGATTATACTGCTATAAACTTCCCTCTTAGAACTGCTTATGCTGCATCCCACAGGTTTTGCATTGTCGTGTTTTCATTGTAATTTATCTCTACATATTTTTTGATTTCCTCTTTGATTGCTTCAGTGATCTCTTGGCTATTTAGTAATGTATTGCTTAGCTTCCATGTGTCTGTGTTTTTTATGCTTGTTTCCCTGTAACTGATTTCTAATCTCATAGTGTTGTGGTCAGAAAAGATGCTTGATATGGTTTCAATTTTCTTAAATTTACTGCGGCTTGATTTGTGACCCAAGATGTGATCTATCCTGGAGAATGTTCCATGCACACTTGAGAAGAAAGTGTAATCTGCTGTTTTTGGATGGAATGCCCTATAAATATCAGTTAAATCTATCTGGTCTATTGTGTCATTTAAAGCTTGTGTTTCCTTATTAATTTTGTTTGGATGATCTGTCCATTGGTGTAAGTGGTGTTAAAGTCCCCCACTATTATTGTGTTACTGTCGATTTCCTCTTTTATAGCTGTTAGAAGTTGCCTTATGTGCTGAGGTGCTCCTAGGCTGGGTGCATATATATTTATAATTGCTATATCTTCTTCCTGGATTGATCCCTTGATCATTATGTAGTGTCCTTCCTTGTCTCTTCTAACATTCTTCATTTTAAAGTCTATTTTATCTGATATGAGTATTGCTACTCCAGCTTTCTTTTGATTTCCATTTGCATGGAATATCTTTTTCCATCCCCTCACTTTCAGTCTGTATGTGTCCCTAGGTCTGAAGTGGGTCTCTTGTAGACAGCATATATATGGGTCTTGTTTTTGTATCCATTCAGTGAGCCTGTGCCTTTTGGTTGGAGCATTTAATCCATTCACATTTAAGGTAATTATCAATATGTATGTTCCTGTTACCATTTTCTTAATTGCTTTGGGTTTGCTTTTGTAGGTCCTTTATTTCTCTTGTGTTTCCCACTTAGAGAAGTTACTTTAGCATTTGTTGTAGAGCTGGTTTGGTGGTGCTGAGTTCTCTTAGCTTTTGCTTGTATCTAAAGCTTTTGCTTTCTCCATCGAACCTGAATGAGATCCTTGCTGGGTAGAGTAATCTTGGTTGTAGGTTCTTCCCTTTCATGGCTTTAAATATGTCATGCCACTCCCTTATGGCTTGTAGAGTTTCTGCTGAGAAATCAGCTGTTAACCTTATGGGAGTTCCCTTGTATGTTATTTGTAGTTTTTCCCTTGCTGCTTTCAATAATTTTTCTCTGTCTTTAATTTTTGCCAATTTGATTACTATTTGTCTCAGTGTGTTTCTCCTTGGGTTTACCCTTTATGGGACTCTCTGCACTTCCTGGACCTGGATGGCTATTTCCTTTCCCATGTTAGGGAAGTTTTCGACTATAATCTCTTCAAATATTTTCTCGGGTCCTTTCTCTCTCTCTTCTCCTTCTGGGATCACTATAATGCGAATGTTGGTGCATTTAATATTGTCCCAGAGGTCTCTTAGGCTGTCTTCATTTCTGTTCATTCTTTTTTCTTTATTCTGTTCCACGGCAGTGAATTCCACCATTCTGTCTTCCAGGTTACTTATCCGTTCTTCTGCCTCAGTTATTCTGCTATTGATTCCTTGTAGTGTATTTTTCATTTCAAGTATTGTATTGTTCATCTCTGTTTGTTTTTTACTTCCACTAGGGCTTTGTTAAACATTTCTTGCATCTTCTCGATCTTTGCCTCCATTCTTTTTCTGAGGTCCTGGATCATCTTCACTATCATTATTCTGAATTCTTTTTCTGGAAGGTTTCCTATCTACACTGCATTTAGTTGTTTTTCTGGGGTTTATCTTTTTCCTTCAGCTGGTACATAGTCCTCTGCCTTTTCATCTTGTCTATCTTTCTGTGAATGTGGTTTTTGTTCCACAGATTGCAGGATTGTTGTTCTTCTTGCTTTTGCTGTCTGCCCTCTGGTGGATGAGGCTATCTAAGAGGCTTCTGCAAGTTTCCTGATGGGAGGGATTGGTGGTGGGTAGAGCTGGCTGTTGCTCTGGTGGGCAGAGCTCAGTAAAACTTTAATTCACCTGTCTGCTGATGTGTGGGGCTGTGTTCCCTCTCTGTTGGTTGTTTGGCCTGAGGCGACCCAATACTGGAGCCTACCCAGGCTCTTTAGTGGGGCTAATGGAGGACTCTGGGAGGGCTCATGCCAAGGAGTGCTTCCCAGAACTTCTGCTGCCAGTGTCCTTGTCCTCAAGGTGAGACACAGCCAACCCCCACCTCTGCAGGAGACCCTCCAACACTAGCAGGTAGGTCTCGTTCAATCTCCTATGTGGTCACTGCTCCTTCCCCTGGGTCCCGATGCACAGACTACTTTCTGTGTGCCCTCCAAGAGTGGAGCCTCTGTTTCCCCCAGTCCTGTCGAAGTCCTGCAATCAAATCCCGCTAGCCTTCAAAATCTGATTCTCTAGGAATTCCTCCTCCTGTTGCCGGACCCCCAGGTTGGGAAGCCTGACGTGGGGCTCAGAACCTTCACTCCAGTGGGTGGACTTCTGTGCTATAAATGTTCTCCAGTTTATGAGTCACCCACGCAGCGGTTATGGGATTTGATCTTATCATGATTGCGCCACTCCTACCATCTCACTGTGGCTTCTCCTTTGTCTTTGGATGTGGGTTATCTTTTTTGGTGAGTTCCAGTGTCTTCTTGTCGATTACTGTTCAGCAGTTAGTTGTGATTCCAGTGCTCTTGCAAGAGGGAGTTAGAGCATGTCCTTCTACTCTGCCATCTTGAACCAATCATCCCCTGATTGAATTTTGAGACTTCATCAGTCCTCTCAGTAACTGATAGAACAAACATGATGAAATCAGTAAGGATTTCTTCATGATGACCTGAACACTATTAAGCAACTTGATAATTATAGAACATTTCATCTAACAACAGCAGGATGCATGTTCTTCTCAAGTGTACATAGTTCATTCACCAAGATAAAACATATTCTGGGCCATAAAAAATTATAAGTTTAGAATAACAATCATACAGAGTATATTATCATACAATCATACAAAGTATATTATCTGACCATAATAGAATTAAATAGAAGCAGAAAGATACTAGGAAAAATCCCCTAATGTTTGGAATGAAACAAAACAAGTCTAAATAACTTATGGGTCAAAGCAGAATTCTTTAAAGAAATGTATTTTGAATAAGTGAAAATGAAAACAACATGTCAAAAATGGGTGGCAGGGCTTCCCTGGTGGCGCAGTAGTTAAGAATCTGCCTGCCAATGCAGGGGACACGGGTTCGAGCCCTGGTCCAGGAAGATCCCACATGCCGCGGAGCAACTAAGCCCATGCACCACAACTACTGAGCCTGCGCTCTAGAGCCCATGAGCCACAACTACTGAAGCCTGTGCCCCTAGAGCCCGTGCTCCACAACAAAAGAAGCCTGTGCACTGCAACAAAGAGTAGCCCTAGCTCATTGCAACTAAAGAAAGCCCACGCGCAGCAACGAAGATGCAACACAGCCAAAACTAAATAAATAAAATAAATTTATTAAAAAAAATGAGTGGCATATAATTTGCAGCAATGTGGATGGACCTAGAGAATAATATGCATAGTGAAATAAGTCAGACAGAGAAAGATAAATACTGTATGATATCACTTACATATGAAATCTAAAAAAAATACAAATAATGTATATGTAAAACAGACACAGACTCACAGATATAGAAAACAAACTTGTGGTTACCAAAGGGTAGTGGGGGAAAATAATTAAGAGGCATGAAATTAACAGATACAAACTACTATGTATAAAATAGATAAGCAACAATGATATATTGTAGAGCACTTGGAATTATAGCCATTATCTTGTAATAACCTATAATGGAATACAATCTGCAAAAATACTAAATCACTACACTGTATACCTGAAACTAATATAATATTGTAAATCAACTGTACTTCAATTTAAAAAATGGGTGGCATATAGCTAAAACAGTTCTTAGAGGGAAATTTATAGCATTAAATGCACATATTAGGAAAAAAGGTCTCAAATCAATAATCTAAGTTTATACCTTAAGAAATTAGAAAGGGAAATACAAAACAAAACCAAAGGAAGTAGAAAGAGTAGAGCAGAAATCAATGAAACTGAAAGCAGAAAAATAGAGAAAATCACTGAAAACAAAAGCTGGCTCTTTGAAAACATCAATATAATTGATAAACTTCTAGCCAGGCTGACTAAAGAAACAATACACCTAAATTATCAATAGCAGAAATGAAAGAGAAGACATCATTAGTAATCCAAGAGCCCTTAAAATGATAGTAAAGGAATACTACAAACAACTCTATGCTCATAAATTTGACAACTTCGATGAAATGAACCAATTCCTAAAGATCTACAAATTAGAAAACTCACCTCAAATCAAACAGATAACTTGAATTGTCCCATAACTATTAAGAAATTGAATTCACTGTTAAAAACCTTCTGAAAAAAATATTTCAGCCCAGATAATTTCATTGGCAAATTCTACAAACATTTGAAGAAGCAATAATACCAATTCTATATAATCGCTACTGGAAAGTAGAAGAAGATGGAACACTTTTCAATTTATTTTATAAGGCCAGCATTATGCTAACACCAAAACCCTATTTAGACAATACAAAAAGAAGAACATTACAACCCAGTATCCCTCATCAACATAAACGCAAAAATTCTTCATAAAACATTAGCAGATTGAAGCCAGCAATATACATAAAGAATAATATATTGTGACCAAATGGGATATGTTTCCGGGATGCATGAAGTACTTCAATATTTGAAAATCAATGTAATCCTACATATTAGCAATCTAGAGAATAAAAACTTCATTCAGTAAAAGCATTTAAGAAAATAAAATACTTATTCATAATAAAAACCTAATAAGCTAGAAATATAAAAGAAATTTCTATGTAAAAAAACCCAGGGAATCAACAAAACATCATGTATAACTAATAATTGAGACTACCAAGGCTGTACTCTAAGAGGATAACTGGGGCTTCCTTGGTGGCGCAGTGGTTAAGAATCTGCCTGCCAATGCAGGGGACACGGGTTCAAGCCCTGGTCCGGGAAGATTCCACATGCTGTGGAGCAACTAAGCCCATGCACCACAACTACTGAGACTGTGTGCCACAACTACTGAAGCCCGCGTGCCTAGAGCCCATGCTCCACAACAAGAGAAGCCACCACAATGAGAAGCCCGTGCACCACCATGAAGAGTAGCCCCCGCTCGCCATGACTAGAGAAAGCCCGCATGCAGCAAAGAAGACCCAACACAGCCAGAAACAAAATAAAATAAATTTATTACAAAAAGAGGATCACTGCAATGATCAGCTTAAATTAATTAATTAACTAATGCAAATCAGTAAATGGAAAAAGAGATAGAAAATATCAATTGTATTTTATATACTAGCAATGTGCAATTGAAAACTGAAACTAAGAAAGAAATATCATTAACAACAACTCCAACAAATAAAATCCTTTGGTATAAATCTACAAATTATGAGCAGATTTATATATTTTTAAGCATTTTTACCACAAAATGCTCATAAGAGAAATTAAAGAAAATGTAATTAAACGGAGACACATACTATTTTGTTGATTTGAAGATGCAACATAGTAAAGATGTCAATTCTACCCAAAATGATAGATACATTTGGTGTAATTCCAATAAAAATCATAGCAGAAATTTTTGTAAATACAGAAAAGCTAGTATTAAAATTTACATGGAATTGCAAAGCAACTATACTCCAATAAAAATTAATTTAAAAATTTACATAGAAAAACAAAGTAAGTTGAATAGCCAAAACATTTTTAAGTACAATAAATTAGGAAGAAACCCACTGAAGATTTTAAGACTTTTAATGACAAAGAGACAGTAATCAACACAGAGTGGTATAGATGGAAGGATATACACATAGTGTAAAAGAATAGTCAGGAAATAGAACCACACAAATATGGTCAAGTGATTTTTAACAAAGGAACAAAAGCAATTCAATGGAAAAAGGGTAGTCTTTTAAACAAATTGTATTCAAACAATTGGTAATCCATAAACAAAAGCATAAACCTTAAATGAAATTTCACATCTTACACAAAAATTAACACAAAATGGAGGAGATATCTAAATGTAAGCTTTAAGACTATAAATATTTTATAAGAAAATATAGGACAAAATCTTCCTTAGGCAAAATTATTCAACAATAAAATCTGTCTAACACACACACACACACACACACACACACACACACACACAAATTCTTAGAGATATGATGAAGAAAACACATTCCATAGAAGAGAAAAAGGATTAATTGTACTTCATCAAAATTAAAAATTTTTGAACTGTGAAAGACACTGTTAAGTGAATGAAAAGAAAAGCTCAGACTGGAAGAAATTTTGTAAATCACGTAGTAATCAAAAGACTTGTATCCCAAGAATATAAAGAAATCTGAAAAACTGAACAGTAAGTAAATAAGAGCCAAATTTAAACATGCACAAAGGACTTGAACAGATAGTTCACAAAAGAAGTTATACAAATAAGCATATGAAGAGATGTCCAACATCATGAGCCATTAGGGAAATGAAAACTAAAACCATGATGAAATATCACTACAAAGGAGAACTAATGTACAAATGAGTCAGTTTCTCTACATCCTTGTTCAGCTTTTGGTGTTGTCACTATTTTTATTTTAACCATTCTAATAGGTATAGTGATATCTGATTGTGGCTTTAATTTGCATGTCCCTAATGGCTCACAATTTTGAACATAATTTCATGTGCTTAACTGTCATCTGTATATCCTTTCCTGTAAGATGTATGTTCATGTCCTTTACCCATTTTCTAATAGGATTCTTTGTTTTTTAATAATGAATTTTGAGAGTTCTTATTTCAAGTACTAATCTTTTGTTGGATATGTGTTTTACAAATATTTTTGCCCAGTCTATAGCTTGTATTTTTTATCCTTTTAGTAAAGACTTTCACAGAACAAAAGTTTTTAATTTGGGTGAAGTCCAATTCTTCAGTATTTTCTCTCTTAAATTAGGCATTTGGTATCAAATGTAAGAACTCTTCACCCAGCCCTAGGTATGGAGGATTTCCCCATATTTTTTTTCCTAAAAGTCTAAAGTTTCATTTTTACATTTAAGTCCACAATCCATTTTGAGTAAATATTTTTAAAGATGTGAGGTTTGGGTCAAGGTTCACCTTTTTGTCTATGAATGTCCGACTGCTCCAACATCATTTTTTGAAAAAGTTATCCTTCCTCCATCAAATTTCTTTTGCTGCTTTCTCACAAATTAGCTGGGCATATTTATGTAGGTCTATTTCTTGATTCTCTCTTCTGTTTCATTGATCTATGTGTCTATCCCTCTTACATTATCACAGCTACGGTGACTAACTTAGCTATACAGTAGGCCTTAATATCAAGTAGAGTGATTCCTCCCACCTTTACTCTTCTTTTTCAATATTCATAACTGAGTTTTAAGCATTTTACTCTAACCCAGAGCCCGAACACATCAAGTGTACATCTATCTAAGTAAGTTCTCATCCCCAGTGATACTAATTTCAATCATGGGGGTAGAGAGAATGAGAGGATGAAAAAGCTTAATTTTATTTTAATTGTTACAAAGTTGGCATTATTTCCGCAGTATAGAATCTGCCACTCATATATATTAATACATTTAAGGCATTTTGAGACCATGTGAGTGACTCACTGGATGATTGTTTATTTATAGAAACAATCATTTCCACATAAACCTCTCTTTACATTATCTAACCTATGAATGCACTGAATAAACACATCTGAAAAAACATCAGTGCTTTAATTTATAACAGAAAAAGTCCTTCTGGAAGTAAATGCTTATAGAATGCTGAAATACAAATTAAGAAAATAGCATAAATGTATTAAAACGTGAAATATTTTCTTATCTATAAAAGATTTAAGCATCTCAAAATGAAAAGATAGAAGAACCAGATGTCCTCTTACCTCCTGCCCCTTACACTAACTACAGCTGATTATATCTTTACTTATGGATCTTTTCTCCTCTCTTGCCCTTCCTATCACCCATTTGCCATAAGGCTCATTTATATAAAATGCTGACCTATAAGAAAATCTACATGTTGGAGTGAAATATTTTTCTAGAATAATAATTTCAAGTAATTCAATTATGGGTCCTGTTACACCCTGAGGCAGCATCTTTTCTGCTGTCTCCATAATGCTAGATCTGTTTGGACTTACAGAGGAATTCTACAAAACTATACACAGAGTTCAGTATTATAATTGTTTAGTTCAAAACCAGCCTTAAATGTAGCCTCAATATAGCCTGTGCTTGAAATTTAATTTATAAAAACAAGAAAGAAGTACTATGTACTTAAATAGTTGCAATTTGGTTTCTTATGAAGAGTTTTTATGCTTTTCTGAGCATCGGCCAATATCAAAATAAATCACAAAGTAAACAAAGCAGTCACATTTTAACGTATTTTAATGTGCTTCACTCTAGCTTTAGCCTATTCCCGCCAAAATACTAATTTACAAAACAAAGGTGAGAATCAACTAAAATGTCAAAGAACATTTAAACGATACTATTCTTTGCATCAGTTCTATGTTGGAGATACAAGGTAAGCCCTATAAATGCTGGTTAATGCCCCATGCAATTGGGGAGCACCCTCAAGTGAAATATGATACTTTATTTGATGGCTATGTAGACCCAAGGCTTAAGTCCCTATAATCCCTGGATAATAGACAAACTGTTCTGTACACACATTTGCTCTTTTTTAAGAAAAACAGAATTGGAGTTAAACAACAGCATATCTATTGCCTTACGATTTCTACTGATGACATGTCACCAACATAAAGTATGTAAATAAAAGCCAACACAGAAAAACACCACAAAGAAGCATCTTAATCACTAAATTCAACTCTTCCAACAAAGGCTTAATTAAGAAAAATATTTAAGTCACCTATAGGCTGTCCCAGTACATTTCCTAGATGCTCACTACTTGAGTTAGCAGCTTGTGAAGTAAAATTGATACTTTTATTTTTGAAATCATTAATTTTCCCTTTGAACTCTACTCAAATTGCTTTATATACATGAAGTATACTCAGCTGATAAAACTGATAGTCTTTTCCCTGATGTTCTCTATTTTCTGTTAATAAGAGCCCTGAAATGGATGCACAATTCCAGACTCACTTACTGAACCCCCCCTCTACCCTTGCTTATAAATGTATCTTTTTAAAAATTCCTCTTCCTTTTGATAAGTCTTGATAGGTATTAGAGGTCTATAGTTTAAGATGGTATTACACTAAACAATCTATTTTTTAAATAGTTATATAATGCTTTCTTTATAAAATGAAAATATTAAGCAAATTTAAATGCCCAGTAGAAGGTACAAATGAGACGGTAAAAATTGGGCTATATAGTTGGAAGAAAGAGAAATATAGCAAAACCAGGTACTATTCGGGAAAGGGTTTATACATACGATTTTATCTAGAGTCAAAGAACCAAATCCTGCAAAATACTCAGTGATTTTTTAACATTTGAGCAAAACTCATCAATCCATATGCTCACGAGAAATGGGTTAGCTTCTACATATCAAAATAAGACAGAACAATAACCAAAATTTAATTATAAGTTATAATGCAATAAAAAGGCCAGACATTTTTAATAGCTACCTATTTCTATAAAAGCATATTTTACTAGTAAATGAGAGTCCCCTCAGTTGTGTTAAATACTTTATTCATCCATTTCACTTATTCAGTGAGCAATACAGCAAGTTAAATCTCTCCCACTCAACAACTTCCATCCTTCTTTTTCACCTTTAATGATGAATGTCACATTATATTTTAAAAAGTGAAAACATCCTCAAAGTGGACCAAAGACCTAAATATAGTAGCTAAAATTATAAAACTCTTAGAAGAAAACATAAAGAGAAAAGCTTCATGAATTACAATGAATTTAGTAGCAATTTCTTGTATAAGACACCAAAAGCACAGGTCACAAAACTAAAAATAGATAAACTAGACTGCATCAAAAGTAAAAACTGTGCATCAAAGGATACAATCAATAAAGTGAAACGGCAACCTATGGGATGGGAGAAAATATGTGCAAATCATATCTGATAAGGGGTTGATATCCAGAATATACAAAGAACTTCTACAACTCAACAACAAAAAAACAACAACCAGATTAAAAATGGACAAAGGACCTGAAGAGACATTTCTCCAAGGAAGACAGAAATGGCCAAGAAGCACATGAAAATACGCTCAACATCACTAATCAACACGCAAATGCAAATCAAAACCACAATGCGGGACTTCCCTGGTGGTCCAGTGGTTAAGACTCTGCGCTCCCAATGCAGGGGGCCGGGTTCCATCCCTGGTCAGAGAAGTAGATCCCACATGTCACAACTAAGAGCCTGCATGCTGCAACGAAGATCTCGCACAAAGCAACGAAGATCCCACAGGTGGCAATGAAGACCCAGTGCAGCCAAATAAATAATAAATAAATATTTTTTTAAAAAAACAGATACACATCACACCAACTAGGGTGACTACTATGAATGTGGAGAAATTGAAGTCCTTATGCACTGTTGGTGGCAATGTAAAATGGTACAGTTGCTATGGAAAAGTGTAGCAGTTCCTCAAGACATTAAAAATAGAATTACCATGTGATCCAGCAATTTCACTTGCAAGTACTCAAAAGAATTAAAAGCAGGGTCTCAAAGAGATACTTTACACCCAAATACTATTATTTTCGGTTGGTCTATTGTTTGTCCAACTGCTATTCCTTGCTCTGAGAGGCAGTGGCTAATACATTTGCCCTTAAATCTATTAAATGCCCCCCAAAGTAGCTGCCTCAACCTTCAGAGAGTTCTGAGTTAGGCAAAATAAGGGCAGGCCTTTTAGAGCTAGTCTTCAGGGAGCCACTAGGCTGGTCAAAATGAACAACCACAATTCTTTAAGAATGAGGTCACTTCTACTACCTCCAGCACTAAGAACTTGTACTTCGAATATGGACTGTTGTCTTCAAAGCTTCTTCCAATCTGGAGTGAAGGGGATGGGGACAAGGTAAGTTAAAATGCCACAAAGTTCTCTTACTGAGATTCAACTGTTTTTTTCCTTGATTAAGCATTTACCTGGTTGCTATAAACTTTTGATTGGTTTCCAGAATACCAATAAGGTTGATTCTGAGAGTATCTGCTAGTTTATTTGTGATTTTATGGAAATATGGATTTTGGGGATTCCCTGCTCTGCCGTGTTCATTGGAATTAAGCCTGATTACATCTAAACACATTTTCAAGACAAAAACTTTAACATAGCGTTTAATAGTTAAGACACGAAAAACAATTAATGGATGAAGTGCCACACTTTGATGTGGGTAAGAGACGCCCCATAACTTAGCAGAACTCACTCTACCAATTCCTCAGCTGCTCCCAGTTCCTAGAGGAAAGAATCTGTGGGGCCACAGGGAAAAAAACATCAGAAGCCTGTGCTTCCCCCTTCTAGATCATAATTTGTGTACCCAAGATCCCCAAATTCCCTGCCCAAATAGCCCCAAGCCACTTTCATGAGCCCACATGGGCCTCTTCTTCAGGTCTACTCTTCACCAGCCTTTCTCAGCCCACTAACCTTTCTCAAGCCCTAAAGAAAATTATTCATGTAACCATTTTCTCCACTCTCCCAAATACAGCACAAGGCTGATAGCATTTTAATGTTTTCATCTAATAGATGCCTTGGGGTTTAATTTAAAGCATTTAATGGTTTAATTATTTAAATAATTTAATGGTTTAATTCTCTCCTGGAACTCATTTTGAAGTGTTGTTCTAGAGGGTGGATCTTGCTATCTATGTGCCCACTATTAAGCCCAAGGGGTGGTCAAAGTAGGCCAGTGACAGGGACCATGGACAGAGCTTGTATACATAGGCTGGAGTGAAGCATACATTAGAGTGAGAGGCCCTTTCTGGTGCAAGACAGAGACAGGTATCTAAAGAGAAGGAGGCCAGCCAAGGTCTAGGAGCCAACTTTCCCAGTGCAATCATGTGCCAGTGTTGAAGTCGGAGGAGTTTGAGAATTCTAAACTTGAACCTGACCTTCCAGTTCATTATAAAGGCATATTTGTCAAAATGTGAGAATAGGACTTCATTTTATTTAACAGCTTAAATTTTTAAAATTTTATACATATGGCATGTAGATTTGTATTTGTACTCTTGGCTCAGTCTATACAAATGTTGACACAGGTCTGTATAGATAAAACAAACCAATTTAGTTATCTCTATAACATTGATGAGGTTCAAACTGGGTAAAGAACAATAGGTAGACACTGCCCAAGTAAGTTACACTTCATTATATTTATACAGTATACATAAATATTGTTAGATGAAGACCTGAAATTCGTCCATTTTCCCAAAAGTAATGTGTGCAATGCAAACTTTAGGGTACCAGCAACTTTCTAAAACGAAGAACGAAGACAACTCTGAATCAATATTACATCCCAGTTAACTGTAACACGGTGGAGAGATCCTTCCTAAAAACTAGTTTCTAGACCTAAATAAGCCTACTTGAAGGTAGTACATTTGCAGAAGTTATTTTTTACTATTATTGATCACAGTGACAACTAAAGTCCTTTCTAAGTGAAATGGTCCTGCCAACAGTTCCTACCACAAGGCCAGTCACAGACAATCATATTTTAGACCACATGACCCAGGCTTCCCATGCACATGACTATAGGTAATTATAGACAAGGAGGAAGCAAGGTAACTCAAAGACAATCAACCCATAGGCTGGCCAGTGGACTATGATGTGGCAAGCATGGAAAAGATAAATTATACCAATCAGACTGAGCAGATTTACTCTCATGAATTTGAACCAGGAAATAGCAAGAGATTAACTTAGGTAGCAATGAGAACAAAGCCAAGAGGCCATGATACAGAATGGCTACAAAGGTATGTTGGCCATGTGCAAGCCAATATGCATGCACCCCAATGTTCACTGCAGCACTATTTACAACAGCCAGGACATGGAAGCAACCTAAATGTTCATTGACAGAGGAATGGGTAAAGAAGATGTGGTACATATATGCAGTGGAATATTACTCAGCCACAAAATAGAATGAAATAATGCTATTTGCAGCAACAGGGATACACCTAGAGATTGTCATACTAAGTGAAGTAAGTCAGACAGAGAAAGACAAATATCATATGATATGGCTTATATGTGGAATCTAAAAAAAAAAAGGTACAAATGAACTTATTTACAAAACAGAAGTAGAGTCACAGACGTAGAAAACAAAATGTATGATTACCAGGGGGGAAAGTAGTGGGGGTGGGGGAGGGATAAATTGGGAGATTGGGATTGACATATACACACGACTATATATAAAAGATAACTAATAAGGACCTACTGTATAGCACAGGGAACTCTACTCAATATTCTGTAATGACTCACATGGGAAAAGAATCTAAAAAAGAGTGGACATATGTATATGTATAACTGATTCACTTTGCTGTACACCTGAAACTAACACAACACTGTAAATCAGCTATAATCCAATAAAAATTTTAAAAACAAAAATAAAGTTAAAAAAGAGGAAACAAAAAAGTATAAGGAAGAGAAAAAAGAGAACAAAATAAATATGTTATAGATAATATGGAAACTTGGAGCTCATGAACAAGCTATCCTCTTCTGACTACCTCACCACTGGAATACACTACAGTTCCATTCTACAATAACCACCCCACCCATATCAAGGGGTAGAGTGGATATCTATTTCTAAGAACCCAAACCATCCCTACTCTTTACTAAAATAGACAGACTGCTTCTCCAATAAAGATTCAAACAAATCATATTGCATTTATTCGTATGCTAACACATATATATGGAATTTAAGAAAAAAAATGTCATGAAGAACCTAGGAGTAAGACAGGAATAAAGACGCAGACCTACTGGAGAACGGACTTGAGGTTATGGGGAGGGGGAAGGGTGAGCTGTGACAGGGCGAGAGAGAGTCATGGACATATACACACTAACAAACGTAGCAAGGTAGACAGCTAGTGGGAAGCAGCCGCATGGCACAGGGATATTGGCTCGGTGCTTTGTGACAGCCTGGAGGGGTGGGATAGGGAGGGTGGGAGGGAGGGAGATGCAAGAGGGAAGAGATATGGGAACATATGTATATGTATAACTGATTCACTTTGTTATAAAGCAGAAACTAACACACCATTGTAAAGCAATTATACCCCAATAAAGATGTTAAAAAAATATTCATTTATTTTAAAGAAATTATAAATATTTTAACACATTTGGGTTTTTATAAAAGGCAGCTGCATAAGATACCATGTTTTATGCAATTCTATTTCATGAAAATTCAGATTTTCAGAGAAAAATGTGGAAATATTATTCCCTATAAATTAGATTTTCCTTTAAATGTCCCTAGGGACTTAAGAGAAATTTTCCAGAAATGTGCTTACTGAGAATAGCAAAGAAAGTGAACAGTGAAAAATCACTAATGTCTCAAAAACAACTCCACAGAATAGAAATCCAATAAGAATGGGAGGTTTAAAAATGCAAAATATTCAAAAGGAATTTTTAAAACTGTAAAATAGATGGTTGTGATCTAACAAATGAAATACACAAAAGAATCAATGGTTTGAAAGATATAATCATTCCCAATATCCCTATTAACATGCCATTCAATCTAAACCACATTTTAAAGTGGGTTTCGACTGTTTAACATGACAGGAAGTATACTTTTCTGCTTTCCAGGGTATCTATTTTAATATAAACTTTACACAGGCTTCTACAGACTCCTTGATCTTTTATGAATGAAGAGAGAAGTACAATGTGACTCATATTTTTAACATAATCAGCCATTTATGCTAGATTTCTTATAGCAAAGGTTGTATACGCCTTCCCTTTTGACATATATTACCAATTCACCAAAAATATATAAAATGCTGTTCACAAATGGCTCAAAAAACATTTTAAGTCATAATTAACTTGACAATAGGATCAATAATCTCAAATGTATAGATTCCAAAACCTTGAAAACCATTAAAACCAGAAAAAATCATCCTAACTTAAAAATTGATGTACAAGGTTGGTATTCCTTACTGTACTGGCCACTAATAACTGCAAATAGGCCTACTCAAATAATGAGTTTATCATGCCATTTACCTGCTGAAAAACCTATACATGCTCTAACTGGTATGTCATAAATCATATTACCGTGTAAATCCCATGAATTCAGCGATATATTTAACAGCTATATATTAACAGTTCCCAGCAAAAAGTGGGGAAAATAATAGGGGTTCCATAAATACAACTCCTTAGATTTTCCTATTTCAAGAAGGAGTTACAACCTTAAGCAAAATGTTCTTATTACTCCATGATGTGATCTCTCTAGTACAGGCCAAGCTTATTTATCTGGGGTCATCTAAATAATAATCACTTACTTCCACCTCCTGAGTTGACCCTCTCCATACCTGCAATTTTTTTGATATTGGGCTCAAAAATTGTCAAATAAGACATTTGTCAAAGATTATACCCTCCCTCCAATAAATCCTTATTCCTTTAGTCAGTAATCCCTCCATCAGCCTATCACATTTATTTAATATGATAGAGATAAAAATAATTACAGTAAATATTATTACAAAGATTCCTTAGTCTATAACACTATTGTTCTTTCTTTAGTACAATTCCTCACCTATTTACAGTGTTGTAATCTTTAAAATCAAAATTAATATTACAAACATAAAATATCTATCAATCGCAATGGAGTAAGACAAATATACCTGCACTATGAATGAATGAATAAATAGTGAATGAATATTAATAAATGAGCTTCATCATTCTCAGCAAGCCTACAGAAGTTGAAATCCAGATTAATGTATGCACTCCCATCTGACAACAAAACAAGGAAAACACCATAAAGACTATTCTGGGTAGAAAAATCTAAATAATGGAGTGACATACCATGCTCATGAATTGGAAGACTCAGCATAGTAAAGATGTCAATTCTCCCATATTTTTCTGTAGGTTTAATTCAGTTGCTATCAAAATTTGAGCAAGGGTTTATAGACACAGACAAACTAATTTAAAAATCCATATGAAAAGGCACAGGCCCTAGAATACCTAAAACAATCTTGGGAAAAAAGAATAAGTGAGAGGAATCAGTCATCCCAGTAAGGCTTACTATATAGCTATGGTAACCAAATAGTATGTTACTGGTGGAAGGCCACACAGATAAACAGAACAGAATAAAGAACGCAGAAGTACAACCACACAAATAACCCAAGTGATATTTTTTACAAAAGTAAAAAAGCACTTCAATGGAAAACTATAGCCTTTCCAACAAATGGTGCTGGGGCGATTAATTAAAAATGGATCACGGACATAAATTTAAAAAGTACAACTATAAACTTTTTAAACATCTTTATTGGCATATAATTGCTTAACAATGTTGTGTTACATTCAGCTGTATAACAAAATGAATCAGCTATACATATACATATATCCCAAAAATCTTGTGTCTCCCTCCCACCCTCCCTAACCCACTCCTCTAGGTGGTGACAAAGCACCGAGGTGATCTCCCTGTGCTATGCGGCTGCTTCCCACTAGCTATCTATTTTACATTTGGTAGTATATGTAAGTCCATGCCACTCTCTCACTTCATCCCAGTGTACCCTTCCCCGTCCCCATGTCCTCAAGTCCATTCTCTACGTCTGCATCTTTATTCCTGTCCTTCCCCTAGGTTCTTCAGAAACTTTCTTTTTTTTTTAGATTCCATATATATGTGTTGGCATATGGTATAAATTTCTCTCTTTCTGACTTACTTCACCCTATATGAGAGTCTCAATGTCCATCCAATTGACTAAAAATAACTCAATTTTCTTTCTTTTTATGCCTGAGTAAAATTCCATTGTATATATGGGCCACATCTTCTTTATCCATTCATCTGTCAATGGACACTTAGGTTGCTTCCATGTCCTAACTATTGTAAACAGAGCTGCAATGAACACTGTGGTACATGACTCTTTTTGAATTATGGTTTTCTCAGGGTATATGCCCAGTAGTGGGATTGCTGGGTCGTATGGTAGTTCTATTTTTAGTATTTTAAAGAACCTCCACACTGTTCTCAATAGGGGCTGTATCAATTTACATTCCCACCAACAGTACAAGAGGGTTCCCTTTTCTCCACACCATCTCCAGCATTTACTGTTTCTGGATTTTTGGATGATGGCCATTCTTACCAGTGTGAGGTGATACGTCACTGTGGTTTTGATTTGCATTTCTCTAATGATTAGTGATTTTGAGCATCCTTCCATGTGTTTGTTGGCAATCTATGCATCTTCTTTGGAGAAATGTCTATTTAGGTCTTCTGCCCATTTTTGGATTGGGTTGCTTGTTTTTTTGATATTGAGCTGCATGAGCTGCTTGTAAATTCTGGAGATTAATCCATTGTCAGTTGCTTCATTTGCAAATATTTTCTCCCATTCTGAGGGTTGTCTTTTCATCTTGTTTATGGTTTCCTTTGCTGTGAAAACCTTTTATGATTCATCAGGTCCCATTTATTTATATATGTTTTTATTTCCATTTCTCTAGGAGGTGGGTCAAAAATGATCTTGCTGTGATTTATGTCATAGAGTGTTCTGCCTATGTTTTACTCTAAGACTTTTATACTGTCTGGCCTACATTTAGGTCTTTAATCCATTTTGAGTTTATTTTTGTGTATGGTGTTAGGGAGTGTTCTAATTTTATTCTTTTACATGTAGCTGTCCAGTTCTCCCAGCACCACTTATTGAAGAGGCTGTCTTTTCTCCATTGTATATTCTTGCCTCCTTTATCAAAAATAAGGTGACCATATGTGTGTGGGTTTATCTCTGGGATTGTTATCCTGTTCCATTGATCAATATTTCTGTTTTTGTGCCAGTACCATAGTGGCTTCATTACTGTAGCTTTGTAGTATAGTCTGAAGTCAGGGAACATGATTCCTCGAGTTCCATTTTTCTTTCTCAAGATTGCTTTGGCTATTCGGGGTCTTTTGTGTTTCCAGACAAATTGTGAAATTTCTTTTTCTAATTCTGTGAAAAATGCCATTAGTAGTTTGATAGGGATTGCACTGAATCTGTAGATTGCTTTGGGTAGTAGAGTCATTTTCACAATGTTGATTCTTCCAATCCAAGAACATGGTATATATCTCTCCATCTGTTTGTACCATCTTTAATTTCTTTCATCAGTGTCTTACAGTTTTCTCCATACATGTATTTTTCTCTCCTTAGATATGTTTATTCCTAGGTATTTTATTCTTTTAGTTGCAATGGTAAATCGGAGTGTTTCCTTAATTTCTCTTTCAGACTTTTCATCATTCGTGTACAGGAATGCAGGAGATTTCTGTGCATTAATTTTCTATCCTGCTACTTTACCAAATTCATTGATTAGCTCTAGTAGTTTTCTGGTAGCATCTTTGGGATTCTCTATGTATAGTATCATGTCATCTGCAAACAGTGACAGTTTTACTCCTTCTTTTCCAATTTGGATTCCTTTTATTTCTTCTTCTTCTCAGATTGCTGTGGCTAAAACTTCCAAAACTATGTTGAATAAGAGTGGTGAGAGTGGGCAACCTTGCCTTGTTCCTGATCTTAGTGGAAATGGTTTCAGTTTTTCACCATTGCGAATGATGTTGGCTGTCAGTTTGTCATATATGGCCTTTACTACATTGAGGTAAGTCCCCTCGATGCCAACTTTCTGGAGAGTTTTTATCATAAATGGTGTTGAATTTTGTCAAAAGCTTTTTCTGAATGTATTGAGATTATCATATGGTTTTTATTGCTCAATTTGTTAATATGGTGTATCACAATGATTGATTTGCGTATATTGAAGAATCCTTCCTTTCCTGGGATAAACCCCACTTGGTCATGTTGTATGATCCTTTTAATATGCTGCTCTATTCTGTTTGCCAGTATTTTGTTGAGTATTTTTTCATCTATGTTCATCAGTGATATTGGCCTGTAGTTTTCTTTTATTGTGATATCTTTGTCTGGTTTTGGCATCAGGGTGATGGTGGCCTCGTAGGATGAGTTTGGGAGTGTTCCACCGTCTGTTATATTTTGGAAGAGTTTGAGAAGGATAGGTGTTAGCTCTTCTCTAAATGTTTGATAGAAGTTGCCTGTGAAGTCATCTGGTCCTGGGCTTTTTGTTTGTTGGAAGACTTTTAATCAACGTTTCGATTTCAGTGCTTGTGATTGGTCTGCTTGTATTTTCTATTCCTTCCTGGTTCAGTTTTGGAAGTTTGTGCAGTTCTAAGAATTTGTCCATATGTTCCAGGATGTCTATTTTATTGGCATATAGTTGCTTATAGTAATCTCTCATGATCCTTTGTATCTCTGCAGTGTCTGTTGTAACTTCTCCTTTTTCAGCTCTAATTTTACTGATTTGTGTCTTCTCCCTCTTTTTCTTGATGAGTCTGGCTAATGGTTTATCTTTTTTTTTTTAATCTCCTCAGAGAACCAGCTTTTAGTTTTACTGATCTTTGCTACTGTGCCCTTCATTTCTTTATCACTTATTTCTGATCTGGTCTTTATGATTTCTTTCCTTCTGCTAACTTTGGGGTTCTTTTGTTCTTCTTTCTCTAACTGCTTTAGGTGTGAGGTTAGGTTGTTTATTTGAGATGTTTCTTGAGGTAGGATTGTATTGCTATAAACCTCCCTCTTAGAGCTGCTTTTGCTGCATCCTGTAGATTTGGGGCCATCATGTTTTCATTGTCATTTGTTTCTAGGTATTTTTTGATTTCTCTTTGATTTCTTCAGTGATCTCTTGGTTATTTAGTAGTGTATTGTTTGGTCTCCTGTGTTTGTATTTTTTACAGTTTTTTTTTCCTGTAACTGACATCTAGTCTCATAGCAATGTGGCTGGAAAAGATACGTGATATGATTTCAATGTTCTTAAATCTACCAAGGCTTGATTTGTGTCCCATGATATGATCTATCCTGAAGAATGTTCCATAAGCACTTGAAAAGAAAATGTATTCTGTTGTTTTTGGATGGAATGTCCTATAAAGATCCATTAAGTCCATCTTCTTTAATGTATCATTTAAAAGCTTGTGTTTCCTTACTTATTTTCATTTTGGATGATCTGTCCATTGGTGAAAGTGGGGTGTTAAAGTCTCCTACTATGATTGTGTTACTGTTGATTTCCCCTTTTATTGCTGTTAGCATTTGCCTTATGTATTGAGGTGTGCCTATGTTGGATACATAAATATTTACATCTGTTATAACTTCTTCTTGGATTGATCCCTTGATCATTATGTAGTGTCCTTCTTTGTCTCTTCTAATAGTTTTTATTTTAAAGTCTATTCTGTCTCATATGAGAATTGCTACTCCAGCTTTCTTTTGATTTCCATTTGCATGGAATATCTTTTTCCATGCCTCACTTTCAGTCTGTATGTGTCCCTAGGTCTGAAGTGGGTCTCTTCCAGACAGCATATATATGGGTCTTATTTTTGTATCCATTCAGCTAGTCCATGTCTTTGGTTGGAGCATTTAATCCGTTTACATTTAAGGTAATTATCAATATGTATGTTCCTATTAGCATTTTCTTAATTGTCTTGGGTTTGTTTTTGAAGGTTTTTTCTTTCTCTTGTGTTTCCTGCCTAGAGAAATTCCTTTAGCATTTGTTGTAAAGCTGGCTTGGTGGTGCAGAATTCTCTTAGCTTTTGCTTGTCTGTAAAGGTTTTAATTTCTCCGTTGAGTGTGAATGAGATCCTTCCTGGGTAGAGTAATCTTGGTTATAGGTCTATCCCTTTCATCACTTTAAATATATCCTGCCACTCCCTTCTGGCTTGCAGAGTTTCTGCTGAAAGATCAGCTGTTAACCTTATAGGGATTCCCTTGTACATTATTTGTTGCTTTTCCCTTGCTGCTTCTAATATTTGTTCTTTGTATTTAATTTTAGATAGTTTGATTAATATGTGTCTTGGCATGTTTCTCCTTGGATTTATCCTGCATGGGGCTGTCTGTGCTTCCTGGACTTGATTAACTATTTCCTTTCCCATATTAGGGAAGTTTGCAACTATAATCTCTTCCAATATTTTCTCAGACCGTTTATTTTTCTCTTCTTCTTCTGGGACCCCTATATTTCAAATGTTAGTGCATTTAATGCTGTCCCAGAGGTCTCTGAAACTGTCCTCCATTCTTTTCATTCTTTTTTCTTCATTCTGCTCTGAGGTAGTTATTTCCACTATTTTATCTTCCAGGTCACTTATCCGTTCTTCTTGCTCAGTTATTCTGCTATTGATCCCTTCTAGAGAATTTTTAATTTCATTTATTTTGTTGTTCATCACTGTTTGTTTGCTCTTTAGTTCTTCTAGGTCCTTGTTAAACGTTTCTTGTATTTTCTCCATTCTATTTCCAAGATTTGGGATCATCTTTGCTATCATTACTCTGAATTCTTTTTCAGGTAGACTGCCTATTTCCTCTTCATTTGTTCGGTCTGGTGGGTTTTTACCTTGTTCCTTCATCTGCTGAGTATTTCTCTGTCTTCTCATTTTGCTTAACTTACTGTGTTTGAGGTCTTCTTTTTGCAGGCTGCAGGTTTGTACTTCCCATTGTTTTTGGTGTCTGCCCCCAGTGGGTGAGGTTGGTTCAGTGGGCTGTGTAGGCTTCCTGGTGGAGGGGACTGGTGCCTGTGTTCTGGTGGATAAGGCTGGATCTTGCCTGTCTGGTGGGCAGGACTGCATCTGGTGGTGTGCTTTGTGGTGTCTATGAACTTTTTATGATTTTAGGCAGCCTCTCTGCTAATGGGTGGAGTTGTATTCCTATCTTGCTAGTTGTTTGGCATCGGGGAGCTTGCTGGTAATTCAGTGGAGCTGGGTCTTAGTGTTGAGATGGAGATCTCTGAGAGAGCTCTCACCAATTGATATTATGTGGGGCTTGGAGGTCTCTGGTGGTCCAGTGTCCTGAACTCGGCTCTTCCACCTCGGAGGCTCTGGCCTGACACCCGGCCAGAGCACCAAGACCCTGTCATCCACATAGCTCAGAAGAAAAGGGAGGAAAAAGAGAGAAAGACAAAACAAAATAAAATAAAATAAAGTTATTAAAATAATAAATTTTTAAAAATGATTAAAAATGATTTAAAAAGTGAGAAAAAAAGGAAGAGAGCAACCAAACCAATAAACAAATGCACCAGTGATAACAAGTGCTATAAACGATACTAAGATAAACATAAAAATCAGAAACTAGTCAGTCACAGACAGCAAACCCCAAGTCTACAGTTGCTCGCAAAGTCCACTGCCTCAATTTTGGGTTGATGCATTATCTATTCAGGTATTCCACAGGTGTAGGGTACATCAAGTTGATTTGCAGAGATTTAATCCGCTGCTCCTGAGGCTGCACAGAGAAATTTCCCTTTATCTTTTTTGTTCAAACAGCTCCTGGGGTTCAGCTTTGGTTTTGGCCCTACCTCTGCATGAAGGTCGCCCTCCGGCAATTGTTCTTCACCCAGACAGGAGGGGGTTAAATGAGCGCCTGATTAGGGGGCTCTGGCTCACTCAGGGTGGGTGAGGGAGGGGTATGGAATGCAGGGCGAGCCTGCGGCAGCAGAGGCCAACATAATGTTGCAACAGCCTGAGGCATGCCTTGTGTTCTCTAGGGGAAGTTGTCCCTGAATCACGGGACCGTGGCACTGGCCAGCTGCACAGGCTCCCGGGAGGGAAGGTGTGGATAGTGACCTGTGCTTGCACACAGGATTCTTGGTGACTGCAGCAGCAGCCTTAGCGTTTCATGCCCATCTCTGGTGCCCGCGCTGATAGCCACGGCTCACGCCCATCTCTGAAGCTCATTTAGGCGGTGTTCTGCATCTCCTCTCCTCACACACCCTGAAACAATGATCTCTTGACTCTTAGACAGTTCCAAACTTTTTCCCAGACTCCCTCCCGGTCAGCTGTGGCGCACTAGCCCCCTTCAGTCTGTGTTCACGCAGCCAACCCCTGTCCTCTCCCTGGGATCTGACCTCCGAAGCCCAAGCCTCAGCTCCCAGCCCCCACCCGCCCTGGTGGGTGAGCAGACAAGCATCTCAGGCTGGTGAGTGCTGGTCAACACAGATCCTCTGTGTGGGAATCTCTCTGCTTTGCCCTCTGCACCCCTGTTGCTGCGCTCTCCTCTGTGGCTCCGAAGCTTCCCCACCCCCTGCCCACGCCCTGTCTCCTCCAGTGAAGGGGCTTCCTAGTGTGTGGAAAGTTTGCCTCCTTCACAGCTCCCTCCCAGAGGTGCAGGTCCTGTCCCTATTCTTTTGTCTGTTTTTTCTTTTTTCTTTTGCCCTATCCAGGTACGTGAGGACTTTCTTGCCTTTTGGGAAGTCTAAGGTCTTCTGCCAGAGTTCAGTAGGTGTTCTGCAGGAGTTGTTCCATATGTAGATATATTTTTGATATATTTCTGGGGAGGAAGGTGATCTCCACATCTTACTCCTCCGCCATCTTGAAGGTCCTCTCCTATAAAACTTTTAAGAAAAGTTTTAGTATCTAGGGCTAGGTGAAGAGTTCTTAGACTTGACACCAAAAGCACAATCCATAAAAGGAAATATTGATAAATTGGACTTCATCAAATTTTCAATCTTCTGCTCTGAAAAAGACCCTGTTTAGAGGACAAAAAGACAAGCTACAAACTGGGAGAAAATGTTTGCAAACCACACCCCTACCAAAGGACTAGAACTAGAATATATAAAGAATTCACAAAACTCAATAGTAAAAAGAACGAAGTCCAATTAGAAAAAGAGCAAAAGCCATTTCACTGAAGAGGATACAAAAATGGCGAACAAGCCCATCAAAAGATGATCAATATCATTAGCCATTAGGGAACTACCAATTGAAACCACCTTGAGATATCACTACACACCTGTAAAGAGTAGCAAAAATTTAAAAATAGTGATAACAATATATGTTTGTGAGGGTGAGGAGAAACTGGATCTCTCATTTACTTGGGATGAGAATGCTACCCTGTAAACAGTTAGGCACTATCTTATAAAAGTAAACATGCAACTACCATACACCCCAACAATTATACCCCTGGTCATTTATCCCAAAGAAATGAAAATTTATATTTACACAAAAACCTGTACAGTGATATTCAAAGTAGCTTTATTTATAATAGCCCAAAACTGCAATTAGCCCAGGCTTCCTTCAGTATATGAATGATTTAAAAAATCATTACACAGTACATACGTAAGATGGAATATTACTCAGAAATAAAAAGGAAATAACTACTGATAATCAGAACTTGGATGTAGCTCCAGCAAATTATGCTGGTCAGAAAAGCTAATCACAAAAAGATACATACTATACTCTTCCATTTGTATAACATTTTTTAAGGGACAAAATTTTAGAAATGGAAAAACAGATTACTGGTTGCCATGGGTTATGATAGTGAAGGTGGGAGTGTAAAGTGTATGTAATTATAAAAGGGCAATACAGGTATCTTTGCGATATTGGAGCTGCTCAGTATTTTTTTTAATATTTATTTGGCTGCACCGGGTCTTAGTTGCCACAGGCAGGATCTTTCGTTGTGGCATGTGGGATCTTTAGTTGCAGCACGCAGTACTTAGTTCATTGAACCTGGGCCCCCTGCACTGAGAGTGCAGAGTTTTACCCACCAGACCACCAGGGAAGTCCCGGAGCTATTCAGTATTTTAACTGTGGTGGGGGATACATGAATTTATATACCTGATGAAACTGTATAGTATTAAAACACAAATGAACACAAGTAAATGTGGTGAAATATGAATAGACTGGTGGATTGCATTAATATTAATATCTGGTTGTGATATTACATAACACAGATGTTACCATTGGGGGAAATAGGCAAAGAGTACAAGAGATCTCTCAGTACTACTTCTTAGAATTGAATGTGAATCTACAATTATTTCAATAAAAATTTATATAAAAAACGCAGCAATTTGAAAAGCTGTTCACTCTGCTATAGAACCTTCTAAATTACTTAATATTAGCAGTGATCAGAACTTTAATTGCACATTTCAAATTGCATAAATTGGGAATCTTAGTGAAATGAAACAACTAATATATCTCACCAAAATGTTCAGTCTACCCACTATTGCCCAATTAATACATAGAACTGTCTGTGGCTAGAAATAAAGTAGGACTTTGACAGAAAAAATGAAGAATGGCAAAGAAATATGTACAAAAAATCTACCTCTTCAATGCTATTATTAGAGGAGCATTCTGAGTAATTCTTTTTGACACAAAGTCAGTAATATTAGCAGAAAGCAAATCCAGGCAGCATTAGAATAAGATTTTACAAGAAAAACAAAATCAAACAATATGTGGAAAAGTGTTTTTAAAAATGAAACTCAAAACCTAAATATAAATGTGATCCAATTCAATTCAAGAAACAGTTTGTGAGTATGGGGTACATGCAAAACTCTTAAGCTAGTGCTAATGTGGAATACAAATTATATCCTCTAGAAGTACACAATCTAGTGAGAAAGGCAGACACACAAGTAACTAATGATGATACATGCAGACACTGATAAGTCGTATAAGAGAAGTGATCTAGTGTGCCATAGACAAAGCTGAGAACAATTTTGTTGTATGATGCAAAAGAGTCCAGAGCCATTTATGCATCATCAAACACACTGAAATATACACTGAACTTCTGGGGCTTCCCTGATGGTGCAGTGGATAAGAATCCACCTGTCAATGCAGGGGACACAGGTTCGAGCCCTGGTCCAGGAAGATCCCACATGCTGAAGAGCAACTAAGCCCGTACGCCACAACTACTGAGCCTGTGCTCTAGAGCCCGCGAGCCACAACTACTGAAGCCTGCGTACCTAGAGCCCGTGCTCCACAACAAGAGAAGCCACCGCAATGGGAAGCCCACGCACCTCAACGAAAAGTAGCCCCTGCTCACTGCAACTAAAGAAAGCCCACACACAGCAATGAAGACCCAATGCAGCCAAAAATTAATTAATTAATTTTTAAAATAAATAAATAAATATACACTGACATTTTAACCTTCCTGTAATGTGGCTTCATACACATACTTCAAATGAGAACATATCATAATTTTAAATAATTCTGTGTAAATTCTAACACATTGTTAAATTTCTAATTAAAGAATAATTTTATTTCTCTTGGAATATAAAAAACATTTTTAAAAAGTACAATCTATGTTAAGAAGTAACAAAATATTGAGTTAAATTTCTTATGAGTAATTTAAATCATTTCAAATTACTAGGGGATGTTAGTTCAGTTGTTGTCAACCATGATATATTAGCTGTATAATGAGTGAATTATAAAAAGCTAGTGAATTTTTTAAACACATAAAATGTTCCTGGCTTAGAGTTTATTTGACCTAAACATGCTCTTTGGAATCATCCTTGTTCTCTTGTGCAAAGGAACATGCCCATAGGTATATATTAAGGAGAAAAGACATTGTGCCCATGAATCCAGTAGCATCCCAACCATTATAAAAAGGAAATTATTTTTTATAAATATCAAATGGTCTTAAATATACGAAAAGATGACTCAACCTTACCCAGAAAATGCAAATTAAACCCACAATGAGATATAATTTTTCACGTATCATATTACGATATAATGTTTGATAGCACAATATGTTGGTGAGGGTTGGGGAAGCAAGCACTTTTATATCTACTGCTGGTATAAGTGTAAACTGGTACGTCTATGGAGGACGATTTGGCTATATCCATCAAAATGACAAAATGACAAAAGTACATACTATCCAACCCAGCAGTCCCATTTCTAGAAATTTATCCTACAGATAGTACATATCTGAAATGACCTATTACAAAGTTATTCATTGCAGAAGTGCAATACCAAAAGTCAGGAAACAATCTATATATTCCTCAGCAGGAGACTGGTTAAATAAATTATGGCATATTCATACAATCAAACACTACTGTGTAGCCATAGCTCTTTATGTACTAATATGGAATGATGTAAAGCAAAGTACATAAAAATGTGTAAAAATAAGGAAAAACAATAAAGTATGTTTATGTTTGTGAGTGCCCATGCTTTTTATGCATCAAATAGCTCTAGAACTAAAAACAAGAAATGTTAACACAGGTTGCTCTGGGAAGGAGAACTATGTAGCTGGACACAAAGAGTGCCCTTTCCTTGTATACTCTTTTATAACTACCAAAATTTGAACCACCTGAATGCAGTACCTAATCAAAAATAAACGTAAGAAAGAAAAAGAAAATCAATCCAGAGTAGCACAGCTCATCTTCAAGAAGCGATTATTACAGCTAATTTCTCCTGTCTAAAAAACACCTTGGGGCAGGGTAAGAACCAAAGGTACCAATTTATTTCAGTTACAAAATCAGTATTCAGGTTGATGTTTGTTTCATGGTATTTTGGTAAGTTTTCCCCACTGATGTTTCCTGATAAGCTATATGAGAGCTTCACCTTTGCAGATCCTCCAGATCCAAAAGAAAATACATCATCAGAGAATCATCATTTTGGAATAAATAAGTCAACATTTTGATAAATACAACACTGTGAGGGTCATTACTTTTGAATTAGTGTAAGTGAAATATACAATGTTGTTCAGTTTACCTAATTACCTTTCAGATCAGTTAACCCTCTTTTCTCTCTCTCTCTCTCTCCCTCCCTCTGTGTCACATACACACACACAGAGATTTTTTTTATAATTAAATATAGATAATTCTTTCTTTATGTGCCTTATGTACAATTCTAGTATTGCACTCATCATGCTATATTGTAACTTCTTTCTCAACAGAACTGTGAGCTCTTTGCGGTGTGAAGAGATTATGTACTACTCACCCTGGCATACACATTGCAATGTAAAAGTCTGACAACTGCCTAACTTCCTCCCCCAAACACTCTCTCATGTAATCATTATTTGCTAAATTCTGATAAATTTAAATCATAAGAAAGTAACATTGATAACATGTCCTTCCACATTTTTATTGTTTAGAAAACTTCGGGAAAGTCTATTTTAATCTTAGTCTATCTGAACATTTGCGCATAACACTATTTAGATTTGGCATATAGACCAAAATACATTGAAATGAAAATATTTTCCAAGGTGTCCTTTGAAAGCACAAATAAGAAATGTTCTTATACATGGTGTACTGGTTTGAATATTGTCCTCCCAAACTTCATGTTCATCAAGAACCTTAGAATGTAACCTAATTTGGAAGTAGGTTCTTTGCAGATGTAATCAAACTAAAGTTATGTCATACTGGATTAGGGTAGGCCCTAATCCAATGACTGATGTCTTTATGAGAAGAGACAAATTTGGACACAGAGACACACAAAGACACACATCATATCACCATGTGATGACAGAGGTAGAGACTGGAATGATGCATCTATAAGCCAAGGAATGCAAGTAATCACCAAAAGCTAGGAAGAGGAAAGGATGGATCCTATTCTAGAGCCTTCAGAAAAGAATGGCCCTGCTGACACCTTGGTTTCAGGCTTCTAATCTCCATAATTGTGAGAGACAATAATTTTCTGTTATTTTAAGCCACCCAGTTTGCAGTATTTTGTTAGAGCAGTGCTTGGAACCAAATATACATGGAAAATTAAATGTTCAATGCCAAGTAAAACGAAATAGTTAAATAATGTTAATAGTATTAGCTCATTTCTGAAAACATCCTAATATATTTCAGCCCAACTATAATGAGATAATCAACAGAGGGGTAACAATTATTTTCCACACTTCCCAATGTGAAGCTCTGTTAGCCAGTTTAGTCTCACAAATCCCAAATAAATCAAGTGTATTCCTAGATCCAGATTTTGTCCCAGCTGTCTATGAACCAGGAAGGGGCTTTCACCAGACATCAACTCTGCCAGCACTTTGATCTTCAACTTTCCAGCCTCCAGAACAGTGAAAAATAAATTTCTCACCCAGTCTATGGTATTTTGTTAGAGCAACCTGAACAGACTAAGCCAGTAATTCACTATATTAATAGAAAAAGGGAAAACATACTGTATAATCATCTCTGTAGATACAGAAGAAAACATTTAACAAAAATTCAGTAGCCAATTGTGATAAAAACACACCAAACTAAGAAATAAAGGTAACTTCCTTAATCCAATAAAGGACATCCCTTAAAACCTAGAGCTAACAAGAGTTTCACAGCAGTGGCACTATTGACATTTTGGCCTGAATGATTCCTTGTTGCACAGAGTAGGTAGGTGGGGGTCCTATGTATTGTAGGATGTTTAGCAGCATCTCTGGCCTCTATCTACTAGATGCCAATTAACAGCCCCCAATCATGACAACCAAGAACGTCTCCAGATGTTGCCAACTGTCCTCTGTGGCAGTTTCCCCACCCATTGAGAATCACTGAACTAACATCACATTTAATGGTAACAGACAGAATGCTTTCCCCCTAATAACAGAAACAAGGCAGGGATGACTGATCTCACCACTTTTCTCTCACTGTTTCTACTGAATATTGTACATTGGAGTTCAGTACCAAGAGAGCAAGGCAAAGAAAACAATAGATAGGCATAAAGAATGGAAAGGGAAAAGTAAAACTGTCCCCTTTCAAAGACATCATAATTGTACATACAGAACGTTCTTAGAATCTGTAAAAAGCTACTACTAGAATAAAACTGGTACACTGAAATGTATAAGACATTGCTAAGACAAATTAAAGAAGTCCTAAAAACTAAATATATTATAGACATGTGTAAGAGGACTCAATATCATTAATGTTAACTGAACTACAGATTAAATGCAATCCCAACCAAAATCCCAGGAGACTTTTCAGAAATTGACAAGCTGTTCCAAAATTTATATGGAAACACAATAATGTTAAAATACTTAAAACAAACTTGCACTGTCTGATTTCAAGGCTTGCTATAAAGCTACAGTAATCAAGACAGCATGGTATTGGCATATGGATAGACAAGTAGATCTACAAAATAAAGTCCAGAAATAGATTCACACATATATGGTCAATTGACTTGCAACAAAAAATGAAAACATAACTCAACAGGGAAAGGACTGTCTTTCCAAAAGAAAAAAAAAAACAGTGAAAGAACAACTGGATATTCATACTGAAAATTATGTTTGGACACCAGTGAAAATGGTGAAGCAGGATGCTCTAAACACTTGTCCCTCCATAGAAACATCAAAAAATCAAGCAGGAACTATCAGAAGCAAATTTTTTAGAACTCTGGAAAACAATCTAAGGTTTACAACAACCAAGCAAACGTTGAATCAAGAAAAACACAACTTTAGATGGTATAAAATGTCTGTGGTGTTTTTGCTTGCTCTGACCCAACTGCCTCCCCAGCTTAGTGGCAATCTTCAAAAGGGCAGCCACGTTCACATTGTGGAACACTTGTCCCTGGTTCCAGAGGGAATAGAGCAGATTTTTTTCACAAAGAATTGTTTGTCTGTCTAATCTCTATGGGGGCTACCTAAAAGGCTAATGCAGGGCACTTATCTTTGTTTCACCTAACTTAGAAAAGACTCAGGACAGAAGAACCATATGCATTGTGAGAAAACACTGTAAAGTGAATGAACAACCTACAGCTTCCTGGGGCAAAAGATTACAGGTGAGGAATATGGAGACAGTGCCAAACACCTGGGAGGAAAAGCAGGGAAGAGACTTTCCTTGGGAAAATTAGGGCACTGGAAAGTGCCCATATATACTAGGAAATTTTAAAAAGCAGGCCTATGCCCAGAGGAGAACCCATGCTCAAGAAAGACCTGAGTAAACCTTGAATTTTCACTCTAGCTGATCTCCAGGCACAGTGTAAGCAGGAAGTAAAGGCTAAAGCAGAGCTACACATGGCCTGGCTAAGTGTTGAAAGAGTGCTGCAACACACACACACACACACACACACACACACACACACACACACAGAGAGAGGTAGGTAGGAAGGGAGGAAGGGGGTGAGAGAGAGAGAGAGAGGAGATTTTCCTTCTCCTTCCCCTTGTTTCTTTAATCCTTTTCCCTCTCTTTCTTTATTGATTATTGGCATTCAAAGAAATACCTATCAAAACACTATCTAAACACAAGATAAAGGAACACAAATTTCAGTACCACACATAACAAGGGATATGGTCTCTGCTAAAATAGGTTTTAAAGTCACCAAACAGATAACTGCTGCCCTCAAACTCTGGCAAAGGGCAAGAATCGGATTTCCAGAGTTACTACAATAAAATATACAAACACCTTGTCTTAGTAATATTTCTTTGCATATGTCCCCTCAGGCAAGGAAAACAAAAGCAAAAATAAACAAATGGGACAACATCAAACTAAAAAGCTTTTGTACAGTAAAGGAAACTATCAACCAACCAAAAAGGCCACTTACTGAATGGGAGAAGATAATTGCAAAAAATATATCCAATAAGGGGTTAATATACAAAATATATAAAGAACTCATACAACTCAATAGCAAAAAAAAAATAAACAACCCAATTAAAAAATGGGCAGAGAACATAACATTGTAAATCACCTATACTCCAATAACTTTTTAAATTACATTTTAAAAAATTTTTTTAAAATGGGCAGGGCTTCCCTGGTGGCACAGTGGTCAAGAATCTGCCTGCTGATGCAGGGGACATGGGTTCATGCCCCAGTCCGGGAAGATTCCACATGCCGTGGAGCGGCTAGGCCCGTGAGCCATGGCCGCTGAGCCTGCGCATCCGGAGCCTGTGCTCCACAACGGGAGAGGCCACAACAGTGAGAGGCCCATGAACGCCCCCCACAAAAAAAATGGGCAGAGGATCTGAATAGACATTTTTCTAAAGAAGGCATACAGATTGCCAACAAGCACATGAAAAGATGCTCAACATCACTAATCATCAGGGAAATGCAAATCAAAACCACAATGAGATGTCACCTCACAACTGTCAGAATGGCTATTATCAAAAAGACAAGTGTTGGCAAGGATGTGGAGAAACGGAACCCTTGTGCACTGTTGGTGGGAATGTAAATTGGTGCAGCCACTATGGAAAACAGTATGAAAATTCCTCAAAAAAATAAAAATAGAACTACCATATGACCCAGCAATTCCACTCCTGGGTACTTACCCCAAGAAAACAAGAACATTACTTGGAAAAAAAATATGGTCCCCTATTTTTATTGCAGCATTATTTACAATAGCCAAGATATGGAAGCAACCTAGGTGCCCACTAACAGAGGAATGGAAAAAGAAGATGAATAGATAAAGAAGAGTATTACTCAGCCATAAAAAAGAATGAAATCTTGCTACTTGCAACAACATGGATGGACCTAGAGGGAGAAATAAGTCCAAGAAAGACAAATACTATATGATTTCACTTATATGTGGAATCTAAAAAACAAAACAAATGAGCAAACATCACAAAAGAAACAGTCATAAACAGAGAGAAAAAACAGGTGGTTGCCAGAGGGGAGGGGATGGGGGGAAGAAAGAAATAGGTGTGGGAGATTAAGAAGTACAAACTTCCACCGGCAAAATAAATGAGTCAAGGTATGAAATGTACAGTGTAGGGAATATAGTCAAAACCTATGTAATATCTTTGTATGGTAACATATTGTAACTAGACTTATCCTGGTGATCATTTCGTTTTGAAATGTATAGAAATACCAAAAGAACTAACACAGTGTTGGGACTTTGCTGGTGGTCCAGTGGTTAAGACTCAATTCTTCCACTCCAGGGGGAGCAGGTTCAATCCCTGGTCAGGGAATTAAGATCCAGCATGCCACATGGGGCAGCCAAAAAAAAAAAACTAAACTAAATAACATAAAATAAAAAATGAAAAGAACTAACATAGTGTTGTAGGTCAATTATACTTCAAAAACAAACAAACTCAGAGAAAAACAGATCAGCTTTGTGTTTACCATGGGTGGGAGGGGTGAGAGGAGAGGAAATTGGAGGAAGGCAGTCAAAAGGTACAAACTTCCAATTAGAAGACAAATAAGTACTAGGGATGTAATGTACAACATAATAAATATAATTAACACTGCTGTATGTCATATATGGAAGTTGTTAAAAGAGTAAATCCTAAGCGTTCTCATCACAAGGAAAAAAATATTTTTCTATTTCTTTAATTTTGTATCTATACAAAATGTGATGGTGGAGGTTCACTAAGTTTATTGTGATAATCATTTCATGATGTATGTAAATCAACTTATTATGCTACACACCTTCAACTTATACAGTACAGTATGCCAATTATTTCTCAATAAAAATGGAAGAAAAAATTCAAATTCCACTTTCAACCAAATATTATAAAGCATATAAAGAACAGGAAAGTATAGCCCATTCAAGAAATAAAATTGATAGAAATCATCATTAAGGAAGTATCGACTTTGTCCTTATTAGACAAAGACTTAAAACAACTATCTTAAATATGCTCAATGAGCAAAAGAAAACCATGGATGAGGAAATAAAGGAAACCAGAAAAAAAATGTGAACAAAAGGAAACTATCAACAAAGATATAGAAAAAATGAAAACGAACCAAACAGAAAATCTAAAGCCAAAAAGGATAATATTTGAAATGAAAACTTCACAAGAAGAGTTCAACATCAGATATCAGCAAGCAGAAGAAAGAATCAATGAAATTGAAGATAATTAAAATTATCCCGTTTGAGTGGCAGAAAGAAAAAGAATAGAGAAAAAAAAACAGAGCCTAAGGTACCTGTGGAATACCATAAAGCAGACCAACATAAACATTTTGGAAATACCAGAAGAGAGAGAAAAGCTGAGAAAGAATATTTGAAGAAATATTAGCTGAAAACTTCGCAAGTTTCAAAATACATGAATTAATATATTCAAGAACTTCAATTAACTCCAGGTAGGACAAACTCAAAGAGATCCAAGACATATTATAATCAAACTGTCAAAAGACAAAGACAAAGAGAGAATCTGGAAAAGCTGCAAGAGAGAAGCAACTCATCACAAAGAACGGATTTTCAATACATTAACAGCTGATTTTTCACCAGGAACTATGCAGCCCAGAAGGGAGTGGGATGACATATTTAAAGTACTGAAAGGAAAAAAAAACCCTGAAAAACAAGAATTCTTGGTTGTGGTTCTGGCTGCCTCTCTGAAGCGTTATCTCACCTGGTCGTCAAAGCAAACAGTGATGTGTGAAACGTAAGAACATCTGAATGAAGGCTTTGGCTCCAATCAGATGCATGCCTCAACCCAGCAGGCAGAGAGGTACTGGCATGTAAGTCATGTCATTTTTCTGCTCAAAACGCTACAAGAGCTCACCATTACCTTTAGAGAAAAGCCAAAGACTTGAGGAAACTTGCAGAAGCTGCTTAGATAGCCTCATCCACCAGAGGGCAGACAGCAGAAGCAAGAAGATCTACAATCCTGCAGCCTGTGGAACAAAAAACACATTCACAGAAAGATAGACAAGATGAAAAGGCAGAGGGCTACGTACCTGATGAAGGAACAAGATAAAACCTCAGAAAAACAACTAAATGAAGTGTAGATAGGAAATCTTCCAGAGAAAGAATTCAGAATAATGATAGTGAAGATGATCCAGGACCTCAGGAAAAGAATGGAGGCAACGATCAAAAAGATGCAAGAAATGTTCAACAAACACCTAGAAGAATTAAAGAACAAACACCTAGAAGAATTAAAGTACAAACGATCAGAGATGAACAATACAATACTTGAAATGAAAAATACACTACAAGGAATCAATAGCAGAATAACTGAGGCAGAAGAATGGATAAGTGACCTGGAAGACAGAATGGTGGAATTCACCGCCACGGAAAAGAATAAAGAAAAAAGAATGAAAAGAAATGAAGACAGCCTAAGAAACCTCTGGGACAACATTAAATGCAACAACATTCGCATTGTAGGGGTCCCAGAAGGAGAAGAGAGAAACGACCCAAGAATATTTTGAAGAGATTATAGTCAAAAACTTCCATAACATGGGAAAGAAAATAGCCTACCAAGTCCAGGAAGCGCAGAGAGTCCCAGGCAGGATAAACCCAAGGAGAAACACGCCAAGACACACAGTAATAAAACTGACAAAAATTAAAGACAAAGAAAAATTATTTAAAGCAACAAGGGAAAAATGACAAATAACATACAAGGGAACTCCCATAAGGTTAACAGCTGATTTCTCAGCAGAAACTCTACAAGCCAGAAGGGAGTGGTATGATATATTTAAAGTGATGAAAGGGAAGAATCTACAACCAAGATTACTCTACCCGACAACGATCTCATTCAGATTCGATGGAGAAATCAAAAGCTTTATATACAAGCAAAAGCTAAGAGAATTCAGCACCACAAAACCACCTCTACAACAAATGCTAAAGGAACCTCTCTAAGAGAGAAACACAAGAGAAGAAAAGGACCTACAAAAACAAACCCATAACAATTAAGAAAATGGTCATAGGAACATACATATCAATAATTACCTTAAACATGAATGGATTAAATGCTCCAACCAAAAGACACAGCCTTCCTGAATGTACACAAAAACAAGACCCATATATATGCTGTGTACAAGAGACCCACTTCAGACCTAGGGACACATACAGACTGAAAGTGAGGGGATGGAAAAAGATATTCCATGCAAATGGAAATCACAGAAAGCTGGAGTAGCAATACTCATATCAAATAAAATAGACTTTAAAATAAAGAATGTTACAAGAGACAAGGAAGGGCACTGCATAATGATCAAGGGAACAATCCAAGAAGAAGATATAACAATTATAAATATATATGCACCCAACATAGGAGCACCTCAATACCTAAGGCAACTGCTAACAGCAATAAAACAGGAAATTGACAGTAACACAATAATAGTGGGAGACTGTATCACCTCACTTACACCAATGGACAGATCATACAAACAGAAAATTAATAAGAAAAGACAAGCTTTAAATCACACAATAGCCCAGATAGATTTAATTGATATTTATAGGACATTCCATCCAAAAACAGCAGATTACACTTTCTTCTCAAGTGCACATGAAACATTCTCCAAAAGAGATGACATCTTGGGTCACAAATCAAGCCTCAGTAAAATTAAGAAAACTGAAATCATATCAAGCATCTTTTCTGACCACAACACTATGACATTAGAAATCAACTACGGGGAAAAAAACGTGAAAAACACAAACACATGGAGGCTAAACAATATGTTACTAAATAGCCATGAGATCACTGAAGAAATCAATGAGGAAATCAAAAAATACGTAGAGACAAATTACAATGAAAACACGACAATCCAAAACCTGTGGGATGCAGCAAAAGCAGTTCTAAGAGGGAAGTGTATAACTCTACAAGGCTACCTCAAGAAACAAGAAAAATCTCAAATAAACAATCTAAACTTACGCCTAATGGAAACAGAGAAAGAAAAACAAACAAAACCCAAAGTTAGTAGAGGGAAAGAAATCATAAAAATCAGAGCAGAAGTAAATGAAATAGAAACAAAGAAAAGAACAGCAACGATCAATAAAACTAAAAGCTCGTTCTTTGAGAAGATAAACAAAATTGAGAAACCATTAGCAAGACTCATCAAGAAAAAGAGGGAGAGGACTCAAATCAATAAAATTAAAAGTGAAACAGTAACAAGTGACACTGCAGAAATACAAAGGATCATAAGCGATTACTACAAGCAACTGTATGCCAGTAAAATGGACAACCAGGAAGAAACAGACAAATTCTTAGAAAGGTATAACCTTACAACACTGAGCAAGGAAGAAATAGAAAACATGGACAGACCAATCACAAGTAATGAGATTGAAACTGTGATTAAAAATCTTCCAACAAACAAAAGTCCAGGACCAGATGGCTTCACAGGTGAATTCTATCAAACATTCAGAGAAGAGCTAATACCCATCCTTCTCAAACTCTTCCAAAATACTGCAGAGGAAGGAACACTGTCAAACTCATTCTATGAGGCCACCATCACCCTGATACCAAAACCAGGCAAAGTTACTACAAAAATAGAAAATTACAGACCAATACCACTGATGAATATAGATGCAAAAATCCTCAACAAAATACTAGCAAACAGAATCCAACAACACATTAAAAGGATCATGCACAATGATCAAGTGGGATTTATCCCAGGGATGCAAGGATTCTTCAATATACACAAATCAATCAATGTGATACACCATATTAACAAACTGAAGAATAAAAACCATATGATCATCTCAATAGATGCAGAAAAAGCTTGTGACAAAATTCAACACCCATTTATGATAAAAACTCTCCAGAAAGTGGGCACAGACGGAACCTACCTCAATATAATAAAGGCCATATAAGACAAACCCACAGTAAACATCATTCTCAATGGTGAAAAACTGAAAGCATTTCCTCTAAGATCAGGAAACAGATAAGGATGTCCACTCTCACCACTATTATTCAACATAGTTTTGGAAGTCCTAGCCATGGCAATCAGAGAAGAAAAAGAAATAAAAGGAATACAAATTGGAAAAGAAGAAGTAAAACTGTCACTGTTTGCAGACAGCATGATACTATATAGAGAGAATCCTAAAAATGCCAGCAGAAAACTACTAGAGCTAATCAATGAATTTGATAAAGCTGCAGGATATAAAATTAATGCACAGAAATGTCTTGCATTCCTATACACTAATGATGAAATATCTGAAACAAAAATTAAGGAAACACTCCCATTTACCATTGCAACAAAAAGAATAAAATACCTAGGAATAAACCTACCTAGGGACACAGAAGACATGTATGCAGAAAACTATAAACACTGATGAAAAAAATTAAAGATGATACAAACAGATGAAGAGATATACCATATTCTTGGATTGGAAGAATCAGCATTGTGAAAATGACTATACTCCCCAAAGCAATCTACAGATTCAGTGCAATCCCTATCAAATTACCAATGACATTTTTTACAAGACTAGAACAAAAAATCTTAATATTTGTAGGAGACACAAAAGACCCCATATAACCAAAGCAGTCTTGAGGGAAAAATACGGAGCTGGAGGAAACAGACTCCCTGACTTCAGACTATACTACAAAGCTACCGTAAACAAGACAATACGGTACTGGCACAAAAACAGAAATATAGATCAATGGAACAGGATAGAAAGCCCAGAGATAAACCCATGCACCTATCATCAACTAGTCTATGACAAAGGAGGCAAGGATATACAATGGAGAAAAGACAGTCTCTTCAATAAGTGCTGCTCGGAGAACTGGACAGCTACCTGTAAAATAATGAAATTACAACACTCCCTAAAAGCATACACAAAAATAAACTCAAAATGGATTAGACACCTAAATGTAAGACTGGGCACTATAAAACTCTTAGAGGAAAACATGGAAGAACACTCTCTGACATCAATCACAGCAAGATCTTTTTTGATCCACCTCCTAGGGTAATGGAAATAAAAACAAAAATAAAATAAAAATGGGACCTAATAAAACTTAAAAGCTTTTGCACAGCAAAGGAAACCATAAACAAGATGAAAAGACAACTCTCAGAATGGTAGAAAACATTTGCAAATGAAACAACTGATAAAGGATTAATCTCCAAAATATACAAGCAGCTCATGCAGCTCAATATCATAAACAAACAACCCAATTAAAAAATGGGCAGAAGATCTAAACAGACATTTCTCTGAAGAAGATATACAGATTGCAAACCAATACATGAAAGGATGCTCAACATCACTAATCATTAGAGAAATGGAAATCAAAACTACAATGAGATATCACCTCACACCGGTTAGAATGGGCATCATCAGAAAATCTACAAACAACAAATGCTGGATGGGGCATGGAGAAAAGGGTATCCTCTTGCCCTATTGGTGGGAATGTAAATTGATACAGCCACTAGGGAGAACGTTATGGAGGTTCCTTAAAAAACTAAAAATAGAATTACCATATGACCCAGCAATCCCACTACTGAGCATATACCCAGAGAAAACCATAATTCAGAAAGACACATGCACCCCAATGTTCTTTGCAGCACTATTTACAACAGGCAGGTCATGGAAGCAACCTAAAAGCCCATTGACAGATGAATGGATAAAGAAGATGTGGTACATATATACAATGGAATATTACTCAACCATAAAAAGGAACGAATTTGGGCCATTTGTTGAGATGTGGATGGATCTAGAGACTGTCATACAGAGTGAAGTAAGTCAAAGAGAAAAACAAATATCGTATATTAACGCATATACATGGAACCTAGAAAAATGGTAAAGATGAACGGTTTGCAGGGCAGAAATTGAGACACAGATGCAGAGAACAAATGTATGGATACCAGTGGGGGAAAGTGGTGGGCAGGGGGTGGTGGTGTGATGAATTGGGAGATTGGGATTGACATATATACACTACTATGTATAAAACTGATAACTAATAAGAACCTGCTGTATTAAAAAAAAAGAAGCAGCAAGAATTCGTTACCTAGCAAAAAACGTTCAAAAATGGAGGTATATACACTACCAAACGTAAAATAGATAGCTAGTGGGAAGCAGCTTCATAGCACAGGGAGATCAGCTAGTTGGTTTGTGACCACCTAGAGGGGTGGGATAGGGAGGGTGGGAGGGAGGGAGACGCAAAAGGGAAGAGATATGGGAACATATGTATATGTATAACTGATTCACTTTGTTATAAAGCAGAAACTAATACAGCATTGTAAAGCAATTATACTCCAATAAAGATGTTAAAAAAATTTTTTTAAATAAAAATTTTTTAAAAATGGAGGTAAAATTAAAACATGCTTAGGGGCTTCTCTGGTGGCACAGTGTTTAAGAATCCACCCGTCAATGCATGGGACACAGGTTCGATCCCTGGTCCGGGAAGATCCCACCTGCTGCAGAGCAACTAATCCCATGTACCACAACTACTGAGCCTGTGCTCTAGAGCCCACAAGCCACAACTACTGAGCCCATGCGCCACAACTACTGAAGCCCGTGTGCCTAGAGCCTGTGCCCCAGAACAAGAGAAGCCACCACAATGAGAAGCCTGTGCACTGCAACGAAGAGTAGCCCCCGCTCGCTGCAACTAGAGAAAGCCCGTGTGCAGCAACAAAGATCCAACGCAGCCAAAAATAAATAAAAATAAATTAATTTAAAACAATTAAGACATGCTTAGATAAACAAAACCTGAGGGTTTTCATTGCTATGGCATTATAAGAAATGCTAAAGGGATTTAGGCAGGAAGGAAAGGACACTGGACAGTAACTCAGAGCCTTATGAAGAAATAAAGATCTCTAGTAAAGGTAACTACATGGGTAAATATAAAACCCAGTATGTCCTATATAACTTAACAGACAAATGCATAAAAAGATAACTAAAAATATATGTTAAAGTACACACAATATATAAATATGTAACATGTGAGAACAACAATTATGGTATCAATTCAAATCAGACTGTTATAAATTTAGGACAGTAATTTTAACCCCCATGGTAACCACCAAGAAAATATGTAAAAGAAATACATAAGGGAATTCCCTGGCAGTCCAGTGGTTAAGACTCCACTCTCTCACTCTCAAGGATCCCAGTTCAGTCCCTGGTCATGGAACTAAAATCCCACAAGCCATGCAGAGTGGCCAAAAACAAAAAAACCCAAAATAACAAAAACCATAAAATGAAATAAAAAAGAATCAAACTGGTACAATAAAATAAATAAATAAGGGACTTCCCTGGTGGTCCAGTGGTAAATAATCTGCTTTCCAATGCAGGGTACACGGGTTCAATCCCTGGTCAGGGAACTAAGATTACACCTGCCGCAGGTCAAATAAGCCCATGTGCCACAACTGCCGAGCCCACACACCGCAACTAGAGAGCCCACATGCCACAAACTACAGAGCCCACATGCTCTGGAGCCCTCGCCCCACAACTAGAGAGAGAAAATCCACACACCACAACTAGAAAGCAGCCTGCTTGCCACAACGAAGAACCCAGGCACTGCAAAAGATCCCACATGCCACAGCGAAGACCCTGCATGTGTCAACTAAGACCTGATGCAGACAAAAATAAAAAATAAATAAATAAGGAATTAAAAAATAAGTTGAACAAAAAAGAAGAGATTAGTGTAGAAAATGAGGGGCAAAAAGGGTGTAAGCACCCTAAAAGGGTGAAAACAAACAGCAAAATGACAGAGGTAAATCCTTTGTATTAATCCATTTACTTTAAATGCAAAGGATTAAATTCTCCAATCAAAAGGCAAAGACTGGCAGATGGATATGAAAACATGGATCCAATTATATGATCTCTATAAGAGACTCACTTTAAATCCAAAGAAACAAATAGTTTGAAAGTTCAAGTAAGGAAAAAAATATTCCATGCAAATAATGACCAAAAGAAAACTAGCTGCCTGGCTATAACAATATCAGACAAACTAGACGTTAAGTGAAAACCTGTTACAAGAGACAAACAAGGACTCTATATTTTTTTCAAGGGTAAATTCATCAATAATTTATAACAATTATAAACATACTCAGCAAACTGAGCCCCAAATATATGAAGTAAATATTGACAGAATTGAAGAGAGAATTAGACAGTTGTACAATAATAGTTTGAGATTTCAATAACCATCTTACAGTAGTAGACAGAATATCCAGACAGAACATTAATAAGAAAATAGGGGTCTTGAACAGCACCATAAACTTATATCTAAAAGACATAAATATATAACCCTCTACTCAAGAGCAGAAAACACATTCTTCTCAAGTGCATGTGGAACATTATCTACGAGAGAACATATGTTAAACCAAAAAACCAATCTCAATAAATAAAAAAAGACTGAAATCATACAAGGGATCTTCTCCAACCACAATGGAATAAAGATAGAAATCAATAAAAGGAGAAAAACTAGAAAAATCACAAATATGTGGATGTTAAACAATTCATTCCTAAACAACCAATACATCAAAGAAGAAATCACAAAGGAAATTAGAAAACATAGAAGGATAAAAGTGAAAACGCAACATACCAAAACTTATGAGATGCAGTAAAGGGAGTGGTCACAGGAAAATATATAGCAGTAAATACCTACATTAAAAAGAAGGAAAGATCTCAAATCAATAACTTAACTTTGCACCTTAGAAAAACTAGAAAAAGAAAATCAAACCAAAGGCAAAGTTATCAGAAGGAATTAAATTATAATGATTAGAGTGGAGATAAATGATATAGAGAATAGAAAAATAGAGAAAAATCAATGAAACCAAAAATTGGTTCTTTGAAAAGATCAACAAAATCGACCAACCTTTATCTAGACTGAAAAAATAGAGATGTAAATAACTGAAATAAATAATGAAAGTTGTGACATTACTACCAACCTTACAGAAATAAAAAGGATTATAAGAGATTATGAATACTTATATATCAAAAAAGTAGACAACCTAGATGAAATGGACAAATTAGACACACAAATTACCAAAAGTAACTCAAGAAGAAATAGAGAATCTGAGAAGGCTTATAACAAGTAAAGACATCGAATCAATAATCAAAAACCTCACAACAAAGTAAAGTCCACAATCAGATACCTTCATTGGTGAATTTTACCAAATATTTAAAGAAAAATTAACACTAATTCTTCTCAAAATCTTCCAAAAAATAAAAAGAGGAGGTAACACACCCTAACTAATTCTATGAAGCCAGTATTATCCTGATACCAAAACCAGACAAAGACACTAAAGAAAATCATAGACCAATATCCTCTATAAAAATAGTTGCAAAATATCTCAACAAAATGCTAGCAAACCAAATCCAATAGCTGACTAAAAAGGATTATGCACCATGATCAGGTAAAATTTATTCCAGAAACTCAAGAATGGTTAAATATAAGAAAATCAATCAATATAATATGCCACATTAATAGAACAAAGGGAAGAAAACGCATGATCACCTCAATTGATACAGAAAAAGCATTTGACAAAATTCAGCACATTTTCATGATCAATGCACTCAGAAACTAGGAACAGAAGGAAACTTTCTCAATATGATAAAAAGTATTTATGAAAAACCCACAGCTAACTCAATACTCAATGGTGAAAGACTGAAAGGTTTTCCTCAAAGATCAGGAACAAGACAAGGATACTTGCTTTCACCACTTCTATTCAACATAGTCTGGAAGTCTTGGCCAAAGTTAATTAGGTAAGGAAAAAAAATAAAAGGCATCCAAATTGGAAAGGAAGAAGTAAAACTATGTCTGTTTCATACATACATACAGAAGTCTTAAAGTATCCACAAATGGGGATTTCCCTGGTGATCCAGTGGCTAAGACTCCGCACTCCCAATGCAGGGTACCTGGGTTCCATCCCTGGTCAGGGAATTAGATCCCATGTGCCACAACTAAGAGTTCGCATGCCACAACTAAAGATCCTACATGCCGCAAGTAAAAGATCCCACGTGCCGCAAGTAAAAGATCCCATGTGCCACAACTAAGACACGACGCAGCCAAGTAAATGAATATTTACAGTATCCACAAATGAAATACCAGAGCTAATAAACAAATTCTGCAAAGTGTTAGGTTACAAGATCAACACACGAAAATCAATTTTGTTTCTATACAACCACAATGAACAATCTGAAAAGGAAATTAAGAAAACAATTTCATTTACAATATCATCCAAAAGAATAAAATACCTAGAAATAAATTTAACCAATCCCACTACTGGGCATATACCCAGAGAAAACCATAATTCAAAAAGACACATGCATCCCAATATTCATTGCAGCATTATTTACAATAGCTAGGACATGGAAGCAACCTAAATGTCCATCAACAGAGGAGTGGATAAAGAAGATGTGGAACATATATACAATGGAATATTACTCAGCCATTAAAAGGAACAAAATTGGGTCATTTGTAGAGACGTGGATGGACCTAGAGATTGTCATACAGAGTGAAGTAAGTCAGAAAGAGAAAAACAAATATCGTATATTAACGCATATATGTGGAATCTAGAAAAATGGTACAGATGAACTTATTTACAAAGCAGAACTAGAGACACAGATGTAGAGAACAAACGTATGGACACCATGAGGGGAAAGGGGGGGGGGTGGGAAGAACTGGGAGATTGGGATTGACATATATACACTAATATGTATAAAATAGATAACTAATGAGAACTTGCTATATAGCACAGGGAACTCCACTTCGCTGTACAGTAGAAACTAACACAACACTGTAAAACAACTATACCCCAATAAAAAAAACTTTTTAAAAACTTAACCAAGTGAAAAACATGTACATCGAAAACCAGAAAAAATTGATGAAAGAAATTAAAGAAGACAAAAAGAAATGGAAAGACATCTTTTGCTCTTGGATTGGAAAACAACAATATTAAGATGGTAATACCACCCAAAGCAACCTATAGATTCAATGAAATCCCTATCAGAATTCCAACGGCCTTTGAGCAGAAATGGAAAAGCCAATCCTCAAATTCATATGGAATTGCAAGGGGCCCAAAGTAGCCTACATAATCGGAAAAAAAAAAAAAAGAGAAAGAAAGTTGGAGGACATACACTGCCTGATTTCAAAACTTACTACAAAACTATAGTCATCAAAACTGTGGTACTGGCATAAAGATAAAGAAATAGTCCATGGAATAGAATTAAGTGTCCAGCAATGAACCCATATGGTGAATTGATTTTTGAGAAGGGTGCCTAGACCATTTAATGGGAAAGGATAGCCTCTTCAACAAATAGTGCTGGGACAACTGGATATCTACACACAAAAGAATAAAGTTGGCCCTCTACCTCATGTCATTTACAAAAACTAATTCAAAATGGATCAATGACCTAAATATAAAATCTAAAACCATAGAACTCTTATAAGAAAACAAAGGAGTAAATCCTCACGACCTTGGATTTGGCAATGGAGTCTCACATATGACATCAAAATTATGAGTAACAAAACAAAACATAAAGATAAATTGGAGTTCATGAAAAAAAATTTAAACGGTGCATAAACTAATATTATTAAGAAAGTAAGAAGACAATTCACAGAATGGGAGAAAATATTTGAAGTCATGTATTTGTCTAGTATTCAGAATATATACAGAACAGAACTCTTACAACCCAACAACAGAAAGACAAACAGCCCGATTAAAAAATAGGCAAAGGCCTTAAATAGACATTTTTCCAAAGATACACAAATGGCAAACAAGCACATGAAAAGATGCTCAACATCATTAGTCAGTAAGAAAATGCAAATCAAAACCACAATGAAGAATTACTTCATTAACAAACTAGAATGGTAATAATAATAATAATAAAACAGAAAATAACAAGTGTTGAAAGGGTATGGAGAAATTGGAATGCCAGTACACTGCTGGTGGGAAAACAATTTGACAGTTCCTCAAAAACTTAAAGATAGAATTACCACATGGCCAGTAATGCTACTCTTAGGTATATACCCCAAAGTATTGAAAACAGGTACTCAAACAAATACATGTACACACATGTTCATAGCAGCATTATTCACAAATGCCAAAACGTAAACTGCCCAAATGTCCATCAATGGATGAGTGGATAAACAAAATGTATGATTCCGTTTGTATGAAATATCCATAATAGGTAAATCCAGAGACAGAATACAGATTGGTGGTTTCCAGGGGCTGGAGGGAGGTGGAAATGGGAAGGAACTGCTTATTGGGTACAAGGTTTTATTTTGGAGTAATAAAAATGTTTGGAACTAGATAGGGGTGGTGACTGCACAACATGGTGAATGTACTAAATACCACTGAATTGTTCACTCAGCAATAATTAAAAAGATCCTATACATTGCTGGTAGGAATGTAAAACAGTAAAATCATCGTGACAAATATTTGTGTGGTTTCTTGTAAAGTTAAATACATTATATACTCCATTCCTTTGTATTTACCTAAGAGAAATGAAAATTTTGTGTACAAGATGACTGTACACCAGTGTTCACAGCAAAAGATAGCAGATCAGTGGTTTCCAGGGTACAGGGACAGGGCAAGATTTCACTGGGAAGGACACAAGTGAACTTTTTGGAGTGATTAAACTATTCACTATCTTGATTGTTGAGGGTGTATACATTTGTCAAAACTCACTAAACTGTGCACTTAAAATGAATGCAGTTTACTGTATGTAAACTATACTTCAATAAAGTTGACTTTTAAAAAATAGAAGGGAGGGAGCCTGAATTGGGACTTGGACCTCTTTGTAAGATTTCCACAGGCAACTCCCATGAGGGACGCTTCACTGAGGTCCCTGTTTGCGCCAAGGAATGCGGAGGCAAAACATTGTTGGAATAGCTAAGTTATTCACTTGTTCCCGTAAATTTACTAAATGGTATGTTGTATTTCCTAAAATATTTAAAGTATTTATTTAAATTTCCTTTAGGTGAGAAGGAACCCCCTGAAATTAGTTTAGGAATAACAAATTTACATATATGTAACATACATGCATACAGACATGCATATCTATACTACAACTATCTAAATATTTAGTTTCAACCAAATACATAATTTAATAATTAAGAACCTTAGGAAGCTTCCTAGGAAATTAAAGTGAGCTAAGTAGTTTTAATAGTTTTTCTCTATGGATGCAGATAAACCTGCTTTCTTATTTACACGCTAGTTTTAATTTTGTCTTTACAACTACTCCCACTTCCCCATTTTCCTGTCTCTTTCGGACCATTTCATCTCTAGTCAGACAACACTACTTATGAAATTATATCTGTTTTTAATATATCAAATACTGGTATAGGCATACTTAACTGACATAATGTCTAGCCAACACCTCTAGAAATAAACTAAAATAGTGTTTCTAAGTCATTTTTCCACTTCATGGTAAAGACCAGAGATGAAGAAAGCTAATCAAGAAGGAAAACAAATTACTATGCCTAAGAAAGGCAACTAGATTTCAGTAAGTTATATTGAGACAGACTACAGATCCTGCAGGAGAATCACTGTTATCATTTGTTGAACACTTACTATATGCTAGGCATTAAGGCACTTTAGGTCAATAATATTAGCCAAGTTAGTAGGTGGAAGAGTCATGACTTAAACCAAGCGTGATGTCAATGTCCATGCTTTAAACTAAACCATTACATTATACTACCACAGTAACTTTAGAACTAGCCATTGCAGGGGTTTTGCACTGCCACAAAAAAAGAGAGGAATCTGTCCTACCTACTGCAAAACACCAAAGTACTACAGCTATCCACCATTCTAATTCCTGACCCTTTGCTATTCAGGATAAACTCTCTGAGCAGTCGCTCTCTACCCCAGTTCTATTGAATAACCTAACTTCCAAATCCTGCTCTGTCCAATAATTTGCTGTGATAAAGTGCAACAGTAAAGCAACAGTGTGGAGAAGATGAATGTACCTCCCACACTACATGCTGACTACCTCTTAAAGAAATGACTAAGAAATGTGCAGAATCCTAAAATAAGATGGGTACAACATGCCTAATGGGATGCCACTCTCACTTTTCCCAGCTGCATTCACTTACACCATCTTCTAGACAGATTCAGAAAGTGTACATCCTCTCATCAGTATAAACCCTAAAAGTATATCTCACTACCACAACACCCTATCTTGGCTATGAAGTCAACTCTCAGACACTCACTGAGACTGACACAATTTTTTCTTCAGGGAAATTATAAAATGGGGTGGGGATTAGAACAGCAACAGGTAATATTATCCAATTATTTTCAACCAATACTGGGAAACAGCATAAACAGCCTTAATAAATCATTAGTTAAAATGATTTATTAAGGCTTTGGAATAAATTATAGAACTTGTAAGTAATTAAAAACTAAGATACCTTCTTGAAGTGTTTATTAGAGAGTTACTACATATTTTACAAATCCTGAATATTCCTAATTCAACCAGAAAACACTCAACTAAAATGTAAGGTTTAAAAGTCTTCCTTTTGGGGCTTCCCTGGTGGCGCAGTGGTTAAGAATCTGCCTGCCAATGCACGGGACACGGGTTCGATCCCTGGCCCGGTAAGATCCCACATGCTGTGGATCAACTAAGCCCATGTGCCACAACTACTGAGCCTGTGCTCTAGAGCCCGTGAGCCACAACTACTGAGTCTGCGTTCCACAACTACTAAAGCCCGCACACCTAGAGCCTCTGCTCTGCAACAAGAGAAGCCACCTCAATGAGAAGCCCGTGCACTGCAACAAAGAGTAGCCCCCGCTCGCCACAACTAGAGAAAAGCCCGCGTGCAGCAACGAAGACTCAATGCAGTCAAAAATAAATAAAATAAAATTATTTAAAAAATAAAAAAGTCTTCCTTTTAAGAGGGAATTTCTATTTTATCACAAATTTTGTGTGAATTTATCTAAATATTTTGGATACATTTACAAGACCTTAAAATAAAATCACAGGTTTCATACATACATTACATATTTTGCTCCAAATATAAGTGAAAAAGTTGAATCCAGCATTCAATATCACTCTTTTTAGTGTTGGTAAAGTAAAAAGTGGGAAGGTGTAAATAGTGAGGGGAAAAGATGAGAATACATGTTACACTTTACATGAAAGAGTACATACAAATTAAAGATATTTCCTCTCCATAGTGTTCAATGACAGAATTACTACTGGCATTAGATTATTCTGGCAGCCTCTGGAATTTTTTACTTAAAAAAAAAAAAATCACCGAAGTTCTTTTAAAAAAAAGACAGGTAAAGGAAAACTCTAAAACTGACCCGAAATGTTTATTAAAATAATAAAATCCTGTTTTAGTTTTTCATTAATTCACCTAGCCTCTTTTCCTTTAACAGGAATAGCGGCATAAAAATGGCTAAACCCTAAAATGTGTTGTTAAATTGTTTAAATCCAAAAAAAGTTGAAATATACAGCCGTCAACTAGTATGCAATATTTTAAAAACATGTTTATTGCAAAAATAATAAACATTTACTATAGATAACTGAGAAAATAGACAAGGAAAAAAAAATAAGGACCCATAATCTATCATCCTCTGAATCTTTTTTCTCCATTTAATTTTGAATAAACATTTATCATAGAGAAGTTCTTTGTTAATATAAAAATTTCATGTTTAAACTGATATTGCATTCTTAAAGACAATGGTATGGAAAGGAGATGAAACTTTACACCCTAGAGTATTCTACCCAAAATGAACCAAGTTAATGTTCCTATGAGTATACATTTCCATTAACTGTGATTTATGAAAACCTATGTCTATATACTTTTCTCCTATAATAATTTATGATTTTATTAACATTTAAACCCAATAAAAATCTTTACAGAATTTTTAAGTACCATGAAGAATACAGATGAAAAAGTAGACATGTAAGCAGAAGTAAGAAAAATATTATAACCTGAAATAATTTAATCGCTCTTGCCTATGAATATTTTCAGTTTTTCAAAATAAATTAGGACCTGATTTTAAAACAAAGCCTGAGTAACAAAATGTTTATAATGTCTCATGGAAATCAGAAAGACCTGATTTTGAACTCACCTGTGTTTTTTAGCATATTGTCAACTTCAAATTATAACGATTTAACCATTTGAAGAAAAAAGATATTTCTCTTTCCCTATCTGGGTATAATGGAGTGCAGAAAAAATGAGAATATGGGTGTGAAAATCTACTAGGATACATATAAGTTTGTAAGCTCATGTTTTAAATATAATGGTTGTCAATCTGCAAATTCAAATGTGTCATTCAAATTAGTTAGCAAAACAAACCTAAGCCCCTGAAGATGAACCTCTTTTTCCGCCTCTAAAAAAGGTGACCTTTCTCAGTTTAATCTCATTTGTTACTTTACAACATTAGTCTGTGTTTTTTTCCATTATACGGTATACACAAATGAAGGCATGAAGGCTATGATAAGGTCTAATAAGCTTGTGCTATAACAAAAAAAAGTCTTTACTGCAACTGTGGAGAAAAATGAAATGCCTAAATAAGCTGTAAAAGATAAACAGCAAGTAGAATTGAGAGAAGAGCTAAGGATGCATTTATTCACTATGAACCAAATTACTATAAATTGAGTACATTCACTCCAAGGTATATTCACTCCAAAATTTTTTAAATTAGAAACCCAGGAACTCAACTGACCATAAGAACTAGAAGAAAAAAGATATCATTTTTCTTCCTCCAAAATGTATTTAGTACCTTTAAGGAGTGAGGAAAATGGGAAGGGGGAAATCTAGAGAGATGAATCTTGCCAGATAGTGGAAACTTTCAACATACCCACATCTGAAAAAAATGTATAGCTTATTTCAAAAATCACAACATAAAAGGAATTGACTCCTTCATTTTGAAACAAAACAATGAAAATTAACATGACCTTAAAGCTAGGGAAAATTGGCTCATTTATAGTCAGCTAGGAAAACTACTCAGAAGGGATACTAAAGCTTAAATAAATGCTTCACATTTCAGAAGGCTTCCTGAAACTAAATTAAATCATAGTAACTCAAAATGGATAGGGCCATTTCCTACAGGGTCGTCGTTCAAACATTTCTCCTACGAAGTTAAGTCAAAATAAAGGAAAGTTAGAAAAAGTGTCTTCCTCATCCCAAAATAAACTGAACTGTATTTTTTTCTAAAATATTTTTATCAGTTACCCAGTCTTAGTCCTATAGTTTAATTCTTTGTTTCATACATTATCGAAGAGAAATAAGACACTTAAATGAAGTAAAATAAGGTAGTAGGAAATAAAAACTATAGGAATGACCCTAGTCTTCTGTTCTCTCTTTTTTGTTTTTTAATTTTTATTGGGGTACAGTTGATTTACAATGTTGTGTTAGTTTCAGGTGTACAGCAAAGTGAGTCTGTTATACATATACATATACATATATCCACTGAGTTTTAGATTCTTTTCCCATATAGGCCATTACAGAGTATTGAGTGGAGTTCCCTGTGCTATACAGTAGGTCCTTATTAGTTATCTATTTTAGTGAATATATACAGTAATGTGTGTCAATCCCAATCTTCCAATTTATCCCTCCCCCTTCTTACCCCCCAGTAACCATGTTTATTTTCTACATTTGTAACTCTATTTCTGTTTTGTAGATAAGTTTATTTGTAGCCTTTTTTTGATTCCACATATAAGTGATATCATATGTTATTTGTCTTTCTCTGTCTGACTTACTTAGTATAACAATCTCTAGGTCCATCCATGTTGCTGCAAATGGCATTATTTTGTCCTTTTTTATGGCTGAGTAACATTCCATTGTGTGTGTATATGTCTGTGTGTGTGTGTATACACATACACACACACACACACACACACACACACACACACACACACACACACCACATCTTCTTTATCCATTCATCTGTGGATGGACATTTAGGTTGCTTCCATACCTTGGCAATTGTAAATAATGCTGCTATGAATATTGGGTGCATGTATCTTTTCGAATTAGTGTTATTGTTTTTTCCATATATATACTCAGGAGTGGAACTGTCAAGTCATATAAAGGAAATAAAAGCAAAACTAACCAAATGGGACCTAACTAAACTTAAAAGCTTTTGCACAACAATGCAAAGAAAACCATTGACAAAGCAAAAAGACAACCTATGGAATGGTAGAAAATATTTGCAAATGATATGACCAATAAGGGATCAATATCCAACATATATAAACAGCTCATACAACTCAACATTAAAAATAAAAAGAAACAACCCGATTAAAAAATGAGAAGAATTGAATAGACATTTTTCCAAAGAGGAAATGCAGATAGCCAACAGGCACATGAAAAGATGCTCAACACTGCTAATCATCAGGGAAATGTAAATCAAAACCACAATGAGATATCATCTCACATCTGTCAGAATGGTTATCATCAAAAAACAAAAAAAACACAAATAACAAATGTTGGCAAGGATGTAGAAAAAAGGAGGGAGTGTAAATTGGTGCAGCCACTGTGGAAAACAGTATGGAAGTTTCTCAAAAAAATAAAAATAGAACTACTATATGACCCAGCAATTCCATTCCAAGGTAACTCTTTGTTTAAAAAATGATTATTTATTTATTTAGGCTGTGCTGGGTGTTAGTTGCAGCACATGAGATCTTCATTGAGGCATGTGGGATCTTTCACTGTGGCATGCGGGATCTTTCACTGTGGCATGCGGGCTCTTTGCTGCGGTGCGCAGGCTTCTCTCTAGCTGTGGTGTGTGGGTTTTCTCTCTCTAGTTGTGGTACACGGGCTCCAGAGCACATGGGCTCTGTAGTTTGCGGCACATGTGCTCTCTAGTTGAGCTGCGTGAGCTCAGTAGTTGTGGCACATGGGCTTAGTTGCCCTGCGGCATGTGGAATCTTAGTTCCCTGACCAGGGATTGAACCTGCATCCTCTGCATTGTAAGGCGGATTCTTTACCACTGGACCACCATGGGAGTCCCCTCCAAGGTAACTCTTATACTGTAAATTTAGATAGATAGATAGATGGATGGATAATAAGTAGGTAGACAGATAGGTACAGATATAGGTATACAGATGACAATATCTAGTTTTAGAAGTCTACTCAAAGGAAATAATCTGAAAAGTAAATAATTTTGTTCAGCTATGTTCACAGCAGTGTTATCAACAGAAATGACAGCAGGCTATGTTGGAACAGTTGCTACTGGACTTGCCATCTTGCCAAAAACAACCAAAAAACTCTGCAAAGTATGTGAAACAAATGTTTTCATACATTGGGAAAAGTTAGCAAAGACGGTGGTTTCAACACTTAAACATTCTCCTGAAGGTCCTAACAATAAAATAAGGGGGGAAATTGAGTGTGCAGACTACAAAGGAAGAAGTAAATCTATCTTATATCTTAATTCACAGAAGATATAATCACATTATGTAGATAATTCTAAGAAATTCATTGAAAAGCTACCAGAAATAATAAATTAATTTAGCAAGATCATAGTATATATGTCAATAGAAAAATATCACTCACATACACAGTGATATGTACACACCTACACAGTGAAAACTACAAAATATTGCTGAGAGAAATTAAAGAACACCTTAGTAAACAGAAAGATATACCATGTTCATTTATCAGAATAAATGAATACCGTTAAGAGATCAATTTTCCCCCAAATGATCTGCAGATTAAACACAATCCCATTCAAAATTACAGGAGGTTTATCTGTATGACTTGACAAGGTGACTGCAAATTTTACATAGAAATGCAAAGGAGGAGAAGAAGGATGAAAGGAGGAAGAGGCGAAGGGAGAGGAGGAGGAGAACGAAAAATTTGAAAAAGAACAAATTTGGAGAATTTGCACCGCCTGATTTCAAGCCTTACTATAAAACTACAGTAATGAAGGCAGTCTGCTATTTATTACCTTAAGCGTAGACATATAGATTGAGGAATTTACTAGAGTCCAAAAATAAACCCACACATATATGGTTAATTATTTTCAACAAAGGTACCAAAGTAATTAAATGGGGAAGGGATTATCTTTTCAAAAAATGGTGCTGGAACTAGTTAAACACATGGGAAAAAACTGAACCAGTACCCTTACCAAACACCATACACAAACAACTAAATGGGTCAAAAGCTGAAACTACTTTTTTAAAAAAACTTTTAGAAGCAAACACGGATGAAAATCTTGGTGACCTTGGAGTAGTCAAAGACCAGTTAAGAAAATAAAAAGGCAAGCCACCAAATGGGAGAACACATCCACAAAACTTGTATATATCAAACAAAGATGTTGTATCCCAAATATGTAAGAGCTCTTACCACTCAAATATAAGAAAAAAGAAATGACCTACTGATAGACACCATATGGATAAATCTAAAATGCATTACATTAAAAGAAAAAAGACTCAATACGTTACATGCTGGCTGATTCAATCTATATGATATTATGAAAAAGGTAAAATTATAGAATTAGAAAATAGATCACTGATAACCAGGAACTGTGGGTAAGTGGAGGAGCTAATTACAAAGAGGCAGCATTAGGAAATATTGTGAGGTGATGGAACTGTTCCGAATCGTGTTTATGGCAGTGGTTACAAGATTGTATGCTTTTATCAAAACTCACAGGCAGTACATCAATGATAGTAAATTTTACTGTATATAAATAAATAAAAAGAACTATAAGAAAACTACAAGGAGGTAGCAATACTCAGACATCAAAATGGCTAAAACTAAAAAGAGTAACAGTAGCAAACGTAGGTTAGGATGAGGAGCAACTAGGACTTTTATACATTGGTGGAATGTTCAATGGTACAACCACTTTAAAAAACAATTTAGCAGTTTCTTGTAAAATTTAAAATAGACTTATGATACAACCCAGCAATTCCATTCCTTGATTATTTACCCAAGAAAAATGAAAGCGTATGTCCACACAAAGACTTGTTCACAACACTCATAGCAGAGGAAGTGGGGGGAAACTCTGAAGACAATTTTCTCCATCTGACTCAGTACTCAGTACCTTTCTCACTCATAGCACTTCTCCTCTTCCTCTCCTAGGTCTCCAGCTCCCTAAAAGTGCAGGAGCTTTTTGTTTGAGGCTCCTGCATCAGTGAGATGACCTGATCCCCAAGTCTGTGCTGATCCACCAGACCTGCAGTCACTGCATGGAGAAAAATGTAAATGGGAGGGAAGGGGAGTTGGCACTTTCCCTGATATAGTCTCTTGCTTATCAATCATAATAAGCAGTTAAGGGGTTGTTATTTTCATTTTGGCTTGCTTGTTTTAACTGGCTACTAAGACACCTAGCAGTTCAGCTGAGTTCCTAACAACATGATGATTTAAATAGGTGCAAATTATTTCTTGATGAAATTTAACTTTTTTTTTTAATGTCAGCAAATAGGAATGGGATAGGAGCTCCTCAATCTGTTACTGTGTAAAACTTAAAGCTAACATAAGAGCGAAATAGTAAATATATTCCCCAAAAGATAGAGTGCAAAAAAAAAGGATATTTTCTCTTACCACTTCTATTAAACTTGTACTGGAAGTCTTAGCCAGTACAATAAGGTGGAGAGCAGAAAAAGGCATATGGATTGAAAAGGAAAAACAACTCTATTTTTCAGATGATATGATTATGTACATGGAAAATACAGACTACTAGAACCTAATGAATAATCTTAGCAATGCTGTTCTATATCTTGATTGACTACACTTACTATTGTATGCATCTGTCAAGACTCACAGAACTGTGCATAAAATGGGTGAATTTTACAATATATAAATCATACCCTAAAAAAGAAAAAACAGTAATATCTTAGGGTAAAAAGATCAATATATAAATGAATGTCTATATCTTAGCAACAAACTAAAAATACAATTTTGAAAATTATACCATTTACTATACAAGCATATGCATAGGAAGAAACTGACCAAATGCTGAGCATGACTTCTATGATGAAGGTAATTACAGAATATCTCAATTAAAGGAGAGATGTGTTCATAGATTGGGAAAATCAATAATTTTAAGATTTCACTTATTCCTAAATTGATCCATAGAATTATTGCTATCCTTACCAAAATCTCAAATAGTTTTTTAGTAAAAATTTACAAGATGAATCTAAAATTTATATGGAATAAACATTCAAGACAATAGTCAAGACAATCTTAAAGAACAAATTTGAAGGACTTACACTACAAAATTTAAAGCGTTATTACAATGCCAAAATAATGAAGAATGCATAATATTGGAATAAGGATAGACAAGCAGATCAACAGGCCAGACTAGTAAGTTCTGACCAAGACCTATACATTCAACTGATTTTTAATAAAGCCATCAAACCAAATCAATGAGAAGAGGTATTTCTTTTCAATATATGGTACTGGAACGACTGGTTATCTATATAGAAAAAAATGGTCCTAAAGACAACTGAAACTATAAATATCCTGGAAGAAAACATATTATAATATCTTTGCAACCTTGGAGTTTAAACATTTTTATAGAAGACACAAAAGGCACTGAAAGGAAAGGGGCATGGCGGAGCTTGGGTAATGGAAATGTTCTATATCTTGACCTGGATGGTGGTTACCAAAGTGTATACAATTAAAAAAATATATATTTGAGCTGTTCACCTAAGATCGGTACATATCACTTTATGTAAATTACACTTCAATAAAATAACTGTTAAAATGCAAAAATTAAAGTGTTCACAGAAGCTTTACATGTAATAGACAAGCCGTAAATAACCCAAATATTCATCAACACGCGAACAGAAAAACACAGTGTGGTATATCCATATAATGGAATATGACTCAACAAGAAAATAATGAACTACGGATACACATTACAATGTGGATGAATCTCAAATGCTGGAAAAAAAAAGATCCAAAACAAAGAAAGTGTACATATGACTCCATTTATATGACTCTAGAAAACAAAATTAATGTACAGAAAGCAGATCAGTGGTTACCTGGGGATGGGGGATAGGAGTAGGAAGGGAGAGAGGGACTACCAAGAGGCATGAAAATCTTCAGGAGTGATTTATATGTTCATTATTTTTAATGTACTGGTGGCTTCACAAGTGTACACATAAGTCACAACTCCTTAAATTGTACACTTTAAATATGTGCACTTTATTTTATGTCAATTATACCTCCGAGTTACTTAAAAATTACAGAGACAAGGATTTGAGCTCAATAAAAAAGAAAGTTCCTTCCAACAACCAGAACAATAGAATTTTAGAGTGGAAAGAGACTTTGTGGGTATTGCTGACAACGTAGCATCTACCCTCTCTTTGAGCACTTTTAGTAATGGGTCATTCCTGTTACTAAATAGCTTAATGGTTAGAAAATAATTGATATCAAGAGTTCCTATAACTTAACTAATTGATTCTAGGTCTTGTCTCTTGGCAAATAAATCTACCCTTCCCCAAAATTCAAAATTCATTCCGCAATTAGCTATTGAGAATCAACTACATACAAGGAACCAGTCCATACACTGTGACGAATACAAAGATATGTAAGCCAAGAACTCTGATTTTATGGGTTTTCCAATTTGGTATCTAAAAATAACTGTAACTTTAGCTCATAGTCTTTCTTCATCAGTGTCTCCTCTGCTGTGGTTTGTATAGTGAGAATGTTTCTGACTTGTCAATTAGACTGAAGATTATAGGAAAGATACAAGTACAATCTAGTACATTTTCTATTTGGTATTTTAACTCTATCTACTAGGATGAATAAAATTACAAAATCATATCACCAATCCCTAAACCAATGTGGTATACTGGAGAGAGGAATGGAATAATATTACTTCTCTGCCTCTGCAACTAACAAGCTGCATCTTTCATCAATCACTTTCCTGTAAAATGATGGGAGCTGGTCTCTGTAGTGGTTTTCAAACTTTATAAGACCCTTTTACTCTCTTAAAAATCACTGAGGACCCCAAAGCTTTTGCTTATGTGGGTTACATCTATCAGTATGTACCATATAAAATAAAACTGAGTAATAATTAAAATAATTATTTCTTTATTCATTTAAAAGCAACAATAATGAATTCATGGGCCTTCCCTGGTGGTCCAGTGGGTAAGACTCTGAGCTCCCAATGCAGGGGGCCCAGGTTCCTTGCTCTCTGGTCGGGGAACTAGATCCCGTATGCATGCCGCAACTAAGAGTCCGCATGCCCCAGTGGAGATCCCGCGTGCCGCAACTAAGACCCGGTGCAGCCAAAATAAATAAATAAATAAACAAACAAATGTTTAAAAAATAATGAACTCATTACATGTTAACATATATTATGCATTTTCATGAAAATAATTATATTTTCCAAAACAAAAAAAAAAAGGGAGAAGAGGGATTGTTTTACATCTTTTTTGCAAATCTCTTTAATGTCTGCCTTGATAGAAGACAGCTAGATCTTCATATCTGCTTCTGCATCCGTTCTGTTGCAATATGTTGTTTTGGTTGAAATATATGAAGAAAATCTGGCTTCATGAAGTTATATATTTGGAAAACTGAGTATTTTAATACCTTTTTAAAATAACTGTAGATATTCTTTGATACTATGCCAAAATTCTGCAAGTGGTAGACAGAAGAGTCTACCTAAAAGAAGGTAGGTTGCAACATAGAATCTGATACCTTATCTATTTAATTTTTGTACTCAATTACGTTAAAACTGATTGATCTAACTTGTCTTTCAATGGATCTTTTAGCCATCATGATTTTGTAACATCATGCATTAGTCATTTGGAAAATATTAGTTCAGTGGGATTTGCAGAACTTCCAAATGTTAACACATTTTATCTCATAATATAAAAAAATCATACACATTAATATAGTTACCAATCTCATTAGAAAAGGCTAAGTTTTGGAAAGCTATCAAGCCCATATTCAAGATTCAAGTTTTCTAAAATTCTAATACTTGAAAAGCTCAAATGTTTTCATTGGCAACAAACACTGCCAGTTGTCTTCCTTGAAATGACAGACTCACTTTGCTCATTTTCAAGAAAATTCCTGCCAAATACTCAAGTCTGAATAACCACAGTTTGTCTCAGTTGTTCTTTCAAGTAAAAATGTGTTCCAGGCAAAAATCAGCTAGTTCAGCCCCCAACTCACACAACTCACAAAGCACAAGAGCTTTTCCTAGAAATGATGTTACTTCAGCATACAGAAGCGTTTTCTGTATAATTCCCATTTTGTCATTCAGAAATTTTAAAATATCTGTACTCAAGGGTCAAGATTGAATAAAATCAATGCTACATTGAGGACATTGTTAAGTAAAATTGGCTTTTTGTCCTCCAAGACTATGAAGAATACAGCTACTAGGACAATTTGGTATACTGCACTGTCTTACCCATCATCAGTGCAAATGTCAACACAGTGAAAAAGGCAAAATAGTCTTCAAATTATTGTTCAAATAGTCCTCATGTTCCTCCTGATAGGATGTCAGGAATCTCAGGGGTCTTCAGATCACACTTTGAGAACCACTGACCTAATGTCCCTCCAATGCTAAAATATCTATAGTTACGTAAATAGCCAACATCTTTCATTTGTACAACTCTATAAGACATTAGTTTCCCTATTAAGAAAGACATCTTACATTTAACAAATACATCAAATTCTTACAAATCTTTTAGTCAACTGATCCTGACAACAAACTCATGAGGTTGTGAAGCAGGAACTATGTATTCCTTCCTAAAAGAACCTTGATTTTATTCAAATTTTCCCACCCTCTAACTTTTCCAGGCAGCAATGTGCTTTGGTGTGTTGCAGGGGGAGGTGGCAGTGTAAGTCACTTGTCTAACTCTACATTTATGGTCCTATTCCACTTGCCAATGTACTGGTGTAAAGTAATACAATTCTAACCAGTCAGATGTAAGGGTGAAGGTATGGGACTCCTGAGAAAGTTTTCACTGCTGATAAAAAGGGACACAAATGAACAGTTCATACTCTTCTTCTATTAGGCATTGTGGCATCTGCATGTGATCCCTGGAACTGCAGCAGCAATCTTGCAATTATGAGGGGCACGAATCTGAGACAGTAAGCTGATAGGCAGAGTATGGCAGAGGAGAAAGTGGAAAGAACCTGGGTCACTATTAGGCTGAATTAATTAATTTTGGAGGTACTCTACCTCCAAACTTCTTGTAATGTGAGTTAAAATTTTTCTCTGTTAAGGCAGTTGAATTAGTGTTTTCTACCACTTGCAACAGAAAACAACCTGATATAAACAGGCACTACTATGCCTTTCACATACAGAAGTGTTTTACTACATCAATTAGATTATGAGATTATGGACAGAGAAGGACTTCTCCTCCTTTAGCAAGTCCTGGAGAGCTCAAAATACAGAATACACGAAACAATTTTTCACTAGTGTCCCACTCTTAATACCATCTTCCCCCGCCAAAGTTCCAATATCTCCTTCAGGATTCCATTAATGTCACACACACTATAAGAAATTTTGGAAGCAAATCAGCCAGTTCTGTTAACATATATGAAGAGTGTCATTTGACTGAATTATAAGATGATACAAATGCCAACAGAATTTCTTCCAGTTCTATTTTAGTACTCACTGTCATAAAACCAATTCCATTAACCTGACTAGCACTTGCTCAAAAAAGGTGCTTAAGTCTCTCTACAAGTTAAAAAGTAAAGCAAATGATTTAGTAAATTTTTTTAAGTTAAAAATTAAATTTAGCAAAAACCTGTTTCTTTTGTAACATTTGCCTTTGGTTGTCTTTCGTTAGCAAATAGCAAGGGATTTAAGGTTCCCTTTTCAACAGGGGAGCAGGTACCATTACAGACTACACTTTTGGTAAAAGGCCAGCAGAAGCTTCTAAAGGAACCAAGGGCAGTTGGACCTATACAGATTATGAAGGTAAATAAACTCAAGCATTGATGCATAAAATGAGAATCTGGTTAAAATGAAAGAAGCTAATGTATCAGAGATCACACTAAAGACGCCTCTCCAAAACACCTCAAGAATTACCGCTATTAAAAACAATCTTTGTAATGAGGATTTAGTTAAGTGGTTGGGTGGTTCATTTATAATGTTAATTAGAAGAGAATTTATTTTCAAAAATCACTTCTGTTCTATGGTTGCTATTGTCAGAAGGGGATGAGATGATGGAAGGATTACATTTTAAAAAGAAAATCATTAGAGGATAGAACCAAATCTGCCAACCAACTGGCAATCAATTGAGCATCAATTCTATAGTCACTGTACTAGATAGAAAAAAAATTATTAAGACTGTCTCATAGGTACTCTTTTATACTACTGATAGGAATATAATTGGTAAAAACATTCTGGAAAGTAATTTGGCAAGAGCAGATCCCTATCATTCAGAAGCTTAAAGTTCAGCTATTCAAATGCCACCTGGAAAAGCCATAATGTGTAACAGTTTGTGATTTTGTGGAGGAATACATTTGAAATGCACAAGCCACAAGGCTATCATAAAGGCAGTAAAGTCACTTAGCTAGTGAGGAAACACAAGGAAAAGGTAAGGCGGGAGTGTTGCAAAATGGATGGGGGACCTCTCACTCCATATGTACTTCCAAGTTTGTTGCTAAAAACAGGAGATGGGGGCTGGAATAGTATCACCCCAAAGTGGGAAAAACAGATTAGAAATTAATGGGGGGAAACTTCTGGAGTATCACTTAGGGAGGATGAAAGCAAGGGACAACAGTAGGCAAAGACACCGGCATTTAAGTGTAAAGCTCATAGGCAGCTATGGGGTAGGGGGTGGGGAGAGAGGGTAAAGGGGGTCTCCATATTCAGACGCATTCCAAAACTCTCCTGGGGGAGGGAGAATGTCAGTGAGTTTGGAGTATGTTACACCCTTGCTATAGCTAGGAAGAGGTCAGTGGGGGAGGTATTCATGGAATACAGGCTCCACCTTCCGTATAGGGGAGAAATGTAGGGGGATGCATGGTTTACAAAATTAAAATTTAGGTCCTTGAGGATGAATGGCCCAGGCAATTATAGCAAAGAGCTATTAAAGGATGAACTGGTGGGTAAGCCTATCTTTAGAATCAATTCATGGAAACGGTAATGGGAATTATTCAACTTTTCAACATGACTCTATTTTTCTGTACTACCGTGAATGAAATAGGAACTGAGGAAAATTTCATGAGCATGTTCTAGAGCTAAACTGCTCAATCACTTATTAACTGTGTGACCTCTGGTAGTTTTTTTAACCACCCTGTTGGCCTCAGATTCCTTGTACATAAAATGGGAATAATATTATCTACCTAAGACGGTATAACATAGTAACCACTAAAAAAAAAGTTAGCTATCATATCATCTGTTGATACAGCCTTTGTAAATGTCAGGGTCTACTGCATGTACCAAAGACTTTAAAAATACTGATGACCTTTAACCCAATAATTCTCCACGAAGGAGGCAGTACTAACAAAATAATACAAAATATGGAATAAGAATTGTTTATGGCCGTATTTCTTATAATGACTAAAAAAAATTGAAATTTAAAAATATAGTCTATAAAAGTGAACACGTAAATTAATTGTGGTGTGTATAAATACAAATTGTATGCAATCATTTAAAAATAATACTTTTAAACTAAGAATTTTAATAACATGGGAAAATAATAAGTGAAAAAACAATAGCATATAAAATTGTATATATCGTAATCCCAACTTATAAAAAATTTTAATCAATCTACTTTTTAAAGAAAATATTAGATACATAAGAAGGAAGATCATCAAAACAATAATGTAGGTTATTTCTGTGCTGTTGGTAGAACTGTGGAGAGATATTTATTTTCTTCTTTATAATTTTCTCATTTTTCAAGTTTCCAACATTAAGCATGTATTATTTTTGTCATCAGACAAAATCAACATGTAAGTTTGTTGAATGAACAAATATACAGTTCTTGCCCTCAAAAAGTCTATAATCTAATACGGAGAAGACATAAAATCCCATGAAACAAAATGCTTGTAAGACCAAATACATTTAGATACTAGACAAGAGGCTAAATATGACAAATGTTCAAAGAAGGGTAAAATCAGCAACTGATTTAATGGTAAGGGAAAGCTCCACAGAACTATTTATCTATGCTCACTAGCATGGAAGCTCCATGAAGGCAGGGACCCTGTCTATCTTATTCAGTTTTATCTATAGTGTCTAGCACAAAATGATTTTGTGGATAGTACATATCCATGAGGGGAGAAATAGAACAACATAAATATAATTCTTAAGTACTTATGAGTTGCTGAATAAATATCTGCTGAATGAATGTAAATGTTATGCTGAAATTGAGGAAGGATTTGGATCCACAGGATTCTAAACAAGATGGAGAGGCAAAACATGTATGTAATGTGGGATGAACTGGGAGATTGGGTTTGACATATATACACTAATATGTATAAAATAGCTAATAAGAACCTGCTGCATAAAAAAATAAATAAAATTTTTAAAAAATGTATGTAATGCTCAAGGGATTATAGGGAAGTTCACCTAGGCTAGAATGGAGGGAGTGTATTGTAAGATGTAATGAAAAATAAGGATGAATGAAGGGAAAGATCATGCTAGACCTTGCAAATCAGGCAGAGAATTTGAGAGTTAATGAAATAAGAAATGGCAAGTCAATAACTAGTTTGTAATGACAATAATGGAATCTAATTGAAATCTTATTGAGCACTTACTATGTACCAAGTACTATTCTAAACGCTTTACATAACTTCTCTCATTTTATCCTCAAAACAATGTGTGACATAGGTACCACTGGCCCCCTTTTGCTAATGAGGAAATTAAAGCTCAGAGGTTACTACCTGTCCGAAGGTCACACATCCTCCACTCAGACTCCAGATCTGACTCCAGAGGCCAATTTCTTAAAGACTCTGTATAAGACCACAAAATATGCCTGAAGAGAGGTACCAGAAAGCAGCGAGATCCCATAGTATCAAAGAGGTATGTTTATTCTGTGATTTTGGACTGGAATCAGAGATATCAGTGCAAATTCATGGTTTTGTAAGAAATACAGAAGTGGGTATGTGTCTATGTATATATACATATATTCCCTAGTTTTATCTGCTGAGAAGGCCTAGAAGCAATGACACCCCAGTAATAATGAGCACGCCAAGCACCCAGATCTTGATCTCTAAATACCATTACTCAACAAAAAGAATCAGAGCTCCTTAGAAAAATGGCTCATTCCAGGGTTGGGGCAGGGAAAGTAGAAAATGAGTCTGGAATACCTTGTGGTACCAGAATGTAAGAGAATGCTCAAAAAATGATGGGACACACTGAAAGGACACAGGAGCCAATTGGAAGGGGCTTCTATTGACCAAATCTGGGGTTATTTCAGCAAAAAAAAGGAAAAATAGCATAATTCATTATAGTTCATAGAATAAAACAAGTATCCATAAGTCCATACTATCATAAATAAATCACTGAATAAATAAATAGAAACAAACAGAAAAGAAGGTAAAGTTCTTTGTTACATTAGAATTCAACAAATAAATGCAGAAAATGTTGATAACTGAAGATCACCATTTGAAAAATATCACAGCAGTAATTATTCAGGTCAGAATCCTCAACAGATGCTAAAACAGTGGGCAAAACTACGATGAGAAACAAGAAATGTACATTGTCTTGCAATATTGCCCCATATAGTCTTAGAAAATCTGGTCGCTTTGTAATTACAAAGGGAGAAACAGTGACTTTACAGTGGATAAACCTGGCAGACACAACCTTGACCAACTTATCAATTTTAACTCAAGGTAGAGTCTCATATGTTGAATATACATACATCAAAAGCCAAGTAAAAACACAGGAAAAAAAGGTACACACTCTTTACAGTCACAGGACACATACATATACAAATACACACATGAGACTTAAGTTATAGAGACAGTTGAGTGCATAGAATTGGATATGATGGGTGGGTAAATTGGTAAAACAAAAGAAGTGAGTTGAACATCTTAAGCAAAGTATTCTACCACATACACGTACTCTGTCTTATCACAATAGACACGCTCCTGAAAAGTTCAGTATATTTAAAATTATTATGGACACTAATTACAAATATAATAAGACAAATCTTTCTTCAAAATAATCACCTACCACAAAATTACACTTGTTCTATAAATCTAACCTTTCATATATGTAATGATATAAAATCATACAATCTGCAACAAGCAATTGCTTCTAGATTACTTTTAAATTATCTCTCTATAAATAGACATACATATAGAGATCAAACTCTGATCTTTTT